>NC_136268.1:94985155-95527655 GCF_964187855.1 Myxine glutinosa
AAGTGTTTTTTCCACACTAATACAAGTGCCAAAGTGGTTTCCTGCACCAACACAAGTGCGAAAAGTGGTTTTTCAACACTAACACAAGTGCGAAAAGTGGTTTTTCAACACTAACACAGGTGCGAAAAGTGTTTCCTCCACACTAATACAAGTGCAAAAGTGGGTTCCTGCACCAACACAGGTGCGAAAAGTGGTTTTTCAACACTAACATAAGTGCGAAAAGTGGTTTTTCAACACTATCACAAGTGCAAAAAGTGTTTTTTCCACACTAATACAAGTGCAAAAGTGGTTTCCTGCACCAACACAAGTGCAAAAAGTGGTTTTTCAACACTAACACAAGTGCGAAAAATGGTTTTTCAACACTAACACAAGTGCGAAAAGTGGTTTTCCACACTAATACAAGTGCAAAAGTGGTTTCCTGCACCAACACAAGTGCGAAAAGTGATTTTTCAACACTAACACAAGTGCGAAAAGTGGTTTTTCAACACTATCACAAGTGCAAAAAGTGTTTTTTTCCACACGAATACAAATGCAAAAGTGGTTCCCTGCACCAACACAAGTGCGAAAAGTGGTTTTTCAACACTAACACAAGTGCGAAAAGTGGTTTTTCAACACTATCACAAGTGCAAAAAGTGTTTTTTCCACACTAATACAAGTGCAAAAGTGGTTTCCTGCACCAACACAAGTGCGAAAAGTGGTTTTTCAACACTAACACAAGTGCGAAAAGTGGTTTTTCAACACTAACACAGGTGCGAAAAGTGTTTTTTCCACACTAATACAAGTGCAAAAGTGGTTTCCTGCACCACCACAAGTGCGAAAAGTGGTTTTTCAACACAAACACAAGTGCGAAAAGTGGTTTTTCAACACTATCACAAGTGCAAAAAGTGTTTTTCCCACACTAATACAAATGCAAAAGTGGTTTCCTGCACCAACACAAGTGCGAAAAGTGGTTTTTCAACACTAACACAAGTGCGAAAAGTGGTTTTTCCACACTAATACAAGTGCAAAAGTGGTTTCCTGCACCAACACAAGTGCGGAAAGTGGTTTTTCAACACTAACACAAGTGCGAAATGTGGTTTTTCAACACTAACACAAGTGCAAAAAGTGGTTTTTCAACACTAACGCAACTGCAAAAAGTGGTTTTTCCACACTAATACAAGTGCAAAAATGGTTTCCTGCACCAACACAAGTGCGAAAAGTGGTTTATCAACACTAACACAAGTGCGAAAAGTGGTTTTTCAACACTATCACAAGTGCAAAAAGTGTTTTTTCCACACTAATACAAGTGCAAAAGTGGTTTCCTGCACCAACACAAGTGCGAAAAGTGGTTTTTCAACACTAACACAAGTGCGAAAAGTGGTTTTTCTACACTAACACAGGTGCGAAAAGTGTTTTTTCCACACTAATACAAGTGCAAAAGTGGTTTCCTGCACCAACACAAGTGCGAAAAGTGGTTTTTCAACACAAACACAAGTGCGAAAAGTGGTTTTTCAACACTATCACAAGTGCAAAAAGTGTTTTTTCCACACTAATACAAGTGCAAAAGTGGTTTCCTGCACCAACACAAGTGCGAAAAGTGGTTTTTCAACACTAACACAAGTGCGAAAAGTGGTTTTTCAATACTAACACAAGTGCGAAAAGTGGTTTTTCCACACTAATACAAGTGCAAAAGTGGTTTCCTGCACCAACACAAGTGCGAAAAGTGGTTTTTCAACACTAACACAAGTGTGAAAAGTGGTTTTTCAACACTAACACAAGTGCGAAAAGTGGTTTTTCCACACTAATACAAGTGCAAAAGTGGTTTCCTGCACCAACACAAGTGCGAAAAGTGGTTTTTCAACACTAACACAAGCGCGAAAAGTGGTTTTTCAACACTAACACAAGTGCGAAAAGTAGGTTTTCAACACTAATACAAGTGCAAAAGTGGTTTCCTGCACCAACACAAGTGCAAAAAGTGGTTTTTCAACACTAACACAAGTGCGAAAAGTGGTTTTTCAACACTAACGCAACTGCAAAAAGTGGTTTTTGCCACACTAATACAAGTGCAAAAGTGGTTTCCTGCACCAACACAAGTGCGAAAAGTGGTTTATCAACACTAACACAAGTGCGAAAAGTGGTTTTTCAACACTATCACAAGTGCAAAAAGTGTTTTTTCCACACTAATACAGTGCAAAAGTGGTTTCCTGCACCAACACAAGTGCGAAAAGTGGTTTTTCAACACTAACACAAGTGCGAAAAGTGGTTTTTCTACACTAACACAGGTGCGAAAAGTGTTTTTTCCACACTAATACAAGTGCAAAAGTGGTTTCCTGCACCAACACAAGTGCGAAAAGTGGTTTTTCAACACAAACACAAGTGCGAAAAGTGGTTTTTCAACACTATCACAAGTGCAAAAAGTGTTTTTTCCACACTAATACAAGTGCAAAAGTGGTTTCCTGCACCAACACAAGTGCGAAAAGTGGTTTTTCAACACTAACACAAGTGCGAAAAGTGGTTTTTCAACACTAACACAAGTGCGAAAAGTGGTTTTTCAACACTAACACAAGTGCAAAAAGTGGTTTTTCCACACTAATACAAGTGCAAAAGTGGTTTCCTGCACCAACACAAGTGCGAAAAGTGGTTTTTCAACACTAACACAAACACGAAAAGTGGTTTTTCAACACTAACGCAAGTGCTAAAAGTGGTTTTTCAACACTATCACAAGTGCAAAAAGTGTTTTTTTCCACACTAATACAAGTGCAAAAGTGGTTTCCTGCACCACCACAAGTGCGAAAAGTGGTTTTTCAACACAAACACAAGTGCGAAAAGTGGTTTTTCAACACTATCACAAGTGCAAAAAGTGTTTTTTCCACACTATTACAAATGCAAAAGTGGTTTCCTGCACCAACACAAGTAGTGTAATAATGTTGCTTCTGGGACACCTCCGTTTAACATGTGAAATCCCTATCTAATGTCATTTACCCCCTTGTCTTTTTCAAAAATCATAAACACCTCTATTTCTCCCACCCTCATCTTTATGAACCTTTTGTCTGTAGTACCTATCCTTAATGTTGTTCATTAGACCACTCAAACACTACAAATATTTGTTTTCTCTTATAGACCTATCATCCTACTTCTACATATCATCTGGCAGATTAATCTTTGACCCACTCAAACATTGACCCATTCACTTCCATATTAATTCTTTCCCTCCCTCATTGCCCCTAAACACCTATATTTCTCTCACCCTGTTCTTTACGAACCTTCTAACCTTTTGACATGTTATCCTTATTCATTAGACCACTTAAACACCTGTGATCCTTCTGACCTTATGGACCTTTTAACCTTTTACTCTTAATATCATCTGGTGAATATAACCCACTCAAACAACGACCCTACAAATATTTGTTTATGCGTGGGAAATAATTTAATTCTCCTACAACTCTCTTCACCATCTAATATATTAACAAAAAATATGTTTGAGTTTGGTTCTTTATTAAGATATTTTAACTGAGCTAAGATAAAATGGTAAACCTCCCTCAATGTTCTTGTTTGAGCGCCTCCAGTGCCACATACCATTTTTTGGTAAGCTCCGCCCACTTTTTGGTAAACCACGCCCATTTTTTTACCAAGCCCCGCCCACTTTTTGTTAAGCCACGCCCACTTTTTACTAAGCCCCGCCCACTTTTGCTAAGCTCCTCCCACTTTTGCTAAGTCCCACCCACTTTATAAACTCTTCAGCATTGTATCATTTCCAGGTAATACATAACATCATTTTCAGGGAATTTCCATCACATCATTTCCAGTTAAGACACGCCCAGGGAATTTCCACAGGAAATGACACACACCCAGCCCTTCTTATAAAAGGCACCGACCACACAGGCTTTTTCAAACACGCTTTCTGCTTCACTTGAGAATGGACTCCTATGCCGAAATGGAATGGGATAACTTTGCTATTCCTTGGAGTCCTACTACCTGTGTAGCGCTCAACCTTCAGATTGATGAACTGGACTCGAACCTCTTGTCGATGGAGGAAATTGTATCTGAGCTACGAAATGAAAATTCTACTTTTAACACAACTTGGGATAAAGTTATTTTTTTGTTTGAAGATCTTTTGAACAACCAAGACCCACAGAACGAGTTCTACCTTGATGACCCAGCCAAAGAGTTATACCTTGGAGATCCACAAAATCCTGAAAAAGAGTTCTACCATGATGATACTTATTGTGAGTTATCAAAACAAAACCCACTGAACGAGTTCTACCTTGATGACCCAGCCAAAGAGTTATACCTTGGAGACTCACTAAATTTGGGAAAAACAAATTATGAGGTCTGCCTAGATGGTTCTAACTGTGGAGCCTACCTTGGAGACTCACTAAATTTGGGAAAAACAAATTATGAGGTTTGCCTAGATGGTTCTAACTGTGGAGCCTACCTTGGAGACTCACTGAATTTGGGAAAAACAAATTATGAGGTCTGCCTAGATGGTTCTAACTGTGGAGCCTACCTTGGAGACTCACTAAATTTGGGAAAAACAAATTATGAGGTCTGCCTAGATGGTTCTAACTGTGGAGCCTACCTTGGAGACTCACTAAATTTGGGAAAAACAAATTATGAGGTTTGCCTAGATGGTTCTAACTGTGGAGCCTACCTTGGAGACTCACTAAATTTGGGAAAAACAAATTATGAGGTCTGCCTAGATGGTTCTAACTGTGGAGCCTACCTTGGAGACTCACTAAATTTGGGAAAAACAAATTATGAGGTTTGCCTAGATGGTTCTAACTGTGGAGCCTACCTTGGAGACTCACTGAATTTGGGAAAAACAAATTATGAGGTCTGCCTGGATGGTTCTAACTGTGGAGCCTACCTTGGAGACTCACTAAATTTGGGAAAAACAAATTATGAGGTCTGCCTAGATGGTTCTAACTGTGGAGCCTACCTTGGAGACTCACTAAATTTGGGAAAAACAAATTATGAGGTTTGCCTAGATGGTTCTAACTGTGGAGCCTACCTTGGAGACTCACTGAATTTGGGAAAAACAAATTATGAGGTCTGCCTAGATGGTTCTAACTGTGGAGCCTACCTTGGAGACTCACTAAATTTGGGAAAAACAAATTATGAGGTCTGCCTAGATGGTTCTAACTGTGGAGCCTACCTTGGAGACTCACTAAATTTGGGAAAAACAAATTATGAGGTTTGCCTAGATGGTTCTAACTGTGGAGCCTACCTTGGAGACTCACTAAATTTGGGAAAAACTAATTATGAGGTCTGCCTAGATGGTTCTAACTGTGGAGCCTACCTTGGAGACTCACTAAATTTCATAAAATTAGGAAAAGAGTTTTACCTTGGAGACTTTGAAAACTGGTTTCGTTTTGGAGACTCGGAATGGGGGTTTTGTTTTGATGACTCGGAATGTGATACCTATCTTGGAGGCTCAACAGGAATGTGGTTATACCTTGGGAACTTGGAAAGTTGGTTTTATTTTGGAGACTCTACCTGTGGGGTTCCTCTTGGAGACTCTTTGGATTCTAAAGCAATGAACAATGTTCTTTATTTAATGACGCTTGATTTAAGCAATATCAAGAAAGTTCGAGGAAGAAAATGCTGGAAAATTCTTTCTTCCCATTTCTACTTCTTCAAACTTAAAAGCCTTGAAAGACAGAATTGGAGGAAGAGGAAAAAAAAAAAAAGAAATACGTATTTAAAAAAGAAGAAAAGAAAGATTATGTTAGGGTTTGGGTGGGATTTTGAATGTGAGGGTTAGGGATGGGGTTGGGTTAGGGTTGGGATTTTGAATGTGAGGGTTAGGGTTGGGGTTGGGTTAGGGATGGGGTTGGGTTAGGGATGGGGTTGGGTTAGGGATGGGTTGGGTTAGGGTTGGGATTTTGAATGTGAGGGTTAGGGTTGGGGTTGGGTTAGGGATGGGATTGGGTTAGGGTTGGGATTTTGAATGTGAGGGTTAGGGATGGGTTGGGTTAGGGATGGGGTTGGGTTAGGGATGGGGTTGGGTTAGGGTTGGGGTTGGGTTAGGGATGGGGTTGGGTTAGGGATGGGGTTGGGTTAGGGATGGGGTTGGGTTAGGGATGGGGTTGGGTTAGGGATGGGGTTGGGTTAGGGATGGGTTGGGTTAGGGATGGGTTTGGGTTAGGGATGGGGTTGGGTTAGGGCTTGGGTTGGGTTAGGGTTTGTATATTATTATGACTCACTCGCACATACACACACACACAAAAGTTAAGCCCCAACTAAAAAGTTGTGGGATTCTGTATTTGGGGTTCACAGATTTAAAAACGTATCCCCATTATACACACACAAAAGTTAAGCCCCAACTAAAAAGTTGTGGGATTCTGTGTTTGGGGTTCACAGATTTAAAAACGTATCCCCATTATACACACACAAAAGTTAAGCCCCAACTAAAAAGTTGTGGGATTCTGTGTTTGGGGTTCACAGATTTAAAAACATATCCCCATTATACACACACAAAAGTTAAGCCCCAACTAAAAAGTTGTGGGATTCTGTGTTTGGGGTTCACAGATTTAAAAACGTATCCCCATTACATTTTATTTATTTATTTATTATTTTCAAGGGTATTATCTGCTTACTTGTGTTTTTTGTAATTCTTGTGAGTAAAATGAACCCAAGATTTCTTCTCCATTTAAATCATATAATTTGTAGGTCCAAGGGACTGTATCCATTACATCAATGATTTTAAATAATTCACGAGTCCATTTTTGTGTATAACCTTTCTCAAAATGACTTTTCCATTTGTATATTCTTACAATATCACCAACTTTAAACTTGGGCTTTCTCAAATTAATCTCCTTTTCATATTCTAATTTTGTAAATGTTTCTGATGGTTTTGATTGTGTTGATGAATGAACTGTATTATTGTAATTATCTACAATATCCTGAATTAAATACACCCATTTTTGAGAACCGAGTTGTGTGAATTTTTTATATAATTTCTCTTTTAAAGTACGATTAAAACGCTCAATAACAACTGCCTTTCCTTCATTAAAGGTGCTGTATAATTTAATACCCTTCCCCTTAAGAAATTTCATGAATATTTTGTTATAGAACTCTGTTCCCTCATCAGTCCATAACTTCTTTGGTTTCCTTTTATCCCGATCAAATATTAGCTTAAAGGCTAACATTAAAGTATCACCCCTTTTATTTTTTAAAGGGACAACCCAGGCAAATCTACTCCTCAAATCAATAACGGTTAAAGCATACCTGTATCCCCTGTCATTATTCAATTCAATTAAATCAGCGGACCATATGTGGTCAGTGTATTTAGAATAAACCTTCCTTCTTTTAAACTTTGTGATTATAGGTTTGTGTAATTCTTCAGCCAAAAGCTCCTCAGTCTTGATGGCATCATTAGAGCCTAATAGTTTTTTGAGGAATAACCAAGACCAAGTTTCAATTTAGCATTTATCAAATTTCTCACAATAAACCTATCAACTTTCTCTCTCAACGTTGGATTTTGTATCAAAGACAAATTATACAACATTTCGCTGTCGGCTTTATGTTTTTCAGTCAACGTAGTGGTTTTCCCATAAGCAATATCATGCTTCATACACACTTCGTCAACCCTATTTGTAGGTTTAGACCAAGGTTTAGGATTGTCAGCCTCATCTAATCTTTTATCCAAGTTTGTTCCTGGACCACAGAAAGAATACCCTGGAAGGTGTAATTCCCCTGGAATTCCAGTTGTTGTAAATTTACTTCCTGACAGAAACTTTTGTATGTCTCCTCCTCTTTTAGGAGAGATGAATTGGCACTTTTTAGAGCCACATACTTGACATATTCCTTTTTGATAAACTCTATTATTTTTAGCTTTAACATAAGAGATATTTTTAGATTTAGTTTTCTTTTTACATTTGAGACAATAACTCATATTTATTTATCAGAAAAATTCCGACAGAGTATCAAAACCTTTTTGGTTTTCAACATATACATTTCAATCTTTATTTTTAAAACATAAAGAATCCTAAGGAATGCCTTCACTCTCTCCTCCATTTATTTACAAATAAAAACTAACTAAAGTCAATGACACCAACATCATCAATCACATAATCTTTTCCTTCTTCTTCTTCTTCTTCTTCACCACTTTCTCGTTTAAATCTCTGAAATTGAAGACATTGACGTTCTTATTTTTGAAACCATTATCTTCATAAGAGTTGTTAATTCTTTAATTTCCTCTTCGGTGCGTTGAGATTGATTTATTTGCTTTAATACACTCAATCTTTTATGAATCTCAGTGATTTCCATCTTTTTATATTTTTCCTCCCTCTCTCTTTGCTCCCTCTCCTCCTCCTCCATTTTCTCCCTCTCCCTTTCCTCCTTCTCCTTTTTCTCTCTTTCCTCCTTCTCCCTTTTCTCCCTTTCCTCCTTCTCCTTTTTCTCCCTCTCCTCCTTCTCCTCCTTTTTCTCCCTCTCCTCCTTCTCCTCCCTCTCCCTTTCCTCCTTCTCCTTTTTCTCTCTTTCCTCCTTCTCTTCTTCAACTCCTTCCTCATCCCTTGCTACCCTTGAGTTTGAACCCCAAAGAATATTATACATATACTCATCTGGATTTTGAGATATTCTTGTATCTATAATTATTTTTCTCATAATAGGATACCAATAAGATTTGTTGACGATTTCTAAAAGAGTTTTATATTTCATAACTTTGAGAAGTTCATTTTTATTTAATATTTTAAACAAGTCTCTATTTGTGGGTTTAACAATATCAGTATAAGGCCAGTTTTTTATGACAAAATTCCCATGTATATGCTCCAAATCATAAGGTATGTAATACCGAGCACCCTTTTCTTGTAGGTATCCTTGAATACAAAAATTATAATTCTCTTGTAGTCTTCTTCCTGCCATTTATGTATCAGAAATATATGTGAGATTAATATTATGACAGGTAATACCACCCCATCTTCCCACTACCAAATCGGTTTGTATTCCTCGGCTTTCTATCCTTATCTCATTACCTTCCTTCTTTGTCATGCGAACCATCGCTATACTATCATATATTTTTATTTTCTTAAAATCACGTATTTGTTGTTTACTAATTGTACTTCCACATAAATCCTTATCTTCACCAAGTGGATAATATTCTTCTTTACGAGACTGATTTAAATCATGTAGGTCTTCTATGTTTATTGAAAAAGACCAATTATACCCTAAATCAGGCATATCATACCCCCATTTATTAATTCGCATATTAACTAAATGTCCTTCTTTATAAAATTCAATTGTAAGCAGGTAGTTAAATTCAATGAGGAAAGGTGTATGGTCAGTATAACCAGGTGTTGTGGTTGTAAATTTTACTTCTTTCACAAAACGTGCTGTTTTCTTTAAAAATATATATTGTGATAAATCACTTAATCTAATTAAGTCATTCGCATCTGTAGGGTTTGGATAATTGATTAATTTATAAGTATTCTTCATATTAATATTTTTACTTACACTATATTTTTGTCGTTCAGCCTGTGCCTTTGTATAATAATTTGATAAATCAATATCCTGAGAGGATTTTCCAAAGATAGAACCATCTTTTCCAACATAAGTCATTTATATTAGATTAAAAATGATATCATAAAACTTTTCATTATTGTTGAGTTGAAATAATACATATAAACATAATTGACCACAACATTTAGAATTAATTTCTTGAACTTGAAATGTTTGATAAACACCATTCTGTAAGAATTGTATTACTTCAACAGGTGGTGGCATACCATAACTATCAAAATAATATTTATCCTGACTATTATGAATACAAACCCAATGAGAACCATTCTGTGTGTCTAAATTCATAATAATATTCTTTGTATTCTTATTTATATGTATTAATTCATCTCTCATACAGATTACCACATTATCAATTTTTAGTGTTTTACAATACTTGGCTAGTTCTATATTTGACGTTGTATTCTTTCCAAATTGTTTAAACCATTTATCCATTTATTTATGAGAAAGATACAATCCATTACCCCGTTTAGTTAGTTTAACACCCGCTTGAGCGATAGAGGAAAGCATATCACCAACCAACAATCTAGCTTTATCAGGTAGACTTTCAAGTTTTTGAGCAAAATCTACAATTACACCACTTCCACTAATTTGTTTCTCCAACTCCTTGTTATGTCTTTCCAATTCTTTTTGAGCTTTTAGTTGTGCCTTCCTTTCGTTAGCAGTTTTTACCGCTGCTGAAATACCACCAGTCAATGCTCCCGCCGCACTTAAACCAGCAAATAAAGGAATTAGAAACGGGAGAAATCCTCCTCTTGACTCGTCTATTGAATATTTCTTTAACATAGGTTTCGTCATTTTAATTTTAAGTGATCCAACATCATTTAGTGTTTTTACTTGTGTGTGTGTGAGTAAAACATCAATTCTTACAGCTCCTTTTCTTTGAATTGTATTAACATTAATAATACAAGGCTTTTGATTTTGAATACAAGATGTTAATTTATTAAGATTGATTTGATTAACATATACCCCAACCATTTATTTATGAGAAAAAACCTATGTGATATTAATCATAACACCATTATCTGTATTAATCTGTAATTCTGTTTCCTCCAAAAGCAAACAATAAGCATCAACTTCTTCATTCTCCCCTCTTTCAATGTATAGAGAAGTATCCACTCGATTAGACTTTATAGTTTCCTTTTGAGAACTCAGGTCAATTGCGTAGATTGTATATAAACCTTTAAATGCAACCATATCCAAAATAGGATCATTATTACCATTACTTTCACACACCTTTTGGTAGGACTTGTAGGCTTCCGCATAATCATTTTTTTCCCAATCAATTTCCAATCTATCTCGCGGATAAAATGTGCCATCAAGAGAAACCCGAAGTTGTTTCACCTTAGCATTATCACTCAGCGCATTATTCTTATTAGTACCGTCCTCTCCATCTGGTTTTTTAAAAATGAGCCAGAGGTATCGTGGCTTTCCTTGAAGAACACCCAAATTCCAAGTGTAGGTAGTGTGTTCCAGTTTAACGTGTTGACATCTTCTTTTAAGGTATGATACATTTAGCGGTTTCTTTGAGTTAAGTCTTCTATTTAACATCTCTTCCGTTTTAAGATTAGGAGTATATTCACTGATATACCAACACAAATCATTAATAACAAATTTATTGTTGTCTCCAAAAGCATTTTCATCCCCAAAAAGCAACCTATTTACATTATCATTCCTTTGTAGTTGAAATCTAATTTTAAGACCATACAAAACTTTATCATAATCGCAAAATCCAAATATACCTTTAAGAGGTACTGCTACGGTAAAACTATTCACTGCTTTTGTTTCATCATTATACATTGACTTCCTTTGACTATAACCAGGGTCTGCGTTTGTACCCGTTGACATATCAGGAATAAAACCTTCAACAGCTCCCTTACCCATTCTATCACTAAACGAATATAGTGTAAATTTCATCATTTCAGATGTAGCAGAGACATAATCAACCGCTTCAACCTCTTGTGTTCCAATATACAGGCGGACACTGTCAAACATTTTCCAGAAGAAATCATTTACGAGTGTAGCATTAGTATTATTCGCAGCCTTAGTGAATTTAAATTTACACAGCAAGAAACTATCAGCTATATTCAAGTAAGTTTGTTGATTATTTATTTCAAAACTTTTTGTTCCGTTTGAATTCCAGTCTGTTCCTGTTATAGCATTTACCTTAAAATAGTCTTCCTTTTTAGTGGAGTTTGAAATGATAATCGTATCATCCAAATCATAGATACTATCAATCGCTTCCATACTTGTATTTATATAGCATTAAAATTGTTGAAACCCTGACCCAAGTATTTTAATGATTTTTTGTCGTTCTTGTGAAGATAGTTGAGTTTTACCTTTTTTTATTTCTTTGATTGCTTGTAATTTATGAGACTCCTTTTGAGCATCTTTTATACTCTTTATAGCACCCGCAACGGAGCCCACGGCAGAAGCAGTTGAACCAATTAGGTCTTTATGTTTAAGGATGGTTGAACCAATACCCATTAGAGTATCAATTATCCCATCTCCTTTATTTCGAAATTGATGACCTACACCTCGTTGTCTCTTAGGTTTATAGTATCCTCTACCCACATACCTTGTATAGTCTGGTGAAAGGAACATGCCCTCCCCTGTAATTATTTTATATTTTCCCAACTCGTGTTTTCTCACAATAACCATTATTTATTTATTGAAAAACTTCACGTAGGTGAATTCTGATGGATATAATTTCATCATTAAAGGATATCATACGATTATCTTGGTCGGTTATCCTAAAATTTACTCTGTATATGGTTTTTCCTGACACAGGTAAATAGACAAGATTTTTTGGTTCCATATTAAATTTATAACCAATCGGGGTTGAGTATGCACTGAATGAAAATATTGTATTTGTTCTTATTCCATCGTTATAAGCACCATCAATCAAATCACAATGAATTAATACTGAATTTATACCGGAGGATATTTGGATAACATTATCACTGTAAAACGTCCCGTTATTTTCAATCTTTTTTGAAGAGAAACCCAATAGCTCTCTAAACGAATTTTCAATCGTGAAATCAACTTTATAATTATTTTTAAGTTTAATAGTTGATTTTGAAGTGTGTTTTTGAATATCTATTACAATATTTTTTGGTTCATCACCTTTTTCTTTCATAAGGCGAGAGACTTCTGAAGATATTTGAGAAATCTCGTAAGCTCCAGGTGAAACGGTTATAGTTTTATATCCACTTCCTGGATTATAACTAAACTTGTTGTTTTTCTCTGTGATATTAAAAAGGGTATTGTAAGTTTCCATTGACAACAAAGATGCCTCATATGAGGTAAGGGGGTCAAGTTGTAGTGGGTAAGGGAATGAAGCTGTGTAATCGCTCGTTGTGAAATTAAAACTAAGAATTGTGCTTCTCATCTTATTTAATATCTAATAAAATATCTTTGTATTGACATTTATTAATTATTTTCATGTTCATCAACTGATCTAAAATGGCTGAGGATTCATTAAAACAATTGTTGTTTCCAGCCTTCTTACTACCTAACAACAATAATAGCCTATTAACTAATTGTGATGGGTCATTTGGAAGAAAACTAACACCCGAACCAAGCTTACTTAAAGCATCAATAATATGTTTCTCCTTCTCATTCTTCTTACTTTTACCAGCAACAGAAACTCCATAATCAAGTGCATTTAGCAACTCAATATATACCCTATCTTCCTCTCTTTCCATATCAAGTGGTTCCTCAAAATATTTTGAACCGCTGAATCCGGGGTTTGTTAGAAGAAACATTAATCTTGGAGTTAATTTAACATTTGGTTGAGTAGAACTCAAGAACATCAATTCATCATTAAATATCAATACCTTTTCTTCCACAAGATGAAACACTGCTGGTTCTTCTGTTGGAATGAGACCTGCTCTGGTTTTTGAACCCGCCGAATATTCATTGTTTTGAAGAGCTTCCACAACATAATTAGGGGGTTGATTTACCTCCTCAAGTTTCCGAAATAATCCCTCGTCATCATATTCTAATTCACCAAGTTCTTGTTTTGTTATCTGACTAAAATCTTTGAGCATTTGAAGTTTTTTCGGAGTAAATTCTACCGTGGGTACTGTAGGTGAGTGTTGAGTTTTCAAAAGTGGTTTAAAGAATTTCTCTTGTTTTCTTTCAAAGGCTTCTTCACCAGTTAGTTTCTGTCTCCGTTTCTTCTTTATCTCTTCCTGTTGTTTAACAACTTTTGAAACTAATTGTTGATGTTCCTTAAACTTTCTTTCTCTTTCTTCAGTATTCATTTTCTGTATTTATTTATTGAAAAATATCATTTAGTATCTCATCTTGTTTCACAACAATATATTTATATTTTCCAATCGTGTGTTTCATATAATTTTCAAATTCTTTTTTACTACATAACGTAGAGCAATTATCTCTCCAAAAATTATTTACATCTATTGAATTTAACTTAAATAAAATAAAAGTATTGGCATTGTTTCTTATTGAGCGTCGAGGGAGTTGAAAATATGATTGACTAAGATATATACAATTACAAGAAGAATGTCTCCCTCTTGTATAGTAGCTATCCATTACTGTTTGGTTTCTCTCATTAACACAATCATCAAAGATGACGAGGTTCTTTTTTGATTTATCTAAATCTTGAGGTGAAGGTATATCATCCGTATTATCACTGAGAATACAAGTTATGGGTTTCGATTTTGATTTCTGTGTATCACAAAATAATTGTATTATATCTTCAATATTATAATCATTCAGTTTGTTTTGAAGTTTAAATAAACCGATAATGTCTTCCTTTTTAAGACCTGCATTAAAACCCTGTGAGAGTAGTTGATACTCGGGTTGAAAACTTGACTTTGTAAAAATTATTAAATTATCATAATCTAAAAAATTAGGACCAAGGAGCATCTTTAAAAGTAAACAGGTTTTCCCACATCCGCTTGAACCAACTATTAGACATCTCAATGAATTTGGAATGTTTTTATGGTTATTAAATTTTATCTTATTTTCCCAAACGGGTAAAAAATCATTCATTTATATATTTGGAAAACAAGTCATCCAACTTTTTTTGAGCTATTTTAGAAACTCTATATTTTATCCTGAGTTCTGGTTTAATTTCAAAATAATTCATTATTTTATTTATGTAGTATCTTGTATTAACATTTCCATTAAAATTATTTTGAATAATAAATATCATTAAACCCTTATACATTTCCTCAATACAAAGAGTCTCTTTCCTTGTAAGAAATGGTGTATTATCACCATAATGCTTAACATTCATCTCTCTTATTAATCTTGTAAAGTAATTCATTTTTGGTTCTAATTTAAAAGAGTTATATGTTTTTTTATATTTCTTATTATCATTAATTAGAATATAATCACAGAATAAACATTGTTTATATGAATCCTCATCATTAAGCCCCACTCTATCACAAGCCGGACAATTCTCTAATTTATCATATGGAGAGTCTGGAAATTCTAAATATCCTTCAGAACTTATCATATTTATGTGGTAAATTTTTACTTAAACTAAACGCAAGTTTATTCATTAATAAATACAATGTTTCAAAGCACAAAAGACAAATTTCAATCAATCTCTACTTCGGTGGAAGATATAGAAAAATATGTCAAAGATGTTAAATTGAACAAAGATAAATATGGAAATTTTTGGGTAAAACCAGTTATGGAAAATAACATGAGCCCCTCTATTTCATTTAAAGGAAGAGCTCTAACTATACCTGGAAAGACATCCATTAAAGTAAATCTAACAAAAGTTTCTCCTCTACTCCTGGCAATTTATTCAAAGCTTGAAAAAGTGATTGACCACGATACTTTGAAAAAGAATGATAAGACCATTAATAATTCTAGAGGAGACATTTGTATTTTCTTTAATAATCCAAAGGGTGTAGATCTAAGTAAAATGAATGATGTTAATATTTCTGGTGAAATGTCATTTCGTTCTATGATAGTTAGAGATTATTTAAAGATAACTTTTGATATAAAAATTGTAGAGATTGAATCTGTTAATGAAAGAAAGTATATAGATATTGATGGGAATATTTTTCTTGCTAATTAAATATGAGTCAATACAGCAGTGAAGATTTTACTATTTCATTGAACTCGGACGATAGTGATGATAGTATTTCATTGAACTTGGATGATGGTGATGATAGTATTTCATTGAACACAGATGATAGTTATGATACTAATAGTTTGTGCTCAAATGATAGTTATGAGAGTAGCTTTATTGATGACTCTGAGTATGATTCTGAGTATTCATGTGATAGTTATGACTTAGATGATTCTGAGTGAAAAAGTGTTTTAGTTTAAGCACAGTGATATATATAAAACGGAGCTGTAAAGCTCAAAAGTGTTTTATTTTAAGCACAGTGATATATATAAAACACCACGTTTTCTCACGCTATAAATATGGTTTATTGTGATACTTGCGAGAAGGAAGTAAAATATTATAAACAACATATTCTCACCGCAAAACATACATACAACATTTTAAACAAACTTTCCCCTCTTCCACCTGAAACAAAACACTGTTCTACATGTAATAAAAATATCCTCAAGAAAGGCTTCAAAATACATCTTAAAACAAATCTACATTTATCAAATTTTATCACAACTAAAAACTCTGATGGAGCATTCAAAGGACATATTAAAATAAGAGTCTTTAACTTCAAACCTCCTGAACCAGAGTCTATAGTTGATGCTGTAGAAATAGTTAAACCTGCTGTTCAAACGTTGATTGAAAAAACACTAAAGGAAATGAAACCACTTAAATTTTATATGGGAGTAAAATTAGAAATGACAAAGGATGAAGGAGTTATAGATGCACCATACATGAGAACTGAGCCACACTTTATATCTTCATATCAAGATTTTAAAACATCAGGAGTCTATGATGAACTTATTAAACAAGAGCAAGATGTGGATAATTCAATCGTAGGAAGTGGATTCAATATAGGAAAAATTATTTACATAGACATTCATATTCTTAAATCAGATCCTCTAAAAGCTTCTTCTTACATTGATTTACCCAGTGTTATCAAAAATAGAAAAGCAGTTATCAATATCAAAAATAAAGACAATAAATGTTTTCTCTGGTCTATTTTAGCACACTTACATCCTCCACATTTTCATGATGAAAGAGTATCTCATTATAAAAAATATGAGAATACATTAAATACGAAAGATCTAAAGTTTCCGATGACTTTAAATGATATTCCTAAATTTGAAAAGATGAATAATTTATCAGTTAATGTTTATGGTCTAACAGAAACAAACAACATTCAGGTTTTAAAGCTTTCTGACAATTGTAAACAAACTCATATTAATCTTCTATATTTTAATTCAGACGAAAATTCACATTATACATACATCAAAGATATTGCTAAATTAATAAAACCACAAGTCTGTAAGAGAACAAATAAAATATATATTTGTTTGCGTTGTCTTAACTTCTTCAATTCACAAGAAAGATTAGATAAACATTCAAATTATTGTGGCGAACATAAATCAACGGTAATCAATATGCCTAAAGAAGGCTCAAAGATCACATTCAAAGATGAAAATAAAAAGATCAAACATCCATTTGTTATATATGCTGATTTTGAAAGTATTTTAGAAAAAATTGATACTGCTTCTCAAGATCCAAAAGAATCATACACAAATAAATATCAAAAACATACTCCTTGTGGTTTTTGTTATTATATCAAATCATCCGTTGGTGATAAATATAACAAGTTAGAGATGTATAGAGGCTCAAATACCCCAGAGGAGTTTGTGAAACGACTAGAAAAAGACTGTGTTCGATTAACCAAGATAATGAGAGAAACCAATAAACCAATGTCCTTAACAAGTAAAGAAAAAAGGGAATTTATAAAAAACAATGTCTGTCATATTTGTGAGGAGAAAATTGGTAAAGGTCTAAAGGTTAGAGACCATTGTCATCTCACTGGTAAATATAGAGGTCCGGCTCATCAAAGTTGTAATATTAATTATCAACTCCCCTCTTTCATTCCTGTCTTTCTTCATAACAACGCTCATTATGATACACATCTATTTATCAAGGAACTCTCAAAGACTTCTGGAAGTATCTCAGCAATTCCAAACACGGATCAGAAATACATTTCATTCACAAAAACAATTCACACATCTCCTATTACTCATATCAGATTTCTTGATACATTTAAATTCATGGCAAGTCCATTGGTTAACTTGGTTCAAAATCTAAAAGAGTTTCCATGTCTTTCAGAGTATTTTTTAGATAAAGATTTTCTAACACAAAAGGGAATTTACCCCTATGACTATATGGACTCATTTGAGAGATTCAATGAAACACAACTTCCTTCAAAAGAAAATTTCTATAACAAATTAAATAATAGTCATATATCTGATAAAGATTATGTACACGCACAAAATGTTTGGGAAAAATATAACATCAAGAATCTTGGCGAGTATCACGATTTGTATCTCAAAACTGATGTGCTTTTATTGGCCGATGTATTTGAAGCCTTTAGATCTGTTTGTCGCACTGGATATGGATTGGATCCTGCTCACTACTACACAGCACCTGGATTGGCCTGGAGTGCGATGTTGAAAATGACAAAACAAGATTTGGATTTGATAACCGATGTTGATATGCTTTTGATGATTGAAAAGGCAAAAAGAGGTGGAATTTCACAAGTCTGCTCGAGTAGATACGCAAAAGCAAATAACAAATATCTTCCAAATTATGATCCAACGAAAGAGAGTTCTTACTTGATGTACTATGACCCGAACAACCTGTATGGCTGGGCAATGTCTCAGGCTCTTCCTTATGGAAAACTTAGATGGGTAAAGGAAAAAGACTACAAAAACGTTTTACAAGATGTATGTATCTCTACACAAAAAGAATTGGATGAAGAAAAAGTTGGTTATTATTTTGAAATTGATTTAAAATATCCAGAGGAACTCCATAACCTACACAAAGATCTCCCATTTGCTTGTGAGAAAGAAAGTCCAAAGAAAGAATGGTTGAGTGATTATCAACGATCGTTTGATATAGGTGAATCAACAGAAAAATTACTTACTACATTATATAACAAGAAAAATTATGTTCTACACCAAAGAAATTTGCGACAATATTTATCAAAAGGTCTAAGAGTAGAGAAGATCCATAGGGTTCTAAAGTTCAATCAAAGTCATTGGTTAAAGGGGTACATTGATTTTAATACACAAAGAAGAACAGAGTCAAAAACAGATTTTGAGAAAGACTTTTATAAATTGATGAATAATGCGGTCTTTGGTAAGACTATGGAGAATGTGAGGAAAAGACAAAATATCAGACTATCAACATCTTGGGAACAAGCATCAAAATTAATTAATAGACCGAGTTTTACTCGAGCTGAGGTCTTTACTGAGAACTTTTGTGCGATCCATTTGATTAAAGAGAGTATTGAAATGAACAAACCTATTTATATTGGAACAACAATTCTTGATTTATCAAAGTCATTAATGTATGATTACTTTTATAATAACTTGAGGAAGAAATATCAAAATGATGTTAATCTACTTTATATGGATACAGATAGTTTTATTTTGAAAATTAATACCAACGATGTTTATTCAGACATGAAAAGAGACATTAATATCTATGACACGAGTAATTACAGTCCAGAGAGTGAGTTGTTCTCTTCTAAAAATAAAAAGGTGATTGGAAAGTTCAAGGATGAATTAGGAGGAAATGTTATGAGTGAATTTGTGGGATTGAGGTCAAAGGCTTATGCTTATAAATACATTGTGAATAACGTTGAAAAGACTGATAAGAAGTTAAAAGGTGTAAAGAAAAATGTTATTAAAGAAACAATAAACTTTAAGGATTATTATAACTGTTTAACAACAAAGAAAGAAGAGTTTAGAAAGATTAATGGAATAAGAAGTTATAAACATCAATTATATTCAGAAGAGATAAATAAGAAAGCATTGGGGGCTTTTGATGATAAGAGGTTTATTTTAGAAAATGGAATTGATAGTCTCCCTTATGGTTATATAAGTATATAAGTGATAAGATATATATATAAGTGATAAGATATATATAAGTGATAAGATATACATAAGTGATAAGATATATATAAGTGATAAGATATATATAAGTGATAAGTTAAAAAGGGGGGGGGGGGGGTTGGGGATTTTAACGGGCTACCGCCGCCTTTTTTACTATTATATAAATGATAGAACCAAGTATCAACCAGACTAAAGAGTGGAGGTGTAATCAACCTTGGTATATAAATGGAAAACATAATGAATGTGAAAAATAGCAAATAGGTATAATTGAAAAGGCAACTGGTAAAAAAATTCACAAAACAAATAAGAGAATTAATTTAAATACCGGTGAATTGGGTAAAAAAGATGGAAATATTTTTGAGTGGACGGAAAACTTTGATGGTTGTCAGGAAAATATATACTTTAATTTTAAAATGGTATGTGGCACTGGAGGTGCTCAAACAAGAACATTGAGGGAGGTTTACCATTTTATCTTAGCTCAGTTAAAATATCTTAATAAAGAACCAAACTCAAACATATTTTTTGTTAATATATTAGATGGTGAAGAGAGTTGTAGGAGAATTAAATTATTTCCCACGCATAAACAAATATTTGTAGGGTCGTTGTTTGAGTGGGTTATATTCACCAGATGATATTAAGAGTAAAAGGTTAAAAGGTCCATAAGGTCAGAAGGATCACAGGTGTTTAAGTGGTCTAATGAATAAGGATAACATGTCAAAAGGTTAGAAGGTTCGTAAAGAACAGGGTGAGAGAAATATAGGTGTTTAGGGGCAATGAGGGAGGGAAAGAATTAATATGGAAGTGAATGGGTCAATGTTTGAGTGGGTCAAAGATTAATCTGCCAGATGATATGTAGAAGAAGGATGATAGGTCTATAAGAGAAAACAAATATTTGTAGTGTTTGAGTGGTCTAATGAACAACATTAAGGATAGGTACTACAGACAAAAGGTTCATAAAGATGAGGGTGGGAGAAATAGAGGTGTTTATGATTTTTGAAAAAGACAAGGGGGTAAATGACATTAGATAGGGATTTCACATGTTAAACGGAGGTGTCCCAGAAGCAACATTATTACACTACTAACACAAGTGCGAAAAGTGGTTTTTCAACACTAACACAAGTGCGAAAAGTGGTTTTTCAACACTAACACAAGTGCGAAAAGTGGTTTTTCCACACTAATACAAGTGCAAAAGTGGTTTCCTGCACCAACACAAGTGCGAAAAGTGGTTTTTCAACACTAACACAAGCGCGAAAAGTGGTTTTTCAACACTAACGCAAGTGCTAAAAGTGGTTTTTCAACACTATCACAAGTGCAAAAAGTGTTTTTTCCACACGAATACAAATGCAAAAGTGGTTTCCTGCACCAACACAAGTGCGAAAAGTGGTTTTTCAACCCTAACACAAGTGAGAAAAGTGGTTTTTCCACACTAACACAAGTGCGAAAAGTGTTTTTTCCACACTAATACAAGTGCAAAAGTGGTTTCCTGCACCAACACAAGTGTGAAAAGTGGTTTTTCAACACTAACACAAGTGCGAAAAGAGGTTTTTCAACACTAACACAAGTGCGAAAAGTGGTTTTTCAACACTAACACAAGTGCGAAAAGTGGTTTTTCAACACTAACACAAGTGCGAAAAGTGGTTTTCCACACTAATACAAGTGCAAAAGTGGTTTCCTGCACCAACACAAGTGCGAAAAGTGGTTTTTCAACACTAACACAAGTGTGAAAAGTGGTTTTTCAACACTAACACAAGTGCGAAAAGTGGTTTTTCCACACTAATACAAGTGCAAAAGTGGTTTCCTGCACCAACACAAGTGCGAAAAGTGGTTTTTCAACACTAACACAAGTGCGAAATGTGGTTTTTCAACACTAACACAAGTGCGAAAAGTGGTTTTTCCACACTAACACAAGTGCGAAAAGTGTTTTTTCCACACTAATACAAGTGCAAAAGTGGCTTCCTGCACCAACACAAGTGCGAAAAGTGGTTTTCAACACTAACACAGTGCGAAAAGTGGTTTTTCAACACTAACACAAGTGCGAAAAGTGGTTTTTCAACACTAACATTAGTGCAAAAAGTGGTTTTTCCACGCTAACACAAGTGCAAAAAGTGCTTTTTCCACACTAATACAAGTGCAAAAGTGGTTTCCTGCACCAACACAAGTGCGAAAAGTGGTTTTTCAACACTAACACAAGCGCGAAAAGTGGTTTTTCAACACTAACACAAGTGCGAAAAGTGGGTTTTCAACACTAATACAAGTGCAAAAGTGGTTTCCTGCACCAACACAAGTGCAAAAAGTGGTTTTTCAACACTAACACAAGTGCGAAAAGTGGTTTTTCAACACTAACGCAACTGCAAAAAGTGGTTTTTCCACACTAATACAAGTGCAAAAGTGGTTTCCTGCACCAACACAAGTGCGAAAAGTGGTTTATCAACACTAACACAAGTGCGAAAAGTGGTTTTTCAACACTATCACAAGTGCAAAAAGTGTTTTTTCCACACTAATACAGTGCAAAAGTGGTTTCCTGCACCAACACAAGTGCGAAAAGTGGTTTTTCAACACTAACACAAGTGCGAAAAGTGGTTTTTCTACACTAACACAGGTGCGAAAAGTGTTTTTTCCACACTAATACAAGTGCAAAAGTGGTTTCCTGCACCAACACAAGTGCGAAAAGTGGTTTTTCAACACAAACACAAGTGCGAAAAGTGGTTTTTCAACACTATCACAAGTGCAAAAAGTGTTTTTTCCACACTAATACAAGTGCAAAAGTGGTTTCCTGCACCAACACAAGTGCGAAAAGTGGTTTTTCAACACTAACACAAGTGCGAAAAGTGGTTTTTCAACACTAACACAAGTGCGAAAAGTGGTTTTTCCACACTAATACAAGTGCAAAAGTGGTTTCCTGCACCAACACAAGTGCGAAAAGTGGTTTTTCAACACTAACACAAGTGCGAAAAGTGGTTTTTCAACACTAACACAAGTGCAAAAAGTGGTTTTTCCACACTAATACAAGTGCAAAAGTGGTTTCCTGCACCAACACAAGTGCGAAAAGTGGTTTTTCAACACTAACACAAGCGCGAAAAGTGGTTTTTCAACACTAACACAAGTGCGAAAAGTGGTTTTTCAACACTATCACAAGTGCAAAAAGTGTTTTTTCCACACGAATACAAATGCAAAAGTGGTTTCCTGCACCAACACAAGTGCGAAAAGTGGTTTTTCAACCCTAACACAAGTGCGAAAAGTGTTTTTTCCACACTAATACAAGTGCAAAAGTGGTTTCCTGCACCAACACAAGTGCGAAAAGTGGTTTTTCAACACTAACACAAGTGCGAAATGTGGTTTTTCAACACTAACACAAGTGCAAAAAGTGGTTTTTCAACACTAACGCAACTGCAAAAAGTGGTTTTTCCACACTAATACAAGTGCAAAAGTGGTTTCCTGCACCAACACAAGTGCGAAAAGTGGTTTATCAACACTAACACAAGTGCGAAATGTGGTTTTTCAACACTAACACAAGTGCGAAAAGTGGTTTTTCCACACTAACACAAGTGCGAAAAGTGTTTTTTCCACACTAATACAAGTGCAAAAGTGGCTTCCTGCACCAACACAAGTGCGAAAAGTGGTTTTCAACACTAACACCAGTGCGAAAAGTGGTTTTTCAACACTAACACAAGTGCGAAAAGTGGTTTTTCAACACTAACATTAGTGCAAAAAGTGGTTTTTCCACGCTAACACAAGTGCAAAAAGTGCTTTTTCCACACTAATACAAGTGCAAAAGTGGCTTCCTGCACCAACACAAGTGCGAAAAGTGGTTTTTCAACACCAACACAAGTGCGAAAAGTGGTTTTTCAACACGAACACAAGTGCGAAAAGTGGTTTTTCAACACTAACACAAGTGCAAAAAGTGGTTTTTCCACACTAATACAAGTGCAAAAGTGGTTTCCTGTACCAACACAAGTGCGAAAAGTGGTTTTTCAACCCTAACACAAGTGAGAAAAGGGGTTTTTCGACACTAACACAAGCGCGAAAAGTGTTTTTTCCACACTAATACAAGTGCAAAAGTGGTTTCCTGCACCAACACAAGTGCGAAAAGTGGTTTTTCAACACTAACACAAGTGCGAAAAGTGGTTTTTCAACACTAACACAAGTGCGAAAAGTGGTTTTTCAACACTATCACAAGTGCAAAAAGTGTTTTTTCCACACTAATACAAGTGCCAAAGTGGTTTCCTGCACCAACACAAGTGCGAAAAGTGGTTTTTCAACACTAACACAAGTGCGAAAAGTGGTTTTTCAACACTAACACAGGTGCGAAAAGTGTTTCCTCCACACTAATACAAGTGCAAAAGTGGGTTCCTGCACCAACACAGGTGCGAAAAGTGGTTTTTCAACACTAACATAAGTGCGAAAAGTGGTTTTTCAACACTATCACAAGTGCAAAAAGTGTTTTTTCCACACTAATACAAGTGCAAAAGTGGTTTCCTGCACCAACACAAGTGCAAAAAGTGGTTTTTCAACACTAACACAAGTGCGAAAAATGGTTTTTCAACACTAACACAAGTGCGAAAAGTGGTTTTCCACACTAATACAAGTGCAAAAGTGGTTTCCTGCACCAACACAAGTGCGAAAAGTGATTTTTCAACACTAACACAAGTGCGAAAAGTGGTTTTTCAACACTATCACAAGTGCAAAAAGTGTTTTTTCCACACGAATACAAATGCAAAAGTGGTTCCCTGCACCAACACAAGTGCGAAAAGTGGTTTTTCAACACTAACACAAGTGCGAAAAGTGGTTTTTCAACACTATCACAAGTGCAAAAAGTGTTTTTTCCACACTAATACAAGTGCAAAAGTGGTTTCCTGCACCAACACAAGTGCGAAAAGTGGTTTTTCAACACTAACACAAGTGCGAAAAGTGGTTTTTCAACACTAACACAGGTGCGAAAAGTGTTTTTTCCACACTAATACAAGTGCAAAAGTGGTTTCCTGCACCACCACAAGTGCGAAAAGTGGTTTTTCAACACAAACACAAGTGCGAAAAGTGGTTTTTCAACACTATCACAAGTGCAAAAAGTGTTTTTCCCACACTAATACAAATGCAAAAGTGGTTTCCTGCACCAACACAAGTGCGAAAAGTGGTTTTTCAACACTAACACAAGTGCGAAAAGTGGTTTTTCCACACTAATACAAGTGCAAAAGTGGTTTCCTGCACCAACACAAGTGCGGAAAGTGGTTTTTCAACACTAACACAAGTGCGAAATGTGGTTTTTCAACACTAACACAAGTGCAAAAAGTGGTTTTTCAACACTAACGCAACTGCAAAAAGTGGTTTTTCCACACTAATACAAGTGCAAAAATGGTTTCCTGCACCAACACAAGTGCGAAAAGTGGTTTATCAACACTAACACAAGTGCGAAAAGTGGTTTTTCAACACTATCACAAGTGCAAAAAGTGTTTTTTCCACACTAATACAAGTGCAAAAGTGGTTTCCTGCACCAACACAAGTGCGAAAAGTGGTTTTTCAACACTAACACAAGTGCGAAAAGTGGTTTTTCTACACTAACACAGGTGCGAAAAGTGTTTTTTCCACACTAATACAAGTGCAAAAGTGGTTTCCTGCACCAACACAAGTGCGAAAAGTGGTTTTTCAACACAAACACAAGTGCGAAAAGTGGTTTTTCAACACTATCACAAGTGCAAAAAGTGTTTTTTCCACACTAATACAAGTGCAAAAGTGGTTTCCTGCACCAACACAAGTGCGAAAAGTGGTTTTTCAACACTAACACAAGCGCGAAAAGTGGTTTTTCAATACTAACACAAGTGCGAAAAGTGGTTTTTCCACACTAATACAAGTGCAAAAGTGGTTTCCTGCACCAACACAAGTGCGAAAAGTGGTTTTTCAACACTAACACAAGTGTGAAAAGTGGTTTTTCAACACTAACACAAGTGCGAAAAGTGGTTTTTCCACACTAATACAAGTGCAAAAGTGGTTTCCTGCACCAACACAAGTGCGAAAAGTGGTTTTTCAACACTAACACAAGCGCGAAAAGTGGTTTTTCAACACTAACACAAGTGCGAAAAGTAGGTTTTCAACACTAATACAAGTGCAAAAGTGGTTTCCTGCACCAACACAAGTGCAAAAAGTGGTTTTTCAACACTAACACAAGTGCGAAAAGTGGTTTTTCAACACTAACGCAACTGCAAAAAGTGGTTTTTCCACACTAATACAAGTGCAAAAGTGGTTTCCTGCACCAACACAAGTGCGAAAAGTGGTTTATCAACACTAACACAAGTGCGAAAAGTGGTTTTTCAACACTATCACAAGTGCAAAAAGTGTTTTTTCCACACTAATACAGTGCAAAAGTGGTTTCCTGCACCAACACAAGTGCGAAAAGTGGTTTTTCAACACTAACACAAGTGCGAAAAGTGGTTTTTCTACACTAACACAGGTGCGAAAAGTGTTTTTTCCACACTAATACAAGTGCAAAAGTGGTTTCCTGCACCAACACAAGTGCGAAAAGTGGTTTTTCAACACAAACACAAGTGCGAAAAGTGGTTTTTCAACACTATCACAAGTGCAAAAAGTGTTTTTTCCACACTAATACAAGTGCAAAAGTGGTTTCCTGCACCAACACAAGTGCGAAAAGTGGTTTTTCAACACTAACACAAGTGCGAAAAGTGGTTTTTCAACACTAACACAAGTGCGAAAAGTGGTTTTTCAACACTAACACAAGTGCAAAAAGTGGTTTTTCCACACTAATACAAGTGCAAAAGTGGTTTCCTGCACCAACACAAGTGCGAAAAGTGGTTTTTCAACACTAACACAAACACGAAAAGTGGTTTTTCAACACTAACGCAAGTGCTAAAAGTGGTTTTTCAACACTATCACAAGTGCAAAAAGTGTTTTTTTCCACACTAATACAAGTGCAAAAGTGGTTTCCTGCACCACCACAAGTGCGAAAAGTGGTTTTTCAACACAAACACAAGTGCGAAAAGTGGTTTTTCAACACTATCACAAGTGCAAAAAGTGTTTTTTCCACACTATTACAAATGCAAAAGTGGTTTCCTGCACCAACACAAGTGCGAAAAGTGGTTTTTCAACACTAACACAAGTGCGAAAAGTGGTTTTTCAACACTAACACAAGTGCGAAAAGTGGTTTTTCCACACTAATACAAGTGCAAAAGTGGTTTCCTGCACCAACACAAGTGCGAAAAGTGGTTTATCAACACTAACACAAGTGCGAAAAGTGGTTTTTCAACACTATCACAAGTGCAAAAAGTGTTTTTTCCACACTAATACAGTGCAAAAGTGGTTTCCTGCACCAACACAAGTGCGAAAAGTGGTTTTTCAACACTAACACAAGTGCGAAAAGTGGTTTTTCTACACTAACACAGGTGCGAAAAGTGTTTTTTCCACACTAATACAAGTGCAAAAGTGGTTTCCTGCACCAACACAAGTGCGAAAAGTGGTTTTTCAACACAAACACAAGTGCGAAAAGTGGTTTTTCAACACTATCACAAGTGCAAAAAGTGTTTTTTCCACACTAATACAAGTGCAAAAGTGGTTTCCTGCACCAACACAAGTGCGAAAAGTGGTTTTTCAACACTAACACAAGTGCGAAAAGTGGTTTTTCAACACTAACACAAGTGCGAAAAGTGGTTTTTCAACACTAACACAAGTGCAAAAAGTGGTTTTTCCACACTAATACAAGTGCAAAAGTGGTTTCCTGCACCAACACAAGTGCGAAAAGTGGTTTTTCAACACTAACACAAACACGAAAAGTGGTTTTTCAACACTAACGCAAGTGCTAAAAGTGGTTTTTCAACACTATCACAAGTGCAAAAAGTGTTTTTTTCCACACTAATACAAGTGCAAAAGTGGTTTCCTGCACCACCACAAGTGCGAAAAGTGGTTTTTCAACACAAACACAAGTGCGAAAAGTGGTTTTTCAACACTATCACAAGTGCAAAAAGTGTTTTTTCCACACTATTACAAATGCAAAAGTGGTTTCCTGCACCAACACAAGTGCGAAAAGTGGTTTTTCAACACTAACACAAGTGCGAAAAGTGGTTTTTCAACACTAACACAAGTGCGAAAAGTGGTTTTTCCACACTAATACAAGTGCAAAAGTGGTTTCCTGCACCAACACAAGTGCGAAAAGTGGTTTTTCAACACTAACACAAGCGCGAAAAGTGGTTTTTCAACACTAACGCAAGTGCTAAAAGTGGTTTTTCAACACTATCACAAGTGCAAAAAGTGTTTTTTCCACACGAATACAAATGCAAAAGTGGTTTCCTGCACCAACACAAGTGCGAAAAGTGGTTTTTCAACCCTAACACAAGTGAGAAAAGTGGTTTTTCCACACTAACACAAGTGCGAAAAGTGTTTTTTCCACACTAATACAAGTGCAAAAGTGGTTTCCTGCACCAACACAAGTGTGAAAAGTGGTTTTTCAACACTAACACAAGTGCGAAAAGAGGTTTTTCAACACTAACACAAGTGCGAAAAGTGGTTTTTCAACACTAACACAAGTGCGAAAAGTGGTTTTTCAACACTAACACAAGTGCGAAAAGTGGTTTTCCACACTAATACAAGTGCAAAAGTGGTTTCCTGCACCAACACAAGTGCGAAAAGTGGTTTTTCAACACTAACACAAGTGTGAAAAGTGGTTTTTCAACACTAACACAAGTGCGAAAAGTGGTTTTTCCACACTAATACAAGTGCAAAAGTGGTTTCCTGCACCAACACAAGTGCGAAAAGTGGTTTTTCAACACTAACACAAGTGCGAAATGTGGTTTTTCAACACTAACACAAGTGCGAAAAGTGGTTTTTCCACACTAACACAAGTGCGAAAAGTGTTTTTTCCACACTAATACAAGTGCAAAAGTGGCTTCCTGCACCAACACAAGTGCGAAAAGTGGTTTTCAACACTAACACAGTGCGAAAAGTGGTTTTTCAACACTAACACAAGTGCGAAAAGTGGTTTTTCAACACTAACATTAGTGCAAAAAGTGGTTTTTCCACGCTAACACAAGTGCAAAAAGTGCTTTTTCCACACTAATACAAGTGCAAAAGTGGTTTCCTGCACCAACACAAGTGCGAAAAGTGGTTTTTCAACACTAACACAAGTGCGAAAAGTGGTTTTTCAACACTAACACAAGTGCGAAAAGTGGTTTTTCAACACTAACACAAGTGCAAAAAGTGGTTTTTCCACACTAATACAAGTGCAAAAGTGGTTTCCTGTACCAACACAAGTGCGAAAAGTGGTTTTTCAACCCTAACACAAGTGAGAAAAGGGGTTTTTCCACACTAACACAAGTGCGAAAAGTATTTTTTCCACACTAATACAAGTGCAAAAGTGGTTTCCTGCACCAACACAAGTGCGAAAAGTGGTTTTTCAACACTAACACAAGTGCGAAAAGTGGTTTTTCAACACTAACACAAGTGCGAAAAGTGGTTTTTCAACACTAACACAAGTGCGAAAAGTGGTTTTTCCACACTAATACAAGTGCAATAGTGGTTTCCTGCACCAACACAAGTGCGAAAAGTGGTTTTTCAACACTAACACAAGTGCGAAAAGTGGTTTTTCAACACTATCACAAGTGCAAAAAGTGTTTTTTCCACACTAATACAAGTGCCAAAGTGGTTTCCTGCACCAACACAAGTGCGAAAAGTGGTTTTTCAACACTAACACAAGTGCGAAAAGTGGTTTTTCAACACTAACACAGGTGCGAAAAGTGTTTCCTCCACACTAATACAAGTGCAAAAGTGGGTTCCTGCACCAACACAGGTGCGAAAAGTGGTTTTTCAACACTAACATAAGTGCGAAAAGTGGTTTTTCAACACTATCACAAGTGCAAAAAGTGTTTTTTCCACACTAATACAAGTGCAAAAGTGGTTTCCTGCACCAACACAAGTGCAAAAAGTGGTTTTTCAACACTAACACAAGTGCGAAAAATGGTTTTTCAACACTAACACAAGTGCGAAAAGTGGTTTTTTCCACACTAATACAAGTGCAAAAGTGGTTTCCTGCACCAACACAAGTGCGAAAAGTGATTTTTCAACACTAACACAAGTGCGAAAAGTGGTTTTTCAACACTATCACAAGTGCAAAAAGTGTTTTTTCCACACGAATACAAATGCAAAAGTGGTTCCCTGCACCAACACAAGTGCGAAAAGTGGTTTTTCAACACTAACACAAGTGCGAAAAGTGGTTTTTCAACACTATCACAAGTGCAAAAAGTGTTTTTTCCACACTAATACAAGTGCAAAAGTGGTTTCCTGCACCAACACAAGTGCGAAAAGTGGTTTTTCAACACTAACACAAGTGCGAAAAGTGGTTTTTCAACACTAACACAGGTGCGAAAAGTGTTTTTTCCACACTAATACAAGTGCAAAAGTGGTTTCCTGCACCACCACAAGTGCGAAAAGTGGTTTTTCAACACAAACACAAGTGCGAAAAGTGGTTTTTCAACACTATCACAAGTGCAAAAAGTGTTTTTTCCACACTAATACAAATGCAAAAGTGGTTTCCTGCACCAACACAAGTGCGAAAAGTGGTTTTTCAACACTAACACAAGTGCGAAAAGTGGTTTTTCAACACTAACACAAGTGCGAAAAGTGGTTTTTCCACACTAATACAAGTGCAAAAGTGGTTTCCTGCACCAACACAAGTGCGAAAAGTGGTTTTTCAACACTAACACAAACACGAAAAGTGGTTTTTCAACACTAACACAAGTGCGAAAAGTGGTTTTTCAACACTATCACAATTTCAGAAAGTGTTTTTTCCACACGAATACAAATGCAAAAGTAGTTTCCTGCACCAACACAAGTGCGAAAAGTGGTTTTTCAACCCTAACACAAGTGCGAAAAGTGTTTTTTCCACACTAATACAAGTGCAAAAGTGGTTTCCTGCACCAACACAACTGCGGAAAGTGGTTTTTCAACACTAACACAAGTGCGAAATGTGGTTTTTCAACACTAACACAAGTGCAAAAAGTGGTTTTTCAACACTAACGCAACTGCAAAAAGTGGTTTTTCCACACTAATACAAGTGCAAAAGTGGTTTCCTGCACCAACACAAGTGCGAAAAGTGGTTTATCAACACTAACACAAGTGCGAAAAGTGGTTTTTCAACACTATCACAAGTGCAAAAAGTGTTTTTTCCACACTAATACAAGTGCAAAAGTGGTTTCCTGCACCAACACAAGTGCGAAAAGTGGTTTTTCAACACTAACACAAGTGCGAAAAGTGGTTTTTCAACACTAACACAAGTGCGAAAAGTGGTTTTTCAACACAAACACAAGTGCGAAATGTGGTTTTTCAACACTAACACAAGTGCAAAAAGTGGTTTTTCAACACTAACACAAGTGCGAAATGTGGTTTTTCAACACTAACACAAGTGCGAAATGTGGTTTTTCAACACTAACACAAGTGCAAAAAGTGGTTTTTCCACACTAACACAAGTGCGAAATGTGGTTTTTCAACACTAACACAAGTGCGAAATGTGGTTTTTCAACACTAACACAAGTGCAAAAAGTGGTTTTTCCACACTAATACAAGTGCAAAAGTGGTTTCCTGCACCAACACAACTGCGAAAAGTGGTTTATCAACACTAACACAAGTGCGAAAAGTGTTTTTTCAACACTATCACAAGTGCAAAAAGTGTTTTTTCCACACTAATACAAGTGCAAAAGTGGTTTCCTGCACCAACACAAGTGCGAAAAGTGGTTTTTCAACACTAACACAAGTGCGAAAAGTGGTTTTTCAACACTAACACAGGTGCGAAAAGTGTTTTTTCCACACTAATACAAGTGCAAAAGTGGTTTCCTGCACCAACACAAGTGCGAAAAGTGGTTTTTCAACACAAACACAAGTGCGAAAAGTGGTTTTTCAACACTATCACAAGTGCAAAAAGTGTTTTTTCCACACTAATACAAGTGCAAAAGTGGTTTCCTGCACCAACACAAGTGCGAAAGGTGGTTTTTCAACACTAACACAAGTGCGAAAAGTGGTTTTTCAACACTAACACAAGTGCGAAAAGTGGTTTTTCCACACTAATACAAGTGCAAAAGTGGTTTCCTGCACCAACACAAGTGCGAAAAGTGGTTTTTCAACACTAACACAAGCGCGAAAAGTCGTTTTTCAACACTAACGCAAGTGCTAAAAGTGGTTTTTCAACACTATCACAAGTGCAAAAAGTGTTTTTTCCACACGAATACAAATGCAAAAGTGGTTTCCTGCACCAACACAAGTGCGAAAAGTGGTTTTTCAACCCTAACACAAGTGAGAAAAGTGGTTTTTCCACACTAACACAAGTGCGAAAAGTGTTTTTTCCACACTAATACAAGTGCAAAAGTGGTTTCCTGCACCAACACAAGTGTGAAAAGTGGTTTTTCAACACTAACACAAGTGCGAAAAGTGGTTTTTCAACACTAACACAAGTGCGAAAAGTGTTTTTTCAACACTAACACAAGTGCGAAAAGTGGTTTTTCAACACTAACACAAGTGCGAAAAGTGGTTTTCCATACTAATACAAGTGCAAAAGTGGTTTCCTGCACCAACACAAGTGCGAAAAGTGGTTTTTCAACACTAACACAAGTGCGAAAAGTGGTTTTTCAACACCAAGACAAGTGCGAAAAGTGTTTTTTCAACACTAACACAAGTGCGAAAAGTGGTTTTTCAACACCAACACAAGTGCGAAAAGTGTTTTTTCCACACTAATACAAGTGCAAAAGTGGTTTCCTGCACCAACACAAGTGCGAAAAGTGGATTTTCAACACTAACACAAGTGCGAAAAGTGGTTTTTCCACACTAATACAAGTGCGAAAAGTGGTTTTTCAACACTAACACAAGTGCAAAAGTGGTTTCCTGCACCAACACAAGTGCGAAAAGTGGTTTTTCAACACTAACACAGGTGCGAAAAGTGGTTTTTCAACACTAACACATGTGCAAGAAGTGGTTTTTCAACACTAACACAAGTGCGAAAAGTGGTTTTTCAACACTAACACAAGTGCGAAAAGTGGTTTTTCAACACCAACACAAGTGCGAAAAGTGTTTTTTCCACACTAATACAAGTGCAAAAGTGGTTTCCTGCACCAACACAAGTGCGAAAAGTGGTTTTTCAACACTAACACAAGTGCGAAAAGTGGTTTTTCAACACTATCACAAGTGCAAAAAGTGTTTTTTCCACACTAATACAAGTGCAAAAGTGGTTTCCTGCACCAACACAAGTGCGAAAAGTGGTTTTTCAACACTAACACAAGTGCGAAAAGTTGTTTTTCCACACTAATACAAGTGCAAAAGTGGTTTCCTGCACCAACACAAGTGCGAAAAGTGGTTTTTCAACACTAACACAAGTGTGAAAAGTGGTTTTTCAACACTAACACAAGTGCGAAAAGTGGTTTTTCCACACTAATACAAGTGCAAAAGTGTTTTTTCCACACTAATACAAGTGCAAAAGTGGTTTCCTGCACCAACACAAGTGCGAAAAGTGGTTTTTCAACACTAACACAAGTGCGAAAAGTGGTTTTTCAACACTAACACAAGTGCGAAAAGTGGTTTTTCCACACTAATACAAGTGCAAAAGTGGTTTCCTGCACCAACACAAGTGCGAAAAGTGGTTTTTCAACACTAACACAAGTGCGAAAAGTGGTTTTTCAACACTATCACAAGTGCAAAAAGTGTTTTTTCCACACTAATATAAGTGCAAAAAGTGTTTTTTCCACACTAATACAAGTGCGAAAAGTGGTTTTTCAACACGAACACAAGTGCAAAAAGTGTTTTTTCCACACTAATATAAGTGCAAAAAGTGTTTTTTCCACACTAATACAAGTGCGAAAAGTGGTTTTTCAACACGAACACAAGTGCAAAAAGTGTTTTTTCCACACTAATATAAGTGCAAAAAGTGTTTTTTCCACACTAATACAAGTGCGAAAAGTGGTTTTTCAACACTATCACAAGTGCAAAAAGTGTTTTTTCCACACTAATACAAGTGCAAAAGTGGTTTCCTGCACCAACACAAGTGCGAAAAGTGGTTTTTCAACACTAACACAAGTGCAAAAAGTGGTTTTTCAACACTAACACAAGTGCGAAAAGTTGTTTTTCCACACTAATACAAGTGCAAAAGTGGTTTCCTACACCAACACAAGTGCGAAAAGTGGATTTTCAACACTAACACAAGTGCAAAAAGTGGTTTTTCAACACTAACACAAGTGCGAAAAGTGGTTTTTCCACACTAATACAAGTGCAAAAGTGTTTTTTCCACACTAATACAAGTGCAAAAGTGGTTTCCTGCACCAACACAAGTGCGAAAAGTGGTTTTTCAACACTAACACAAGTGCGAAAAGTGGATTTTCAACACTAACACAAGTGCGAAAAGTGGTTTTTCCACACTAATACAAGTGCAAAAGTGGTTTCCTGCAACAACACAAGTGCGAAAAGTGGTTTTTCAACACTAACACAGGTGCGAAAAGTGGTTTTTCAACACTAACACAAGTGCAAAAAGTGGTTTTTCAACACTAACACAAGTGCGAAAAGTGGTTTTTCAACACTAACACAAGTGCGAAAAGTGGTTTTTCAACACCAACACAAGTGCGAAAAGTGTTTTTTCCACACTAATACAAGTGCAAAAGTGGTTTCCTGCACCAACACAAGTGCGAAAAGTGGTTTTTCAACACTAACACAAGTGCGAAAAGTGGTTTTTCAACACTATCACAAGTGCAAAAAGTGTTTTTTCCACACTAATACAAGTGCAAAAGTGGTTTCCTGCACCAACACAAGTGCGAAAAGTGGTTTTTCAACACTAACACAAGTGCGAAAAGTGGTTTTTCAACACTAACACAAGTGCGAAAAGTTGTTTTTCCACACTAATACAAGTGCAAAAGTGGTTTCCTGCACCAACACAAGTGCGAAAAGTGGTTTTTCAACACTAACACAAGTGTGAAAAGTGGTTTTTCAACACTAACACAAGTGCGAAAAGTGGTTTTCCACACTAATACAAGTGCAAAAGTGTTTTTTCCACACTAATACAAGTGCAAAAGTGGTTTCCTGCACAAACACAAGTGCGAAAAGTGGTTTTTCAACACTAACACAAGTGCGAAAAGTGGTTTTTCAACACTAACACAAGTGCGAAAAGTGGTTTTTCCACACTAATACAAGTGCAAAAGTGGTTTCCTGCACCAACACAAGTGCGAAAAGTGGTTTTTCAACACTAACACAAGTGTGAAAAGTGGTTTTTCAACACTAACACAAGTGCGAAAAGTGGTTTTTCAACACTAACACAAGTGCGAAAAGTTGTTTTTCCACACTAATACAAGTGCTAAAGTGGTTTCCTGCACCAACACAAGTGCGAAAAGTGGTTTTTCAACACTAACACAAGTGCGAAAAGTGGTTTTCCACACTAATACAAGTGCAAAAGTGTTTTTTCCACACTAATACAAGTGCAAAAGTGGTTTCCTGCACAAACACAAGTGCGAAAAGTGGTTTTTCAACACTAACACAAGTGCGAAAAGTGGTTTTTCAACACTAACACAAGTGCGAAAAGTGGTTTTTCCACACTAATACAAGTGCAAAAGTGGTTTCCTGCACCAACACAAGTGCGAAAAGTGGTTTTTCAACACTAACACAAGTGCGAAAAGTGGTTTTTCAACACTAATACAAGTGCAAAAGTGGTTTCCTGCACCAACACAAGTGCGAAAAGTGGTTTTTCAACACTAACACAAGTGCGAAAAGTGGTTTTTCAACACTATCACAAGTGCAAAAAGTGTTTTTTCCACACTAATACAAGTGCAAAAGTGGTTTCCTGCACCAACACAAGTGCAAAAAGTGGTTTTTCAACACTAACACAAGTGCGAAAAGTGGTTTTTCAACACTAACACAAGTGCGAAAAGTTGTTTTTCCACACTAATACAAGTGCAAAAGTGGTTTCCTGCACCAACACAAGTGCGAAAAGTGGTTTTTCAACACTAACACAAGTGTGAAAAGTGGTTTTTCAACACTAACACACGTGCGAAAAGTGGTTTTCCACACTAATACAAGTGCAAAAGTGTTTTTTCCACACTAATACAAGTGCAAAAGTGGTTTCCTGCACAAACACAAGTGCGAAAAGTGGTTTTTCAACACTAACACAAGTGCGAAAAGTGGTTTTTCAACACTAACACAAGTGCGAAAAGTGGTTTTTCCACACTAATACAAGTGCAAAAGTGGTTTCCTGCACCAACACAAGTGCGAAAAGTGGTTTTTTCAACACTAACACAAGTGCGAAAAGTGGTTTTTCAACACTAATACAAGTGCAAAAGTGGTTTCCTGCACCAACACAAGTGCGAAAAGTGGTTTTTCAACACTAACACAAGTGCGAAAAGTGGTTTTTCAACACTAACACAAGTGCGAAAAGTGGTTTTTCGACACTAATACAAGTGCAAAAGTGGTTTCCTGCACCAACACAAGTGCGAAAAGTGGTTTTTCAACACTAACACAAGTGCGAAAAGTGGTTTTTCAACACTATCACAAGTGCAAAAAGTGTTTTTTCCACACTAATACAAGTGCAAAAGTGGTTTCCTGCACCAACACAAGTGCGAAAAGTGGTTTTTCAACACTAACACAAGTGCGAAAAGTGGATTTTCAACACTAACACAAGTGCGAAAAGTGGTTTTTCCACACTAATACAAGTGCAAAAGTGGTTTCCTGCAACAACACAAGTGCGAAAAGTGGTTTTTCAACACTAACACAGGTGCGAAAAGTGGTTTTTCAACACTAACACAAGTGCAAAAAGTGGTTTTTCAACACTAACACAAGTGCGAAAAGTGGTTTTTCAACACTAACACAAGTGCGAAAAGTGGTTTTTCAACACCAACACAAGTGCGAAAAGTGTTTTTTCCACACTAATACAAGTGCAAAAGTGGTTTCCTGCACCAACACAAGTGCGAAAAGTGGTTTTTCAACACTAACACAAGTGCGAAAAGTGGTTTTTCAACACTATCACAAGTGCAAAAAGTGTTTTTTCCACACTAATACAAGTGCAAAAGTGGTTTCCTGCACAAACACAAGTGCGAAAAGTGGTTTTTCAACACTAACACAAGTGCGAAAAGTGGTTTTTCAACACTAACACAAGTGCGAAAAGTGGTTTTTCCACACTAATACAAGTGCAAAAGTGGTTTCCTGCACCAACACAAGTGCGAAAAGTGGTTTTTCAACACTAACACAAGTGTGAAAAGTGGTTTTTCAACACTAACACAAGTGCGAAAAGTGGTTTTTCAACACTAACACAAGTGCGAAAAGTTGTTTTTCCACACTAATACAAGTGCAAAAGTGGTTTCCTGCACCAACACAAGTGCGAAAAGTGGTTTTTCAACACTAACACAAATGTGAAAAGTGGTTTTTCAACACTAACACAAGTGCGAAAAGTGGTTTTCCACACTAATACAAGTGCAAAAGTGTTTTTTCCACACTAATACAAGTGCAAAAGTGGTTTCCTGCACAAACACAAGTGCGAAAAGTGGTTTTTCAACACTAACACAAGTGCGAAAAGTGGTTTTTCAACACTAACACAAGTGCGAAAAGTGGTTTTTCCACACTAATACAAGTGCAAAAGTGGTTTCCTGCACCAACACAAGTGCGAAAAGTGGTTTTTCAACACTAACACAAGTGCGAAAAGTGGTTTTTCAACACTAATACAAGTGCAAAAGTGGTTTCCTGCACCAACACAAGTGCGAAAAGTGGTTTTTCAACACTAACACAAGTGCGAAAAGTGGTTTTTCAACACTATCACAAGTGCAAAAAGTGTTTTTTCCACACTAATACAAGTGAAAAAGTGGTTTCCTGCACCAACACAAGTGCGAAAAGTGGTTTTTCAACACTAACACAAGTGCGAAAAGTGGTTTTTCAACACTAACACAAGTGCGAAAAGTTGTTTTTCCACACTAATACAAGTGCAAAAGTGGTTTCCTGCACCAACACAAGTGCGAAAAGTGGTTTTTCAACACTAACACAAGTGTGAAAAGTGGTCTTTCAACACTAACACAAGTGCGAAAAGTGGTTTTCCACACTAATACAAGTGCAAAAGTGTTTTTTCCACACTAATACAAGTGCAAAAGTGGTTTCCTGCACAAACACAAGTGCGAAAAGTGGTTTTTCAACACTAACACAAGTGCGAAAAGTGGTTTTTCAACACTAACACAAGTGCGAAAAGTGGTTTTTCCACACTAATACAAGTGCAAAAGTGGTTTCCTGCACCAACACAAGTGCGAAAAGTGGTTTTTCAACACTAACACAAGTGCGAAAAGTGGTTTTTCAACACTAATACAAGTGCAAAAGTGGTTTCCTGCACCAACACAAGTGCGAAAAGTGGTTTTTCAACACTAACACAAGTGCGAAAAGTGGTTTTTCAACACTAACACAAGTGCGAAAAGTGGTTTTTCGACACTAATACAAGTGCAAAAGTGGTTTCCTGCACCAACACAAGTGCGAAAAGTGGTTTTTCAACACTAACACAAGTGCGTAAAGTGGTTTTTCAACACTATCACAAGTGCAAAAAGTGTTTTTTCCACACTAATATAAGTGCAAAAAGTGTTTTTTCCACACTAATACAAGTGCGAAAAGTGGTTTTTCAACACTATCACAAGTGCAAAAAGTGTTTTTTCCACAATAATACAAGTGCAAAAGTGGTTTCCTGCACTAACACAAGTGCGAAAAGTGGTTTTTCAACACTAATACAAGTGCGAAAAGTGGTTTTTCCACACTAATACAAGTGCAAAAGTGGTTTCCTGCACCAACACAAGTGCGAAAAGTGGTTTTTCAACACTAACACAGGTGCGAAAAGTGGTTTTTCAACACTAACACAAGTGCAAAAAGTGGTTTTTCAACACTAACACAAGTGCGAAAAGTGGTTTTTCAACACTAACACAAGTGCGAAAAGTGGTTTTTCAACACCAACACAAGTGCGAAAAGTGTTTTTTTCCACACTAATACAAGTGCAAAAGTGGTTTCCTGCACCAACACAAGTGCGAAAAGTGGATTTTCAACACTAACACAAGTGCGAAAAGTGGTTTTTCAACACTAACACAAGTGCGAAAAGTGGTTTTTCAACACTAACACAAGTGCGAAAAGTGGTTTTTCAACACTAACACAAGTGCGAAAAGTGGTTTTCCATACTAATACAAGTGCAAAAGTGGTTTTTCAACACTAACACAGGTGCGAAAAGTGGTTTTTCAACACTAACACAAGTGCAAAAAGTGGTTTTTCAACACTAACACAAGTGCGAAAAGTGGTTTTTCAACACTAACACAAGTGCGAAAAGTGGTTTTTCAACACCAACACAAGTGCGAAAAGTGTTTTTTCCACACTAATACAAGTGCAAAAGTGGTTTCCTGCACCAACACAAGTGCGAAAAGTGGATTTTCAACACTAACACAAGTGCGAAAAGTGGTTTTTCAACACTAACACAAGTGCGAAAAGTGTTTTTTCAACACTAACACAAGTGCGAAAAGTGGTTTTTCAACACTAACACAAGTGTGAAAAGTGGTTTTCCATACTAATACAAGTGCAAAAGTGGTTTCCTGCACCAACACAAGTGCAAAAAGTGGTTTTTCAACACTAACACAAGTGCGAAAAGTGGTTTTTCAACACCAAGACAAGTGCGAAAAGTGTTTTTTCAACACTAACACAAGTGCGAAAAGTGGTTTTTCAACACCAACACAAGTGCGAAAAGTGTTTTTTCCACACTAATACAAGTGCAAAAGTGGTTTCCTGCACCAACACAAGTGCGAAAAGTGGATTTTCAACACTAACACAAGTGCGAAAAGTGGTTTTTCCACACTAATACAAGTGCGAAAAGTGGTTTTTCAACACTAACACAAGTGCGAAAAGTGGTTTTTCAACACTAACACAAGTGCGAAAAGTGGTTTTTCAACACCAACACAAGTGCGAAAAGTGTTTTTTCCACACTAATACAAGTGCAAAAGTGGTTTCCTGCACCAACACAAGTGCGAAAAGTGGTTTTTCAACACTAACACAAGTGCGAAAAGTGGTTTTTCAACACTATCACAAGTGCAAAAAGTGTTTTTTCCACACTAATACAAGTGCAAAAGTGGTTTCCTGCACCAACACAAGTGCGAAAAGTGGTTTTTCAACACTAACACAAGTGCGAAAAGTTGTTTTTCCACACTAATACAAGTGCAAAAGTGGTTTCCTGCACCAACACAAGTGCGAAAAGTGGTTTTTCAACACTAACACAAGTGTGAAAAGTGGTTTTTCAACACTAACACAAGTGCGAAAAGTGGTTTTTCCACACTAATACAAGTGCAAAAGTGTTTTTTCCACACTAATACAAGTGCAAAAGTGGTTTCCTGCACCAACACAAGTGCGAAAAGTGGTTTTTCAACACTAACACAAGTGCGAAAAGTGGTTTTTCAACACTAACACAAGTGCGAAAAGTGGTTTTTCCACACTAATACAAGTGCAAAAGTGGTTTCCTGCACCAACACAAGTGCGAAAAGTGGTTTTTCAACACTAACACAAGTGCGAAAAGTGGTTTTTCAACACTATCACAAGTGCAAAAAGTGTTTTTTCCACACTAATATAAGTGCAAAAAGTGTTTTTTCCACACTAATACAAGTGCAAAAAGTGGTTTTTCAACACGAACACAAGTGCAAAAAGTGTTTTTTCCACACTAATATAAGTGCAAAAAGTGTTTTTTCCACACTAATACAAGTGCGAAAAGTGGTTTTTCAACACGAACACAAGTGCAAAAAGTGTTATTTCCACACTAATATAAGTGCAAAAAGTGTTTTTTCCACACTAATACAAGTGCGAAAAGTGGTTTTTCAACACTATCACAAGTGCAAAAAGTGTTTTTTCCACACTAATACAAGTGCAAAAGTGGTTTCCTGCACCAACACAAGTGCGAAAAGTGGTTTTTCAACACTAACACAAGTGCGAAAAGTGGTTTTTCAACACTAACACAAGTGCGAAAAGTTGTTTTTCCACACTAATACAAGTGCAAAAGTGGTTTCCTACACCAACACAAGTGCGAAAAGTGGATTTTCAACACTAACACAAGTGCAAAAAGTGGTTTTTCAACACTAACACAAGTGCGAAAAGTGGTTTTTCCACACTAATACAAGTGCAAAATTGTTTTTTCCACACTAATACAAGTGCAAAAGTGGTTTCCTGCACCAACACAAGTGCGAAAAGTGGTTTTTCAACACTAACACAAGTGCGAAAAGTGGATTTTCAACACTAACACAAGTGCGAAAAGTGGTTTTTCCACACTAATACAAGTGCAAAAGTGGTTTCCTGCAACAACACAAGTGCGAAAAGTGGTTTTTCAACACTAACACAGGTGCGAAAAGTGGTTTTTCAACACTAACACAAGTGCAAAAAGTGGTTTTTCAACACTAACACAAGTGCGAAAAGTGGTTTTTCAACACTAACACAAGTGCGAAAAGTGGTTTTTCAACACCAACACAAGTGCGAAAAGTGTTTTTTCCACACTAATACAAGTGCAAAAGTGGTTTCCTGCACCAACACAAGTGCGAAAAGTGGTTTTTCAACACTAACACAAGTGCGAAAAGTGGTTTTTCAACACTATCACAAGTGCAAAAAGTGTTTTTTCCACACTAATACAAGTGCAAAAGTGGTTTCCTGCACCAACACAAGTGCGAAAAGTGGTTTTTCAACACTAACACAAGTGCGAAAAGTGGTTTTTCAACACTAACACAAGTGCGAAAAGTTGTTTTTCCACACTAATACAAGTGCAAAAGTGGTTTCCTGCACCAACACAAGTGCGAAAAGTGGTTTTTCAACACTAACACAAGTGTGAAAAGTGGTTTTTCAACACTAACACAAGTGCGAAAAGTGGTTTTCCACACTAATACAAGTGCAAAAGTGTTTTTTCCACACTAATACAAGTGCAAAAGTGGTTTCCTGCACAAACACAAGTGCGAAAAGTGGTTTTTCAACACTAACACAAGTGCGAAAAGTGGTTTTTCAACACTAACACAAGTGCGAAAAGTGGTCTTTCCACACTAATACAAGTGCAAAAGTGGTTTCCTGCACCAACACAAGTGCGAAAAGTGGTTTTTCAACACTAACACAAGTGTGAAAAGTGGTTTTTCAACACTAACACAAGTGCGAAAAGTGGTTTTTCAACACTAACACAAGTGCGAAAAGTTGTTTTTCCACACTAATACAAGTGCAAAAGTGGTTTCCTGCACCAACACAAGTGCGAAAAGTGGTTTTTCAACACTAACACAAATGTGAAAAGTGGTTTTTCAACACTAACACAAGTGCGAAAAGTGGTTTTCCACACTAATACAAGTGCAAAAGTGTTTTTTCCACACTAATACAAGTGCAAAAGTGGTTTCCTGCACAAACACAAGTGCGAAAAGTGGTTTTTCAACACTAACACAAGTGCGAAAAGTGGTTTTTCAACACTAACACAAGTGCGAAAAGTGGTTTTTCCACACTAATACAAGTGCAAAAGTGGTTTCCTGCACCAACACAAGTGCGAAAAGTGGTTTTTCAACACTAACACAAGTGCGAAAAGTGGTTTTTCCACACTAATACAAGTGCAAAAGTGGTTTCCTGCACCAACACAAGTGCGAAAAGTGGTTTTTCAACACTAACACAAGTGTGAAAAGTGGTTTTTCAACACTAACACAAGTGCGAAAAGTGGTTTTTCAACACTAACACAAGTGCGAAAAGTGGTTTTCCACACTAATACAAGTGCAAAAGTGTTTTTTCCACACTAATACAAGTGCAAAAGTGGTTTCCTGCACAAACACAAGTGCGAAAAGTGGTTTTTCAACACTAACACAAGTGCGAAAAGTGGTTTTTCAACACTAACACAAGTGCGAAAAGTGGTTTTTCCACACTAATACAAGTGCAAAAGTGGTTTCCTGCACCAACACAAGTGCGAAAAGTGGTTTTTCAACACTAACACAAGTGCGAAAAGTGGTTTTTCAACACTAATACAAGTGCAAAAGTGGTTTCCTGCACCAACACAAGTGCGAAAAGTGGTTTTTCAACACTAACACAAGTGCGAAAAGTGGTTTTTCAACACTAACACAAGTGCGAAAAGTGGTTTTTCGACACTAATACAAGTGCAAAAGTGGTTTCCTGCACCAACACAAGTGCGAAAAGTGGTTTTTCAACACTAACACAAGTGCGAAAAGTGGTTTTTCAACACTATCACAAGTGCAAAAAGTGTTTTTTCCACACTAATATAAGTGCAAAAAGTGTTTTTTCCACACTAATACAAGTGCGAAAAGTGGTTTTTCAACACTATCACAAGTGCAAAAAGTGTTTTTTCCACACTAATACAAGTGCAAAAGTGGTTTCCTGCACTAACACAAGTGCGAAAAGTGGTTTTTCAACACTAATACAAGTGCGAAAAGTGGTTTTTCCACACTAATACAAGTGCAAAAGTGGTTTCCTGCACCAACACAAGTGCGAAAAGTGGTTTTTCAACACTAACACAGGTGCGAAAAGTGGTTTTTCAACACTAACACAAGTGCAAAAAGTGGTTTTTCAACACTAACACAAGTGCGAAAAGTGGTTTTTCAACACTAACACAAGTGCGAAAAGTGGTTTTTCAACACCAACACAAGTGCGAAAAGTGTTTTTTCCACACTAATACAAGTGCAAAAGTGGTTTCCTGCACCAACACAAGTGCGAAAAGTGGATTTTCAACACTAACACAAGTGCGAAAAGTGGTTTTTCAACACTAACACAAGTGCGAAAAGTGGTTTTTCAACACTAACACAAGTGCGAAAAGTGGTTTTTCCACACTAATACAAGGGCAAAAGTGGTTTCCTGCACCAACACAAGTGCGAAAAGTGGTTTTTAAACACTAACACAGGTGCAAAAAGTGGTTTTTCAACACTATCACAAGTGCAAAAAGTGTTTTTTCCACACTAATACAAGTGCAAAAGTGGTTTCCTGCACCAACACAAGTGCGAAAAGTGGTTTTTCAACACTAACACAAGTGCGAAAAGTGGTTTTTCAACACTAACACAAGTGCGAAAAGTTGTTTTTCCACACTAATACAAGTGCAAAAGTGGTTTCCTGCACCAACACAAGTGCGAAAAGTGGTTTTTCAACACTAACACAAGTGTGAAAAGTGGTTTTTCAACACTAACACAAGTGCGAAAAGTGGTTTTTCCACACTAATACAAGTGCAAAAGTGTTTTTTCCACACTAATACAAGTGCAAAAGTGGTTTCCTGCACCAACACAAGTGCGAAAAGTGGTTTTTCAACACTAACACAAGTGCGAAAAGTGGTTTTTCAACACCAACACAAGTGCGAAAAGTGTTTTTTCCACACTAATACAAGTGCAAAAGTGGTTTCCTGCACCAACACAAGTGCGAAAAGTGGATTTTCAACACTAACACAAGTGCGAAAAGTGGTTTTTCAACACTAACACAAGTGCGAAAAGTGGTTTTTCAACACTAACACAAGTGCGAAAAGTTGTTTTTCCACACTAATACAAGTGCAAAAGTGGTTTCCTGCACCAACACAAGTGCGAAAAGTAGTTTTTCAACACTAACACAAGTGTGAAAAGTGGTTTTTCAACACTAACACAAGTGCGAAAAGTGGTTTTTCCACACTAATACAAGTGCAAAAGTGTTTTTTCCACACTAATACAAGTGCAAAAGTGGTTTCCTGCACCAACACAGGTGCGAAAAGTGGTTTTTCAACACTAACACAAGTGCGAAAAGTGGTTTTTCAACACTAACACAAGTGCGAAAAGTGGTTTTTCCACACTAATACAAGTGCAAAAGTGGTTTCCTGCACCAACACAAGTGCGAAAAGTGGTTTTTCAACACTAACACAAGTGCGAAAAGTGGTTTTTCAACACTATCACAAGTGCAAAAAGTGTTTTTTCCACACTAATATAAGTGCAAAAAGTGTTTTTTCCACACTAATACAAGTGCGAAAAGTGGTTTTTCAACACTATCACAAGTGCAAAAAGTGTTTTTTCCACACTAATACAAGTGCAAAAGTGGTTTCCTGCACTAACACAATTGCGAAAAGTGGTTTTTCAACACTAATACAAGTGCGAAAAGTGGTTTTTCCACACTAATACAAGTGCAAAAGTGGTTTCCTGCACCAACACAAGTGCGAAAAGTGGTTTTTCAACACTAACACAGGTGCGAAAAGTGGTTTTTCAACACTAACACAAGTGCAAAAATGGTTTTTCAACACTAACACAAGTGCGAAAAGTGGTTTTTCAACACCAAGACAAGTGCGAAAAGTTTTTTTCAACACTAACACAAGTGCGAAAAGTGGTTTTTCAACACCAACACAAGTGCGAAAAGTGTTTTTTCCACACTAATACAAGTGCAAAAGTGGTTTCCTGCACCAACACAAGTGCGAAAAGTGGATTTTCAACACTAACACAAGTGCGAAAAGTGGTTTTTCCACACTAATACAAGTGCGAAAAGTGGTTTTTCAACACTAACACAAGTGCAAAAGTGGTTTCCTGCACCAACACAAGTGCGAAAAGTGGTTTTTCAACACTAACACAGGTGCGAAAAGTGGTTTTTCAACACTAACACATGTGCAAGAAGTGGTTTTTCAACACTAACACAAGTGCGAAAAGTGGTTTTTCAACACTAACACAAGTGCGAAAAGTGGTTTTTCAACACCAACACAAGTGCGAAAAGTGTTTTTTCCACACTAATACAAGTGCAAAAGTGGTTTCCTGCACCAACACAAGTGCGAAAAGTGGTTTTTCAACACTAACACAAGTGCGAAAAGTGGTTTTTCAACACTATCACAAGTGCAAAAAGTGTTTTTTCCACACTAATACAAGTGCAAAAGTGGTTTCCTGCACCAACACAAGTGCGAAAAGTGGTTTTTCAACACTAACACAGGTGCGAAAAGTTGTTTTTCCACACTAATACAAGTGCAAAAGTGGTTTCCTGCACCAACACAAGTGCGAAAAGTGGTTTTTCAACACTAACACAAGTGTGAAAAGTGGTTTTTCAACACTAACACAAGTGCGAAAAGTGGTTTTTCCACACTAATACAAGTGCAAAAGTGTTTTTTCCACACTAATACAAGTGCAAAAGTGGTTTCCTGCACCAACACAAGTGCGAAAAGTGGTTTTTCAACACTAACACAAGTGCGAAAAGTGGTTTTTCAACACTAACACAAGTGCGAAAAGTGGTTTTTCCACACTAATACAAGTGCAAAAGTGGTTTCCTGCACCAACACAAGTGCGAAAAGTGGTTTTTCAACACTAACACAAGTGCAAAAAGTGGTTTTTCAACACTATCACAAGTGCAAAAAGTGTTTTTTCCACACTAATATAAGTGCAAAAAGTGTTTTTTCCACACTAATACAAGTGCGAAAAGTGGTTTTTCAACACTATCACAAGTGCAAAAAGTGTTTTTTCCACACTAATACAAGTGCAAAAGTGGTTTCCTGCACTAACACAAGTGCGAAAAGTGGTTTTTCCACACTAATACAAGTGCAAAAGTGGTTTCCTGCACCAACACAAGTGCGAAAAGTGGTTTTTCAACACTAACACAGGTGCGAAAAGTGGTTTTTCAACACTAACACAAGTGCAAAAAGTGGTTTTTCAACACTAACACAAGTGCAAAAAGTGGTTTTTCAACACTAACACAAGTGCGAAAAGTGGTTTTTCAACACTAACACAAGTGCGAAAAGTGGTTTTTCAACACCAACACAAGTGCGAAAAGTGTTTTTTCCACACTAATACAAGTGCAAAAGTGGTTTCCTGCACCAACACAAGTGCGAAAAGTGGATTTTCAACACTAACACAAGTGCGAAAAGTGGATTTTCAACACTAACACAAGTGCGAAAAGTGGTTTTTCAACACTAACACAAGTGCGAAAAGTGGTTTTTCAACACTAACACAAGTGCGAAAAGTGGTTTTTCCACACTAATACAAGGGCAAAAGTGGTTTCCTGCACCAACACAAGTGCGAAAAGTGGTTTTTAAACACTAACACATGTGCAAAAAGTGGTTTTTCAACACTATCACAAGTGCAAAAAGTGTTTTTTCCACACTAATACAAGTGCAAAAGTGGTTTCCTGCACCAACACAAGTGCGAAAAGTGGTTTTTCAACACTAACACAAGTGCGAAAAGTGGTTTTTCAACACTAACACAAGTGCGAAAAGTGGTTTTTCCAAATTAATACATGTGCAAAAGTGGTTTCCTGCACCAACACAAGTGCGAAAAGTGGTTTTTCAACACTAACACAAGTGCGAAAAGTGGTTTTTCAACACTAACACAAGTGCGAAAAGTGGTTTTTCAACACTATCACAAGTGCAAAAAGTGTTTTTTCCACACTAATATAAGTGCAAAAAGTGTTTTTTCCACACTAATACAAGTGCGAAAAGTGGTTTTTCAACACTATCACAAGTGCAAAAAGTGTTTTTTCCACACTAATACAAGTGCAAAAGTGGTTTCCTGCACTAACACAAGTGCGAAAAGTGGTTTTTCAACACTAATACAAGTGCAAAAGTGGTTTCCTGCACCAACACAAGTGCGAAAAGTGGTTTTTCAACACTAACACAGGTGCGAAAAGTGGTTTTTCAACACTAACACAAGTGCGAAAATGGTTTTTCAACACTAACACAAGTGCGAAAAGTGGTTTTTCAACACCAAGACAAGTGCGAAAAGTGGTTTTTCAACACCAACACAAGTGCGAAAAGTGGATTTTCAACACTAACACAAGTGCGAAAAGTGGTTTTTCCACACTAATACAAGTGCGAAAAGTGGTTTTTCAACACTAACACAAGTGCAAAAGTGGTTTCCTGCACCAACACAAGTGCGAAAAGTGGTTTTTCAACACTAACACAGGTGCGAAAAGTGGTTTTTCAACACTAACACATGTGCAAGAAGTGGTTTTTCAACACTAACACAAGTGCGAAAAGTGGTTTTTCAACACTAACACAAGTGCGAAAAGTGGTTATTCAACACCAACACAAGTGCGAAAAGTGTTTTTTCCACACTAATACAAGTGCAAAAGTGGTTTCCTGCACCAACACAAGTGCGAAAAGTGGTTTTTCAACACTAACACAAGTGCGAAAAGTGGTTTTTCAACACTATCACAAGTGCAAAAAGTGTTTTTTCCACACTAATACAAGTGCAAAAGTGGTTTCCTGCACCAACACAAGTGCGAAAAGTGGTTTTTCAACACTAACACAAGTGCGAAAAGTGCTTTTTCAACACTAACACAAGTGCGAAAAGTTGTTTTTCCACACTAATACAAGTGCAAAAGTGGTTTCCTGCACCAACACAAGTGCGAAAAGTGGTTTTTCAACACTAACACAAGTGTGAAAAGTGGTTTTTCAACACTAACACAAGTGCGAAAAGTGGTTTTTCCACACCAATACAAGTGCAAAAGTGTTTTTTCCACACTAATACAAGTGCAAAAGTGGTTTCCTGCACCAACACAAGTGCGAAAAGTGGTTTTTCAACACTAACACAAGTTCGAAAAGTGGTTTTTCAACACTAACACAAGTGCGAAAAGTGGTTTTTCCACACTAATACAAGTGCAAAAGTGGTTTCCTGCACCAACACAAGTGCGAAAAGTGGTTTTTCAACACTAACACAAGTGCGAAAAGTGGTTTTTCAACACTATCACAAGTGCAAAAAGTGTTTTTTCCACACTAATATAAGTGCAAAAAGTGTTTTTTCCACACTAATACAAGTGCGAAAAGTGGTTTTTCAACACTATCACAAGTGCAAAAAGTGTTTTTTCCACACTAATACAAGTGCAAAAGTGGTTTCCTGCACTAACACAAGTGCGAAAAGTGGTTTTTCAACACTAATACAAGTGCGAAAAGTGGTTTTTCCACACTAATACAAGTGCAAAAGTGGTTTCCTGCACCAACACAAGTGCGAAAAGTGGTTTTTCAACACTAACACAGGTGCAAAAAGTGGTTTTTCAACACTAACACAAGTGCAAAAAGTGGTTTTTCAACACTAACACAAGTGCGAAAAGTGGTTTTTCAACACTAACACAAGTGCGAAAAGTGGTTTTTCAACACCAACACAAGTGCGAAAAGTGTTTTTCCACACTAATACAAGTGCAAAAGTGGTTTCCTGCACCAACACAAGTGCGAAAAGTGGATTTTCAACACTAACACAAGTGCGAAAAGTGGTTTTTCAACACTAACACAAGTGCGAAAAGTGGTTTTTCAACACTAACACAACTGCGAAAAGTGGTTTTTCCACACTAATACAAGGGCAAAAGTGGTTTCCTGCACCAACACAAGTGCGAAAAGTGGTTTTTAAACACTAACACAGGTGCAAAAAGTGGTTTTTCAACACTATCACAAGTGCAAAAAGTGTTTTTTCCACACTAATACAAGTGCAAAAGGGGTTTCCTGCACCAACACAAGTGCGAAAAGTGGTTTTTCAACACTAACACAAGTGCGAAAAGTGGTTTTTCAACACTAACACAAGTGCGAAAAGTGGTTTTCCACATTAATACAAGTGCAAAAGTGGTTTCCTGCACCAACACAAGTGCGAAAAGTGGTTTTTCAACACTAACACAAGTGCAAAAAGTGGTTTTTCAACACTATCACAAGTGCAAAAAGTGGTTTTTCAACACTAACACAAGTGCGAAAAGTGGTTTTTCAACACTAACACAAGTGCGAAAAGTGGTTTTTCAACATTAACACAAGTGCGAAAAGTGGTTTTTCAACACCAACACAAGTGCGAAAAGTGTTTTTGCCACACTAATACAAGTGCAAAAGTGGTTTCCTGCACCAACACAAGTGCGAAAAGTGGATTTTCAACACTAACACAAGTGCGAAAAGTGGTTTTTCAACACTAACACAAGTGCGAAAAGTGGTTTTTCAACACTAACACGAGTAGGAAAAGTGGTTTTTCCACACTAATACAAGGGCAAAAGTGGTTTCCTGCACCAACACAAGTGCGAAAAGTGGTTTTTAAACACTAACACAGGTGCAAAAAGTGGTTTTTCAACACTATCACAAGTGCAAAAAGTGTTTTTTCCACACTAATACAAGTGCAAAAGTGGTTTCCTGCACCAACACAAGTGCGAAAAGTGGTTTTTCAACACTAACACAAGTGCGAAAAGTGGTTTTTCAACACTAACACAAGTGCGAAAAGTGGTTTTCAATACCAACAGGAGCATGAAAAGTGGTTTTTGACACCAGCACGAGTGCAGAAAGTATTTTTACCACTAAGAGGAGTGTGAAAAGTGGTTTTGCTACACTTTCTCAAGTGTGAAAAGTGGTTTTCAGCCCCAGCGCAAGTGCGAAAAGTATTTTTCAACACTACCATGAGAGCGAAAAGAGGTTTTGCAACACTTTCACAATCTCGGAAAATGGTTTTCTATGCTGGCACAAGTGTGGAAAGTGGTTTTGAACACTAAGAGGAGTGCGAAAAGTGGTTTTGCCACACTAACACCAGTGCTAAAAGTAATTTTGAACACTAACAGGAGCATGAAAAGTGGTTTTCAACACTAACATGAGTGTGACAAGTGTTTTTCAACACTAAGAGAAGTGTGAAAATTAGTTTTCATCAATAGCACGAGTGTGTAAAGTGGTTATTCAACACTGGCACAAGTGGGACAAGTGGTTTTGCAACACAAACACAAGTTTGCTAAGTGGTTATTCAACACTGGCACAAGTGATAAACGTGTTTTTGCAACAATAACACAAGTGCGGAAAGTGGTTTTCCAACACTATCACAAGTGCGAAGAGTCGTTTTCAACACCAGTATAAGTGCGGAAAGTGGTTTTGCAACACTAAAACAAGTGCGAAAAGTGGTTTTCAACACTAACACGAGTGCGAAAAGTGTTTTTCAACACGAAGAGGAGTGCGAAAGGTCGTTCTGCAACACTAGCTCAAGTGCGGAAAGTGGTTCGGCAACACTATCACAAGTGCGGAGAGTCGTTTTCAACACCAGTATAAGTGCGGAAAGTGGTTTTGCAACACGAATACAAATGCGAAAATTGGTTTTGCAACACTAGCACGAGTGCGAAAAGTTGTTATTCAACAATAACACATGTGGGAAAAGTGATTTTCATCACTAGCACGAGTGTGTCAAGTAACTTTTCCACCTTGTCAGGAGGAAAGGACACAGAGTCCAGGAGCAGCTGGGTACGACTGGGTATGGTGGGTACAGAGAGGGATGGGTTTGGGACACAAGATTTAGAGGCAAACACAGAGTTGAGGCATTCAGCTTTTTCACGTGTGGAGTCAGCTGTGTAGCCGTTTGAGGTAAGGGAGGGGATGGAGGGGGAACAAACACAAGAAACAGATTTGACCAGACGCCACCACGATTTGGAAGAGGGAGACAGATAAGAGAGTTCGGTCTTGAGAACGGAGAGATATTGTTTCCTGGCTCTCCTGAGGGTGGACACACACTTGTTTCGGGCTTTGTGAAAGGAAATGAGATTTCCTTCCGTTGGATTTGCTTTCCAGGAGACGAAGGCAAGTTGTTTCTGGGCAACAGCCTCACCACAAGATTCCGTGTACCATGGACGGGAGGAAGGGTATGACAACTGAAGACGAGATGGGATAAATCTGTGCATGAGAGAGAGCAATTTACTTTGGAAGAATTCCCAGGATGAGTTGATGTCAGAGGTGGTAGAGATGGGAGACCAGTCCAGATGATTGATGGCTGATTGAAGACCGTGCCAGTTGGCCTGAGTGAAATGCCAGACTCGTCGACGTGAGCAGACTCCCTGAGAATGGTCAGAGAGATGTCCACTTTAACAAGCACATGATCAGATGATCCGATTGGAGCAGAAGAAGAGCAGCAGACATTTTCAGGGAAGTTAGTCATAACCAAGTCCAGAATAGAAGATGCTCCGTTGACTGAGATCCGGGTCGGGAAATTGACAGATTGTGTCAGTCCCAGTGAGTCGCAGAAGTCCTTTGCTGAGGAGCCATGGCTGGTGAGAGAGGTTCCCACACCCAGCCAACTGGCATGGTGACAATTGAAATCACCACATATGAGGAAGAGAGAGTTGGGATGAGTAGATAGAAGTTGGTCCATATTATCAGACAGCGAGATGTAGATGGAGTCATCACTGTTTGGTGGACGGTACAACACACATATGAACAAGAGGTGGGAGCGAAGGGGAAGCCGTAGCCAGAGGTATTCCTGGGGGTGAGGTGGAGAGAGTGCAGTGCAGGGCGAGTGAGGAAGAGAGTTTTTGATAAAGATAGCAACCCCACCTCCAGGACGAGGCTCAGGTCTATCATACCGGAGGAGGGAGTAACCTGGGAGAGATACTAAGGAATCAGAGACATCATGCAGGAGGAAAGTTTCTGTTAAGCAGATCACGTCTGGTTTGACAGAAGCAACCTGTATGGAGAGATCAGTTAAGTTTGAACAAAGGCCCCGGATGTTTGAGGTCCATACCGTTAATGAAGAGGAAGGGGGAGCATCGGATACAGAACAGGGGGGAGGAGGGGTAGGGTAAGATGTGGAAGAGGTGGTAGAGGTAGGGAGAGCTGTTGAAGGTGTGTCAGAGATTTCAGAATAGCTCAGAGAAAGGGAAGGATGGGGCGGACAGAAGGTTTGATGATGATTGGGTGAGGCACAATGAGGTGTTATTTGAGGAGGGGGACGAGCGAGGCAGAAGGTTGGGGGAGATGGAGGTGAGAGTTGGAAGGGGGAAGAAGCGGGGAGGATGCTTTGAGGAGGGGGAGTGAGAGGGGGGAAACTGAGAAGAAATGAGGGTGGGGAGATTTGAAGGGGAGGGGCGAGGGGGGAGTTTAGGAGGGAAGGGACAAGGGGAGGGATTTGAAAGGGATGGGATATGGGGGAGATTTGGAGGGGAGGGGTGAGGGAGGAGTCTAGGAGGGGAGGGGCGAGGGGGAGTCTTGGAGGGGAGGGGTGAGGGGGTAGTTTTGGAGGGAGGGGGCAAGGGGGGAGTTTTGAAAGGGATGGGTGATGGGGAGGATTAGGAGGGGAGGGGAAAGGGGGAAGATTTGAAAGGGATGGGTGATGGGGATGATTTGGAGGGGAGGAGTTATGGGGAAGATTTGGAGGGGAGGGGTGAGATTGGATTTTAGAAAGTGTACGATTAATGGGAAACGAACATTTATTGCAAAATGAGTTTCTTGTGACCTTCGAGTCAAAAATACGTTTAAGGACGCTGGATGGAGGATGGAGTGCAGGAGAGTTTAGGGAATGTAGAAAAAAGGCACTGAAAGAGATGGAAATTTTTTTTGGGATGAATAGATTTGGTGAGCAAGTCGAAAGCACCCTTTTAAAGAAGAAGAAGAAAAAGGTGTTATAATATACGACGGAATACAGAACTTGAGGGGAAAGTGTAAACATTTTAAGGTTTAACACTGAAAACTATCTGGGGAAATGGGCGAGAAACACGTGGTCGAAGAACGAACGAACGAATAAGAACGAATAAACGAATGAGAACAAAGAATAAGAACAGAGAAGGAAATGTTTTTTTTTAGTTGAGATTTACACAAGGAAGTAGGCTATGGGGTGAAAAGACTGGGAAAAGCAGAGAACAAAAGTTATTGGAGCACAAACGACGGACCGCTGAGAGAAAAACAAAGCCTCAAGGTTGTACACTGTACAAGGCCTCAAAAGATACGGCACTAATTAACACGATTTTTTCTACAGGTATGAGAGATTTGCACCGAAAATCTTTCTCGGGACACAATATACGTACACACACCATAAAATAAATACAGTTATGACGAAAATACAAATGGGAACAATTACTTAACTTCGATTTCGATGGAGAGCTGCGAATAAACGAAACCTCGCCGGGTTAGGGTTAGGGTTAGGGTTAGCAGATGAGATTTTGGTTCAGGTCTGAATCCAGATCTGGCCCATCAGTGGGATATATAATGTAAACTGTTCAGCCTTACGGAAGCCTTTGGTTTCGTTCATTCATTCTTCGTGTTTTCAAATGAAGTGACAATAAGGATTAAAATGTTCCCCGTTTGTTTTTCCATCTGAACGCCTGGCTTATGCTGTATGTGTCGGGAATCCACATTCAAAAGCCATTCATGTCCTTGCATAAACTAATGTAAATGTATGCTGACGTCATTCTCATGGATGCAATATACAGCATATATGGGTATAAGCTGCTCAGTGATTCTTACATCTTTATTATAATAGAGCAAACGTATAATATGGTTATGTCGGTTTGTATGTATGTTTATATGCGACCTGAACGTCTTCTTCTTCTTCAAATAAAATTGACACCCTCTTCATTACGTATAACTTGCTGAGACTCCTCAGACCTTTGACGACCATATAATTCCACCACGAGCCGTAAGACCACCAACACTCCTGAAGACCCAAAATACCCTTGAAGACCCCGCAGACCCAAAACACCCTTGAAGGCCCTGAGGCTCAAAAAGACCCTGAAGACCCAAATGGCCCCGAAGACCCAAAAGACCCCGAAGACCCCAAAGACACCGAAGACCAAGAAGACCCAAAACACGTCAAATACCCAAAATATCCTTAAAGGCCCAGAGGATCCAAAATACCCTGAAGACCCAAATGGCGCTGAAGACCCAAAACACCCCGAAGACCCAAAACACCCCATAGACCCAAAACACCCAAAGACCCAAAAGACCCCGAAGACCCAGAGGAACCAAAAGACCCTGAAGACCCAAAAGCCGCTGAAGACACCAAAGACCCAAAATATCCCAAAGACTCAAAAGATCCTGAAGACCCAAAAGACACCGAAATGGTCAAAGATGCCAATCCCTCTGAAACGATGTGTGGTGAGTCACGCTAGTGCCGGATAATTTTACGGTAATACACAGACTAAATGAATGGGTAACAAAATGGCGCCTAAACACATGTGGCCCGGCGAATGACATTGCGAAGCGCCGAGATCACAAAATGGTCAGACTCTACATATGCAGCACTGGATTGTGTGATGGAAATTCGAAACAATCGGGCAATGGCGACACCATAGGGGTCAGGCGATGGTGACACCATAGGGGTCGGGCGATGGAGACACCAGAGGGGTCGGGCGATGGCGACACCGGGCGATGGGGTTGGGCGATGGCGACACCAGGCGATGGGGTCGGGTGATGGCAACACCAGGGTGGTCGAGCGATGGCGACACCAGAGGGGTCGAGCGATGGCGATACAAGAGGGGTCGGGCGATGGCGACACAAGAGTGGTCAGGCAAAAGTGACACCAGGGGGGTCGTGCAGGTGATGTCGACACTGAAGGAATCTGGTGATGGCGATTCTATTTGTATGTCTGTGTATACATTCTGCATTTAAATAACCTCTCTGAGGTATTATAAATATCATAATCAACATTGATTCATGCATTATGGTATTTATAAACTGATGTACATTATTAATAAATGAAAAAGGCTTTCGATGGGGTTATTCATGTTGTTGTTTTCATTCAATTGTACAATGTGGCTAAGCATGACATCAGAATTGAGTTGACGCCAGGGAGAACAGAAACCTCTTTTGTTTCCTGAAAAGTGGTGCTCTCAGGTTGTTGCACAATTTTATTTTAAACGTATTGTTACGTTTGTGAGGGCGTAGGCAATGGAATACCTGAGAGCCATGTAGGATTGTATAGGACAGTGTGCTCCGAATGTTGCGATGAAGAAGAAGAACCCCCATGCACCTAAGTAGGGATCCGTTAGACCGGATGTCATGTAAGAGTATATCTTTGTCCCCATGACGAGGGGTGGGGTTATGCTAATTAGGTAGGGCTTAATGGTAAATCCCCTGTATGTAAATTGCCTCTGTGACCTTTTTCCTCTGTTCCTTATGACACACACCACACCCGCCATGCACCTGTTACGGATTCGGCACTAATTATTGTTGTTATTATTATTATTGTTGGTTCTAAGTATTATGGTTATTGTGGTTTAAGGGAAAGGGTTATTGTGGTTAAAAGGTTTAAAAGCACTCATGATAAAAATGATACCGGAAATCGGATAGTGCACTGGAAGTGGTCGAGCGAAGAAGAAGAGGGCATGAGGCGGAGGTGAAACAAGGCGTTTTGTAAAAGCTCGGTACCTAGCGTGGTCGAGCGTACATGGCGAGTGAACTTTGAGTCCGTGAAAGGAATCTCGGGCGATTGGTGTTGTCGCGGGAGTTGTGAAAAAGCCTGCGAAGTCAGGTACAGGTGTGAGATTCCGGAGAATCTTCGCCTCGAGGCTGCGGCTCGAGGCAGAGCCGTCCGCCATTTCGGGGACCTCGCGCATCGTTCGCGGACCCTTGTTTAGCCGCGTCCGCTGGTCCTGCCCTCCGGTGGTTTGCCAAGGATGTGTGTGCGTGACAGCAGCCTTTGAAGAATACGGTGCGGTTCGCAACTGCACGGTGTATGTGCACGTTTGGATCGCGTCTTTGGGATTCCTCTTTCCACCGCCATTTGGGGTTGGCTGGGACCACATGACGGTCCCCGCCTTGCCTACATCTCCCTACCCGCCTCATCGCCTGATCGCCTCTTCGCCGGGAGCACCATTGTGTTCTAGAGATATTGAGAGGGGCTCTGTTTCAGTCCCTGGGGGTGCCGTGAGTTTGAGCTAGGTTACCATCTTAAGATCTTGATTGTATGGTTGATTGCCACCATTGTTTTATGGTTCTTCTTGTGTGCTTTTAATATATTATTTGTTCGTTGACAACCATTGGTGTGGTTTCCTCATTGATTTGATTGTTTTATGGATGGTGTCATTAGTGATTGATTTTGACACTGAATAACTATTCTTTCTGCCGTGACTCCTCTCGGGGTTCGGTGGTATACCGAGACCAGAAGGTCGGAGAGGAACACGTAACACACCCCACACCTAAAATAAACACGAAAAAGAGTACACGGAACCAGGACATTCAACTACAGCTGATACCACCGACCGGGTGATCACAAATGCCTGCAAGTGGCCGTGAGGTCACGCCCCGAAGAACCATTGGTCAGGACGGCCATAGAGCGATGAGATGGCACTCGCTGATAGGAGCGTGCGCGGATGTCATCGGATGATGTAAGAGCCCGGGGAACAAAAGAACGGTGTCCCCGACATTTTCTCTCTTCCGTTGGGGCCGTCATCACGAGCAGACGAAGTTCGACCTCTTGTGTCAGGGACATTGAATGCGAACGGTCGCAGATATTCTCTTCTTGCGGTGGGTTCCTGTTGGTAGGCACAGTTGCATTGTCTTGCTCTTGCGTTGGGACAGGAGCATTGGTGTCGTGCAGCCGCACATTTTGTTTCCTTTTCTTGGTCCGGGAAATCGGTTTGAGCGGCCATATTGTCCTTTCACTGGCTCGTTGGTGCTGACGGTGCGGCGGCTGTCTTCACTGAGAAGCTGCAGGGCTGCGTGGAGCAGACGACGAGTGGACGAGCGTGCCCTGCTCGCTTCGCGCTCGGTAGCTGGAGGAACGAACTGCATGCCGAGGCCTGCTTCATGCGCAAAGACTTTGTGCCAGGGCGAGTGTGTTTCCCGCGCATGGTCCCCCGGGACCCGTTCGCGGACTGACGGGGTTCAAGAGCTGCTCAGAGTTAAGTACACAAACACACATGATTATTTTCCAGTTATTTTTCCCCTTGTGTTGGTTTGTGAGTCCTTGTGGAGGTTTTTTCGATTAGGAATGTTAGTTTTACTGTGCATTTTTTTTGTTACCGGCATTTCTTTCATTAAAACCGGTATTTTTGCATTATAATTCCTTGTCGGTTTGCTTTGATCATCAGGTTCGAAGACGTCTAGTGGGATCCGTGCAGGTAAGAGTTTTGCCTGCCTCATCCTCTGCGCGTATTAACTTCGCAATAGTTGGATTGAACACCTCAGAGTGTTAAGCTCAATCAGCTACCTGTTACCTTGGAGGATCTTAATCCCCACTAACACGACAGTATTTATTTGAGATTACCGCTCAACTCCATTTTCATTTTTTCTGAGGTTGTCTTTAACAAGGTTCAGATTTTTCATCATCATCATAATCATCATCATCATCATCATCATCATCATCATCATCATCATACCAAAGTAGAAGGAATAGTCCTGGTGAATCCACTCCTGCACAGGATGTACAAATCCAGAAACATAGGAAGGAAAGGAAACTTTTTTATGATTACACCATGGCATGATTGTAATCATGTAATAATCTGGACTTTTGACACCCTGGATAAACAGTCTACGTCTAAAAGGCCTTTTTGAGTTATTGTTTACGTAACCAATGTATTATTATTAACATTCACATGTATATGTGAAATGAGAGGTCAACTCTTAAGAATTTTGTTCTAATATATGGACAAAACAATCATTTAAATCCCGTGCACACCATACGTCTCGTGCACACCATACGAACATCCAATCTCTACCTCCCCCACTGCAGGTGGATGGATGCGATGTTTTCACACTTGTATCTCAAAAGGTTAGCCTGGTGTTGGCTTAGCGGTTAGGGTGCTCGCTTAGCGGTTAGGGTGCTGGCTTAGTGGTTAGGGTGCTGGCTTAGTAGTTAGGGTGCTGGCTTAGCGGTTAGGGTGCTCGCTTAGCGGTTAGGGTGCTCGCTTAGCGGTTAGGGTGCTGGCTTAGCGGTTAGGGTGCTCGCTTAGCGGTTAGGGTGCTCACTTAGCGGTTAGGGTGCTGGCTTAGCGGTTAGGGTGCTCGCTTAGCGGTTAGGGTGCTGGCTTAGCGGTTAGGGTGCTGGCTTAGCGGTTAGGGTGCTGGCTTAGCGGTTAGGGTGCTGGCTTAGCGGTTAGGGTGCTGGCTTAGCGGTTAGGGTGCTGGCTTAGCGGTTAGGGTGCTGGCTTAGCGGTTAGGGTGCTGGCTTAGCGGTTAGGATGCTGGCTTAGCGGTTAGGATGCTGGCTTAGCGGTTAGGATGCTGGCTTAGCGGTTAGGGTGTTGGCTTAGCGGTTAGGGTGCTGGCTTAGCGGTTAGGGTGCTGGCTTAGCGGTTAGGGTGCTGGCTTAGCGGTTAGGGTGTTGGCTTAGCGGTTAGGGTGCTGGCTTAGCGGTTAGGGTGCTGGCTTAGCGGTTAGGGTGCTGGCTTAGCGGTTAGGGTGCTGGCTTAGCGGTTAGGGTGCTGGCTTAGCGGTTAGGGTGCTGGCTTAGCGGTTAGGGTGCTGGCTTAGCGGTTAGGGTGCTGGCTTAGCGGTTAGGGTGCAGGCTTAGCGGTTAGGGTGCTGGCTTAGCGGTTAGGGTTCTGGCTTAGCGGTTAGGGTGCTGGCTTACCGGTTAGGGTGCTGGCTTACCGGTTAGGGTGCTGGCTTAGCGGTTAGGATGCTGGCTTAGCGGTTAGGATGCTGGCTTAGCGGTTAGGGTGTTGGCTTAGCGGTTAGGGTGTTGGCTTAGCGGTTAGGGTGTTGGCTTAGCGGTTAGGGTGCTGGCCTAGCGGTTAGGGTGCTGGCTTAGCGGTTAGGGTGCTGGCTTAGCGGTTAGGGTGCTGGCTTAGCGGTTAGGGTGCTGGCTTAGCGGTTAGGGTGCTGGCTTAGCGGTTAGGGTGCTGGCTTAGCGGTTAGGATGCTGGCTTAGCGGTTAGGGTGCTGGCTTAGCGGTTAGGGTACTGGCTTAGCGGTTAGGGTGCTGGCTTAGCGGTTAGGGTGCTGGCTTAGCGGTTAGGGAGCTGGCTTAGCGGTTAGGGAGCTGGCTTAGCGGTTAGGGTGCTGGCTTAGCGGTTAGGGTGCTGGCTTAGCGGTTAGGGTGCTGGCTTAGCGGTTAGGGTTCTGGCTTAGCGGTTAGGGTGCTGGCTTAGCGGTTAGGATGCTGGCTTAGCGGTTAGGATGCTGGCTTAGCGGTTAGGGTGTTGGCTTAGCGGTTAGGGTGTTGGCTTAGCAGTTAGGGTGTTGGCTTAGCGGTTAGGGTGCTGGCCTAGCGGTTAGGATGCTGGCTTAGCGGTTAGGGTGTTGGCTTAGCGGTTAGGGTGTTGGCTTAGCGGTTAGGGTGCTGGCTTAGCGGTTAGGGTGCTGGCTTAGCGGTTAGGGTGCTGGCTTAGCGGTTAGGGTGCTGGCTTAGCGGTTAGGGTGCTGGCTTAGCGGTTAGGGTGCTGGCTTAGCGGTTAGGGTGCTGGCTTAGCGGTTAGGGTGCTGGCTTAGCGGTTAGGGTGCTGGCTTAGCGGTTAGGGTGCTGGCTTAGCGGTTAGGGTGCTGGCTTAGCGGTTAGGGTGCTGGCTTAGCGGTTAGGGTGTTGGCTTAGCGGTTAGGGTGCCGGCTTGGGATCCTAGGATCCTGGGTTTGAATCCCGGTCAATCACTGAATTAACACCAGGTGGGTTGACTCAGCCTGTCATCCTTCCGAGGTCGGCAAATTGAGTACCAGTTCACAGGTAATTCCCTCTGTGTCGCAAGAGGGTTGGTGGCAGGAAGGGCATCTGGCCATAAAACATTGCCTCAAAAAGGGGACCACAGTGCCCGAAAAAGGCCAACCCCTGCTCTGCGAGGTAAAATGGCCTCTAAAAGTGGTTCATCTCAAAAGGTTATGGACCGATTTGGACGAAACTTGGTTACCCTCGCCAGTGGGTTTTGCATTTGGGTCCGTTTGTCTGTCTGTTTGTCTGCACAGAATGTGAGTATATATGTGTTTTAGAACCATAAGAGCCTTTACAACCCTCATGATTACAAAGACCCTGTAACTCCTGAAACTCCCAAGACCCCGAAACCCATTAGAGCCTTTAAACCCTAAGGCCCTTTAGACCCTTCCAAACCCCAAGTCCCTTCCAAACCCCAAGTCCCCTCTAAACCCCAAGTCCCTTCCAAACCCCAAGTCCCTTCCAAACCCTAAGACACGTCCAAACCCTAAGACACTTCCAAAACAATAGATCCTTCCATACTCTAACACTTTTTAAGACCCGGATAGCCACTAAGACACTTCAGACCCCTAAAATCCCTTACACTCCAAAGACATTTAGACCGTTAAACCCCTAAGATCCTTTGGACCCCTAACGAGTGTGTTTTTATTACCGTATATGACCCCTTAACAACCTTTTTAGACCCTTTATAACCCTAACACCCTTTAAAATCCCTAACAGCCTTTAAGACTATTTAGAAACGGAAGACGCTGTAGACCCCATAGACCCCATTACACCCTTTAGATTCTCTTAGACCCATGAGAACCTTGAAGACCCTTAGACTCCTTTCTACCCTTTAGACCTTCAGACCTTTTAATACCTTTTAGACCCCTTTGACTTTTAGACCCTTTTTAAACATCTAGGAACCCTTTAGATCTTTTCAGATAATTCTGACCCTTTAGACCTTAAATTAGACAACTTTGACCTTTTAAGACACGATAGACCAATTTGGACCTTTTTCAGACCTTTCAATCTTTGGACCCTCAGACCATTTGACTTTTACAACTTTTCAGACCTTTCACCTTTACACATTTGCAACTAGACCATTTGAAAACCTGAGTGTAAGAAGTACTTAAGTCACAAACTAACTTTAGATGCAGAAATTTACATACATGGATTGTTACCATACCGTCGATGGAGTTCCTGGTTGTAACTCACTTTGTCCAATAATTTGACTTAAATACTTCTTCCACCCAGTTCTTCAATAGACCTTTCATTCATTTAGTACATCCTTCCATGTATTTGACACGCAAACTACGCCACACAAAACAAGTCTAGGTGAGGATCTGCAATTGAGGATGAGGTGAGGATCTCATTGCTCTTTCTTCTTTCATTTCTAATGATGTTTCATGTTTATCAAACACAGTTGCTGCGTTTAGCTGCCATCCCTTCCTTAATTAATTGCACTAGGCCTATATAAGGTAGTTTTCCAGTTCTTGTGTGCATAGTGTAAGGTAGTCTTATCGGTTGTGCGTGATGTAAGCTCGTTTTCCAGGTCGCATAGTTGCCAACATTGAGAGAGGAAAAAGCAGTCGGATGGAAAGGATCGTCTTTGTGAGGAAGCAAAGGGATCCGATGGGAGAGAGGAAATGTCGGGAGGGCGTGGATAGTTGTCTGCACAGAAGGGTCTAATGGTTACCTCCGCCACCAAAGGTGGATGGAGGTTATGTTTTCACTCCTGTTTGTTTGTTTGTTTGTGAACAAAATATCTCAAAAAGTTGTGGACAGATTCGGACGAAATTTGGCGGAGATGTAGTATATATCACAAGGACGAAATGATTAGATTTTGGTGAAGATCCGGATTCGGATCCGGTTACTAGAATATTTTAAGTGATTCTTCACCATTGGGAGATAGGGCCAAAAACGATACATAGCAGGATATCTCAACAGGTTGTGGACGGATTTGCACGAAACTTGGTGGATTGATTGGGTGTCTGACAAGGACAAAGAGATTAGATTTTGGTGAAGATCTGAATATGGATTCAGATATGAGATTTTTTAAAAAGTGATTCTTCACTATTGGGAGGCATGGCCAAAAACTATACATAGCAGGATATCTCAAAACGTTATGGACAGATTTGGACGAAACCTGGTGGACAGGTTATGTGTGTGACATGGAAGTATCGATTCGATTTTGGTGAAGATCTGAATATGGATTCGGATATGAGAATTATTTAATTTTTTAAGTGACTTCACCATCGGGAGATAGGGCCAAAAACGATACATAGCAGGATATATCAAAAAGTTATGGATGGATATGGATGAAACTTGTTGGACAGGTTGTGTGTGTGACAAGGAAAAATCGATTCAATTTTGGTGAAGATCTGAATATGGATTCGGATATGAGAATTATTTTATTTTGTAAGTGATTCTTCACCATTGGGAGATTGGGCCAAAAACAATACATAGCAGGATATATCAAAAAGTTATGGATGGATATGGATGAAACTTGTTGGACAGGTTGTGTGTGTGACAAGGAAAAATCGATTCAATTTTGGTGAAGACCAGGATCCGGATCCAGCTCGTAGAATTTTTTTAAGTAATTCTTCACCATTGAGTCATATGGCCAACCAGGCGGAGGTATGCTCTCTACTGAGTGCTGATCTAGTTTCCTGATGAATTTACACACGAAGACCGACAGAAACCTTGTCACAACATGAAAAGCCATCGAAAACTTCGATGAGATTATTTTGTGAAATCGGTATTTTCGATATTATTGGGCAATAAAGCGGTAGGCTGTTCAAGTATACAAAAAGCGGGTGACTGCCCCCTAAAGCGGCAGAGTTAGCAGCTATGAGGTCGTGCGTGCAGGTTGCTATCTCTGGCACACACACACCCAGCAGAGTTAAGTTTTCACCTTGCTTGCGAGGCCCGAAACCTGCTGGTGGTGCATCCCGGAGGCCAAAGAGTATCTTGGGTCGACCTTCAAAGCAAACAGGAGGCAGACAAAGCAGCCTTGTGCCGGCGGCCGTGTGGGTACGAGGGTCAGGCAGGGGCCAACCGTGAACCTCCTCCAGACTCCTGCAGTCACTATGGGTGCTCCGTCATTACTCCCAAGACCTGTACCATGCGGAGAGGCCTCTTCTCCAAACAGTTTATTTTGGCTGCGTTGTCAAGATGAATGACTCCTGCACACCCCATCCCTCGGTCTTCCTGCCCTTTTGCTTGTTCTTGCTGTGACTGATGGCTATAGATGGAATTGTAATTGGAGCATCAGCCTTTTGGAACTCTTAACCTGATACCATGGAAACGCATTCTAAAGAGCTTTGGGTCATCCCTCGATTAGCTCGACACGTGACATTTTGGTGAAGAAAATGTATCAAACTGCAGTTCTTGTTAAATCAGGGAGGAAATTAACTCTGATGAACATTTTAAAAATTACGTTAAACGTTGTCTGGTGTCGTGCGTGTTGAGTGTGTCATTTCAGATGATAAATATATTCCCGATGTTTTAGAGGTGATTGCTTCGCATCCAGTGGACCCCGAAGATCCCGAGCACCGACTGAGTTGGTATTTGAATTTGCCAAAGAGGAACCTGTTGAATTACATGATTAATGTAGAACGTGGTCTTGGATTACATGGACTCTCTTTCTTGACAGATGATCGTTATAAGTGCAAAGACGAGTTTCGGCCACAGACAAGTTTGCCAGTCCCGGGAGATGCCATGTGCCAGTTATCACTTGTTCTAAATGCGTTCGTTTTGGCCACATCCGAGTTTCCCAGTCCTGGAATACGAAATGTGCAAGTTTTCACTCTTTCCAAGTTCAAAAACGACTTTCGGACACATACAAGTTTGCCCGTCTTGGGAGATGCTATTGGTCAATTATCACTCTTTCGTAGTACATAAATGAGTTTCGGTCACGTACAAGGTGTTCCTGTGATACAACATTGTGCATATTCTTACTTGTTCTGAGTGCAAAAACGACTCTCCAACACATTAATTTGCTCGTCCTGGATTACACACTGTGCCAATTTTCACTCTTTCTAAGCGTAAAAGCAAGTTTCGGCCACATAGGAGTTTGCCCGTCCTGGGATTCAGTCACCGTGTCCCAGTTACAGTCACGTGAAAAAGTAAGTACACCCCGTGTAAAGTTTTGACTTTTTCAACATATTTCAACATACAGCTATTTGATCTTCATTTCAACAATATTGATAGATAAAGGTAATATAATATAACAAATATCATGAAACATTTACATTTTGTAGTCCATTGTATAATTTAAATAAACATAAATGCAAATTTCGCATGTGGAAAAAGTAAGTACACCCCATGAAATGTTTTTTTAAATCTTTTTAACATATGTGGACATATCAATATTTGATCTTCATTTAAACAGTATCTATAGATAAAGGTGATCTAATTGAACAAAAAACAATGAAAAATTGACTTGACTATAATTTATTCAAATTACAATAAACATAAATTACAATAAACAAAAAATTAACAGAGATGCCATTTCCTTTTGTGGAAAAAGTAATTACACCCTTGGCTCTAATAGGTTGTATTGCCCCCTTTGGCAGAAACAACCTCAAGTAGGCGTTTCTTATAACTGTCTAACAGTCTCTGACATCGACTGGGAGAATTTTATGCCAACTCCTCCATGCAGAATTATTTCAGCTGTGTGATGTTTGAGGGGTTTCTTACATACACAGCTCGTTTCAAATCCCCCCACAACATCTCGATGGGATTTAGATCCGGGCTTTGACTTGGCCATTCCAGAACCCTCCATTTCTTTCTTTTCAGCCATTCCTTGGTGGATTTACTGGTATGTTTAGGGTCATTGTCATGTTGCAAGGTCCACCTTCGGTTGAGCTTCAACTTGCCGACAGATGGCCTCATATTATCCTCAAGCACCCTCTGGTACAATGAAGAATTCATCGTGGATTCTATGATGGTGAGCTGCCCAGGCCCTGATGCAGTAAAGCTGCCCCAAACCATAATATTTCCACCACCATGCTTTACAGTTGGTATAAGGTTCTTGTGGTCAAATGCTGTCTTTGGTTTTCGCCAAACATGTCTTCTGGTACTGTGGACAAATAGCTCTACCTTTGACTCATCTGTCCAGAGCACATTGTTCCAGAAGTGCTGGTCTTTGCCTAGGTGTTCATTGGCAAACTTTAGTCTTGCCCTGATGTTCTTTCTGGACAGCAAAGGTTTCCTCCTGGCACACCTCCCATGTAGATCAAATTTGTGCAGCCTCTTTCTAATGGTAGCATCGTGCACGTTGACATCAACAGTGGTAAGAGCTACCTGTAGGTCCCGTGATGACATTCTGGGGTTCTTAGAGACTTCTTTCAGCATCTTGCGGTCTGCTCTCAGGCTGAACTTGCTGGGGCGGCCTGGCCTGAACAAGTTGTCAGTTGTTTGGAATCTTCTCCACTTGTAGATGATCTTCCGGAGAGTCGAATGATTGATTTCAAATTGTTTTGAGATCTTTTTAAATCCCTTCCCAGACTCGTAGGCATCTATAACCTTCTTTCTGAATGCCTCAGAGAGCTCTTTTGATCTAGGCATGGTGACGCCGCACACTTCAACAACTAAGAGCAAACCAAACTAAATGTCTGAGATTTAAATAAGACAGGTTCCTCCAAGATCCTCTCTAACGATGTTCTAATCATTTGCACCTGAGCTGGTGCACCTGATTCTAATTTTAGGTATTTGAAGTAGTGATAAATGTAGGGGTGTACTTACTTTTTCCACATGCGAAATTTGCATTTATGTTTATTTAAATTATACAATGGACTACAAAATGTAAATGTTTCATGATATTTGTTATATTATATCACCTTTATCTTTCAATATTGTTGAAATGAAGATCAAATAGCTGTATGTTGAAAGATATTGAAAAAGTCAAAACTTTACATGGGGTGTACTTACTTTTTCACGTGACTGTATCACTCGTCCTAAGTGTAAAAACGAGTTTCGTCCACATTCCAGTTTTTCCGTCCTGGAATACGCAATGTGCAAGTTTTCACTCTTTCAATGTGCAAAAATGAGTTTCGGCCACAACCGAGTTTGCCCATCCTGGGATTCAGTCGCCATGTCCCAGTTATCACTCGTTATAGTGCACAAACGAGTTTCGGTTTGCATACGAGCTTTCCCGTCCTGGAATACTCAATGTGCCAGGTATCACTCGTTCTAAATGCAAAAACGAATTTTGGCCACATAGGAGTTTGCCCGACATGGGAGACACCATGCGCCAGTTATCACTCGTTCAAAGAGCAAAAGCGATTTTTGGCCACACACAACTTTGCCCCTCCTGAGATTCGCCATGTGCCAGTTTCCACTCTTTTGAAGTGCATAAACGAGTTTTGGCCAAATCTGAGTTTCCCCGTCCTGAAATACAAAATGTGCAAGTTTTCACTCTTTCAATTTGCAAAAACGAGTTTCGGCCACATACAAGTTTGCCAGTCCCGGGAGATGCCATGTGGCAGTTATCACTCGTTCCTAGTGCACAAATAAGTTTCAGCCACATACGAAGTTGCCCATACTGTGATACAACATTGTGCAAATTCTTACTTGGTCTAAGCGCAAAAACGACACTTGGACACATATTACTTTGCCTCTCCTGGAATACACAACGTACCAGTTTTCACTCTTTCTAAGCACAAAACAAGTTTCAGCCACATAGGAGTTTGCCCGTCCTGTGATACGCCATGTGCCAGGTCTCACTCATCCAAATAGCAAAAACTAGTTTCGGCCACATGCGAGTTTGCCCTTCCTGCAATACGAAATGTGCAGGTTTTCACTCTTTCAATGTGCAAAAATGACTTTCGGCCACATACAAGTTTGCCCATCCCGGAAGATGCCATGTGGCAGTTTTCACTCATTCTTAGTGCACAAACAGGTTTCGGTTACATACAAGGTTGCTGTCCGGTGATACGCCATTGCACAGGTTATTGCATGTTCTAAGTGAAAAAACGACTTACAGCCGCATATTAATTTGCCGGACCTGTAATACGCAAAGTGCCAGTTTTCACTCTTTCTGAGTGTGATGAAATATGTTGTATTGTCTCAAGCACTCTCCGCTGAAAAGAATGACCTTGAGGGAGCTTATGTAAGCTGTGCCCATTGGTGTGCGGGAGGTGACATACTGTATCCCTGTGCAGTAGACTATTGAGATTTACCAGGTATGCAAAGGCTTGTTTGCAAGGAATTAGAATGAGATGTATGCTCTGGTTGCCTTGATATGGGACTAATAAACTGTATTATTGTGTGGTAGGATTGTCTTGAGAAATAGCTGAATAAAGCCTCAATTATTGCCAGAGGTGTGAGTTTGATTTCACAACACTGAGTTCAAAAACACCTTTTGGTCACATACGAGTTGTTTGACATGTGCCAGTTATCACTCGTTCAAATAGCAAAAGCGATTTTTGGCCACACACAAGGTGGCCCCTCCTGGGAGAAGCCATCTGCCAGTTTTCACACTTTCTAGGTGCAAAAACAAGTTTTGGCCACATGCGAGTTTGCCCGACCTGGGAGACGCCATGTGCCAGTTATCACTTGTTCTAAGTGCAAAAACAAGTTTCGGCCACATCGGAGTTTGCCCGTCCTGGGATTCAGTCGCCATGTCCCAGTTATCACTCATCATAAGTGCAAAAACGAGTTTCGGCCACATACGAGTTTCCCCATCCTGGAATAGGCAATGTGCAAGTTATCATTCGTTGGAAGTGTAAAAACGAGTTTCGTCCACAGACGAGTTTTCCCGTCCAGGAATACGCATGTGCCAGTTATCACTCGTTCTAAGTGCAAAATCGAGTTTCGGCAACATGCGAGTTTTCCCGAGCTGGGAGACGCCATATGCCAGTTAGTTAACACTTGTTGTAGGTGCAAAGACGTGTTACAGCCACATACAAGGTTGCCCGTACTGTGATTCGCCACATGCCAGTTTCCACTCATTTGAAGTGCAGAAAGGAGTTTTGGCCACATCTGAGTTCCCCAATCCTGGAATACAAAATTTGCCAGTTTTTACTCTTTCAAATTGCAAAAACGAGTTTTGGCCACATACAAGTTTGCCAGTCCTGGGAAACAGTCACCATCTCCCAGTTATCACTCATCCTAAGTGTAAAAACGAGTTTCGTCCACATACCAGCTTCCCCTTCCTGGAATACGCAATGTGCAAGTTAATACTCGTTCTAAGTGTAAAAACGAGTTTCGGCAACATGCGAGTTTTCCCGAGCTGGGAGACGCCATGTTCCAGTTAGTTATCACTAGTTATAGGTGCAACAAGTTTCAGCCACATACAAGAACGAGTTTCAGCCACATACAAGGTTGCCTGTACTGTCATTCGCCACGTGCCAGTTTCCACTCTTTTGAAGTGCAAAAAGGAGTTTTGGCCACATCTGAGTTCCCCAGTCCTGGAATACAAATGTGCAAGTTTTCACTCTTTCAAATTGCAAAAACGAGTTTCGGCGACATACAAGGTTGCCAATCCCGGGAAATGCCATGTGGCAGTTATCACTCGTTCAAAGTGCACCAACGAGTTTTGGTTACATACAAGGTTGCCCTTCCTGTGATACGCCATTTCACAAGTTTTTACTTGTTATAAGTGCAAAAATGAATTTCGGCCACATATTAATTTGCCCGACCTGGAATACGCAATGTGCCCGTTTTCACTCTTTCTTCGTGAAAAAACAAGTTTCGTCCACATACGAGTTTGCCCATCCTGGAATACGCAATGTGCCACTTGTGCCAGTTATCACTCGTTCTAAGTGCAAAAACGAGTTTCATCCCCATACGAGTTTGCTCGACCTGGGAGTCGCCATGTGCCAGTTATCACTTGTTGTAAGTGCACAGATGAGTTTCGGTTACATACAAGGTTACCCTTCCTGTGATACGCCATTGTGCAAGTTTTTCCTTGTTCTTTGAGGAAAAACGACACTTGGACACATATTAATTTGCCCCTCCTGGAATACACAACGTGCCCGTTTTCACTCTTTCTTTCTAAGCACGAAAACAAGTTTCAGCCACATATAAGTTTGCACGACCTGGGAGACGCCATGTGCCAGTTATCACTTGTTCTAAGTGCAAAAACGAGTTTCGGCCACATACCAGTTTCCCCTTCCTGGAATATGCAATGTGCAAGTCATCACTCGTTCTAAGTGTAAAAACGAGTTTCGTCCACATACGAGTTTTTCCGTCCTTGAATACGCAATGTGCCAGTTATCACTCGTTCTAATTGCCAAAACGAGTTTCAGCAACATGCGAGTTTTTCCGAGATGAGAGATGCCATATGCCAGTTAGTTATCACTAGTTGTAGGTGCAACAAGTTTCAGCCACATGCAAAAACGAATTTTGGCCACAAAGGAATTTGTCCAACCTGGGAGACGCCATGCACCAGTTATCACTCGTTCAAATAGCAAAAGCGATTTTCAGCCACACACAACTTTGCCCCTCCTGGGATTCGCCATGTGCCAGTTTCCACTCTTTTGAAGTGCATAAACGAGTTTTGGCCACATCTGAGTTTCCCCGTCCTGGAAAACGAAATGTGTAAGTTTTCACTCTTTCGATGTGCAAAAACTAGTTTTGGCTATTTTCAAGATGGACCATCATATGAGACGCCATGTGCCAGTTTTCACTCTTTCGAAGCACAAAAACAAGTTTCGGCCACATATTAATTTGCCTGACCTGTAATACCCAATGTGTCAGTTTTCACTCTTTCTGAGTTCAAAAACGAATTTCGGCCACATACGAGTTATTCGACATGTGCCAGTTATCACTCGTTCAAATAGCAAAAGCGATTTTTGGCCACACACAAGGTGGCCCCTTCTGTGAGAAGCCATGTGCCAGTTTTCACACTTTCTCGGTGCAAAAACGAGTTTCGGCCACATGCGAGTTTGCCCGATCTGGAATACGCCACGTGCAAGTTTCCACTCTTTTGAAGTGCATAAACGCGTTTTGGCCACATAGGAGTTTACCCGTCCTTTGATACCCCATTTGCAAGATATATCACTCGTTCTGAGGGCATAAACGGGTTTCGGCAACATACAAGTTTGCCCGACCTGGACAACACAATGTGCCCATTTTCACTCTTTCTTCGTGCAAAAACGACTTTCGTCCACATACGAGTTTGCCTGTCCTGGGAGACGCCATGTGCCCGTTCTCACTCGTTCTCAGTGCAAAAACGAGTTTGGGCCACATAGGAGTTTACCCGTCCTTTGATACACCATTTGCCAGATATATCCTTTTCTGAGGGCATAAACGAGTTTCGGCCACATCCGAGTTTGCCCGTTCTGCGATTTGGTCGCCAAATTCCTAGTTATCATTCGTTCTAAGTGCACAAACGAGTTTCGGTTACATTCAAGGTGGCCCGTCCTGTGATATGCCATTGTTCAAATTTACACTTTCGAAGTGCAAAAACGAGCATTGGCCACATTGGAGTTTGCACGTCCTATGATATGCCATGTTTCATCCACATACGAGTTTTCCCGTCCTGGAATATGCAATGTGCCAGTTATCACTCGTTCTAAGTGGAAAAACAAGTCTCGGCAACATGCGAGTTTTCCCGACCCGGGAGACGCCATGTGCCAGTTATCACTTGCTATCCTGCTCATACCAATTCTATCTATCCTGCTCATACCAATTCTATCTATCCTGCTCATACCAATTTTATCTATCCTGCTCATAGCAATTCTTGTTATACTGCTCATACCAATTCTAGCGATCCTGCTCAAACCAATTCTAGCTATCCTGCTCATACCAATTCTAGCTATCCTGTTCATACCAATTCTAGCTATACTGCTCATACCAATTCTTGTTATACTGCTCATACCAATTCTTGTTATACTGCTCATACCAATTCTAGCTATACTGCTCATACCAATTCTAGCTATCCTGCTCATACCAATTCTTGTTATACTGCTCATACCAATTCTAGCTGTACTGATCATACCAATTCTTGTTATACTGCTCATACCAATTCTTGTTATACTGCTCATACCAATTCTAGCTATACTGCTCATACCAATTCTAGCTATCCTGCTCATACCAATTCTTGTTATACTGCTCATACCAATTCTAGCTGTACTGATCATACCAATTCTTGTTATACTGCTCATACCAATTCTTGTTATACTGCTCATACCAATTCTAGCTATCCTGCTCATACCAATTCTTGTTATACTGCTCATACCAATTATAGCTCTACTGATCATACCAATTCTAGTTTTACTGATCATACCAATTCTAGCTATCCTGTTCATACCAATTCTAGCTATCCTGCTCATACCAATTCTTGTTATACTGCTCATACCAATTCTTGTTAGACTGCTCATACCAATTCTAGCTGTACTGCTCATACCAATTCTTGTTATACTGCTCATACCAATTCTAGCTATCCTGCTCATACCAATTCTAGCTATCCTGCTCATACCAATTCTAGCTATCCTGCTCATACCAATTCTTGTTATACTGCTCATTCCAATTCTTGTTATACTGCTCATACCAATTCTAGCTATCCTGCTCAAACCAATTCTAGCTATACTGCTCATACCAATTCTAGCTGTACTGCTCATACCAATTCTTGTTATACTGCTCATACCAATTCTAGCTATCCTGCTCAAACCAATTCTAGCTATACTGCTCATACCAATTCTAGCTATACTGATCATACCAATTCTAGTTTTACTGATCATACCAATTCTAGCTATCCTGTTCATACCAATTCTAGCTATCCTGCTCATACCAATTCTTGTTATACTGCTCATACCAATTCTAGCTATCCTGTTCATACCATTCTAGCTATCCTGCTCATACCAATTCTTGTTATACTGCTCATACCAATTCTTGTTATACTGCTCATACCAATTCTAGCTCTACTGCTCATACCAATTATTGTTATACTGCTCATACCAATTCTTGTTATACTGCTCATACCAATTCTAGCTATCCTGCTCATACTAATTCTTGTTATACTGCTCATTCCAATTCTAGCTATCCTGCTCATACCAATTCTAGCTATCCTGCTCATACCAATTCTAGCTAGCCTGCTCATACCAATTCTAGATATCCTGCTCATACCAATTCAAGCTACACTGCTCATACCAATTCTTGTTATACTGCTCATACCAATTCTAGCTATCCTGCTAATACCAATTCTAGCTATCCTGCTCATACCAATTCTTGTTATACTGCTCATACCAATTCTAGCTATCCTGCTCATACCAATTCTAGATATCCTGCTCATACCAATTCAAGCTACACTGCTCATACCAATTCTTGTTATACTGCTCATACCAATTCTAGCTATCCTGCTAATACCAATTCTAGCTATCCTGCTCATACCAATTCTAGCTATCCTGCTCATACCAATTCTAGCTATCCTGCTCATACCAATTCTTGTTATACTGCTCATACCAATTCTAGCTATCCTGCTCATACCAATTCTTGTTATACTGCTCATACCAATTATAGCTCTACTGATCATACCAATTCTAGTTTTACTGATCATACCAATTCTAGCTATCCTGTTCATACCAATTCTAGCTATCCTGCTCATACCAATTCTTGTTATACTGCTCATACCAATTCTAGCTATCCTGCTCATACCAATTCTAGCTATCCTGCTCATACCAATTCTAGCTATCCTGCTCATACCAATTCTAGCTATCCTGCTCATACCAATTCTAGCTATCCTGCTCATACCAATTCTTGTTATACTGCTCATTCCAATTCTAGCTATCCTGCTCATACCAATTCTAGCTATACTGATCATACCAATTCTAGTTTTACTGATCATACCAATTCTAGCTATCCTGTTCATACCAATTCTAGCTATCCTGCTCATACCAATTCTTGTTATACTGCTCATACCAATTCTAGCTATCCTGTTCATACCATTCTAGCTATCCGGCTCATACCAATTCTTGTTATACTGCTCATACCAATTCTTGTTATACTGCTCATACCAATTCTTGTTATACTGCTCATACCAATTCTAGCTCTACTGCTCATACCAATTATTGTTATACTGCTCATACCAATTCTTGTTATACTGCTCATACCAATTCTAGCTATCCTGCTCATACTAATTCTTGTTATACTGCTCATTCCAATTCTAGCTATCCTGCTCATACCAATTCTAGCTATCCTGCTCATACCAATTCTAGCTAGCCTGCTCATACCAATTCTAGATATCCTGCTCATACCAATTCAAGCTACACTGCTCATACCAATTCTTGTTATACTGCTCATACCAATTCTAGCTATCCTGCTAATACCAATTCTAGCTATCCTGCTCATACCAATTCTTGTTATACTGCTCATAACAATTCTAGCTATCCTGCTCATACCAATTCTAGCTAGCCTGCTCATACCAATTCTAGATATCCTGCTCATACCAATTCTAGCTATCCTGCTCATACCAATTCTAGCTATCCTGCTCATACCAATTCTAGCTATCCTGCTCATACCAATTCTAGATATCCTGCTCATACCAATTCTAGCTATCCTGCTCATACCAATTCTAGCTATCCTGCTCATACCAATTCTAGATATCCTGCTAATACCAATTCTAGCTATCCTGCTCATACCAATTCTAGCTATACTGCTCATACCAATTCAAGCTACACTGCTCATACCAATTCTTGTTATACTGCTCATACCAATTCTAGCTATCCTGCTCATACCAATTCTAGCTATCCTGCTAATACCAATTCTAGCTATCCTGCTCATGCCAATTCTAGCTATCCTGCTCATACCAATTCTAGCTATCCTGCTCATACCAATTCTAGCTATCCTGCTCATACCAATTCTAGCTATCCTGCTCATACCAATTCTAGATATCCTGCTAATACCAATTCTAGCTATCCTGCTCATACCAATTCTAGCTATACTGCTCATACCAATTCAAGCTACACTGCTCATACCAATTCTTGTTATACTGCTCATACCAATTCTAGCTATCCTGCTCATACCAATTCTAGCTATCCTGCTAATACCAATTCTAGCTATCCTGCTCATGCCAATTCTAGCTATCCTGCTCATACCAATTCTAGCTATCCTGCTCATACCAATTCTAGCTATCCTGCTCATACCAATTCTAGATATCCTGCTCATACCAATTCAAGCTACACTGCTCATACCAATTCTTGTTATACTGCTCATACCAATTCTAGCTATCCTGCTAATACCAATTCTAGCTATCCTGCTCATACCAATTCTTGTTATACTGCTCATACCAATTCTAGCTATCCTGCTCATACCAATTCTAGCTATCCTGCTCATACCAATTCTAGATATCCTGCTCATACCAATTCAAGCTACACTGCTCATACCAATTCTTGTTATACTGCTCATACCAATTCTAGCTATCCTGCTAATACCAATTCTAGCTATCCTGCTCATACCAATTCTAGCTATCCTGCTCATACCAATTCTAGCTATCCTGCTAATACCAATTCTAGCTATACTGCTCATACCAATTCTAGCTATACTGCTCATACCAATTCTTGTTATACTGCTCATACCAATTCTAGCTATCCTGCTCATACTAATTCTTGTTATACTGCTCATACCAATTCTAGCTATCCTGTTCATACCAATTCTATCTATACTGCTCATACCAATTCTATCTATCATGCTCATACCAATTCTAGCTATCCTGCTCATACCAATTCTTGTTATACTGCTCATACCAATTCTAGCTATCCTGCTCATACCAATTCTAGCTATCCTGCTCATACCAATTCTATCTATCCTGCTCAAACCAATTCTATCTATCCTGCTCATACCAATTCTAGCTATCCTGCTCATACCAATTCTAGCTATCCTGCTCAAACCAATTCTACCTATCCTACTCATACCAATTCTTGTTATACTGCTCATACCAATTCTTGTTATACTGCTCATACCAATTCTAGTTTTTCTGATCATACCAATTCTAGCTATCCTGCTCATACCAATTATATCTATCCTGCTCATACCAATTCTATCGATACTGCTCATACCAATTCTAGTTTTACTGATCATACCAATTCTAGCTATCCTGCTCATACCAATTATATCTATCCTGCTCATAACAATTCTATCTATCCGGGCTTTGACTTGGCCATTCCAGAACCCTCCATTTCTTTCTTTCCAGCCATTCCTTGGTGGGTATACTAGTATGTTTAGGGTCATTGTCATGTTGCAAGGTCCACCTTCGGTTGAGCTTCAGCTTTCCGACAGATGGCCTCACATTATCCTCAAGCACCCTCTGGCACAAACAAGAATTCATAGTGGATTCTATGATGGTGAGATGCCCAGGCCCTGATGCAGCAAAGCTGCCCCAAACCATAATATATACTTGGCATTTAATATGGAATTTTTTTTTTTTCTTGACTTGGGTTTACTTTCTGAACTCAGTATATCAATCTGGTGAGTTTATTTTACCCTTCGGTGATATCTTTGTTGAAAGAACCATGTCACTGATTGTCTTTCGCAGCAAGAAGTCAATAACAGGATTATATCACAGGTGGTGTGACAAAATGTAAGGACAGGTACATTTGACGATTGGCTTCACAATCGGGTATATAAGGGTTGCTGCGTTCTGTATTAGTGGAAAACAACTGCTGCACGTCTACAAAAGTTATTGCCGCTTCCTCTGGAGATGGTCCGTCAACTTGACAATGCTGTTTGTCATAGAGTGGTGGCTTTACGAAATTCTGGCATGAAACAGCGTGCTATTGCTCGGCAGTATGGCATCACTTAAGGTCAGGTGTCAAAGATCCTGAAACGAAATGCTCAGACGGGTGTCCCTACTCCAATACCGAGGCCAGGACGTCCATGCAGAACCACATGGAGAGATGATCGCCAGCTGCACCGGTTAGTCTGCAATGGCCGTACCAAGTCAGCTAATCGGCTTCGGGCTGAGTGGCAGCAACTGACAAATGTGCCTGTATCCAGAAGGCTAGTCAACCAATGACTGGTTCAAGCAGGCTATTGTGCCAGGCGTCCCCTGAGAAAGCCACACCTGACCAGACAACACAGCCAGCGCCGATTGCAGTGGGCCAGAGAGCACCGTCAATGGCAGCCAGGACACTGGAATCACGTGACCTTCAGTGACGAGTCTAGATTTCTGGTCTATCGTCAAGATGGCCGCATCCGAGTGCGCAGACAAGTGCATGAATCCCACAACGAAGATTGTATAGTGCGAAAGGTCCAAGCTGGGGGTGGTGGGGTGACCGTTTGGGCTGCTTTTCATGCAGGGGGCAAAACTGACCTGGTTGTTCTGAATGGAAACCTGAACCAGTTCAGGTACAGGGTCATTCTGGAAGAAACATTGCTTCCATTTGCTCGTGCAGTCTTTCGAGGAAACTTTGTCTTCCAAGATGACAATGCACGGCCTCATCGTGCTCGCATGATTCAACACTTTCTTGCTGACCATGGTGTAGAGCATATGGAGTGGCCTGCCATGTCCCGGATATAAATCCGATAGAGAACTTGTGGGCAGAATTAATGCGTCAAATCGACAACTTGGACCAGCAGCCTACCTCTGTGCGTGAATTGCAGCAGACTATTGTCACTGCATGGCAAGCGTTCCTGTCCAAACCTTGGCAAATCTCGTGAACAGCATGCCTCGACATGTATGTGCTCTCCTGAATGCTCGTGGGGGTTACACGAAGTACTGAACTGTAATTTTACTCTCCGTAATCCCAGTCATAATTTAGCTTTTGTTTTTGTTGAATTTTTTTTTGGCTAATGTGCAAAATAAAGAGATACTTCTGGAAAACGTACAGAAGTTTAACACAGTACTGTCCGTGAATTGAGTTCGATATCAGTTCACATCACCTTCAAGGATCAATTTATTTGCTTCGAAATGTCAAATGTGGTTTTTCTTTCTTTTGAAGGTCACATTAACAAAATCTAGAATAATTTCAACATAATTCCAATGAACTTTTGGTTCTAAGTCATCTTGAAAAGTAAGTTCACCCCCACAAAAAAAATATTCCATATTAAATGCCAAGTCTGTATTTCCACCACCATGCTTTACAGTTGGTATCAGGTTTTTGTGGTCAAATGCCGTCTTTGGTTTTCGCCAAACATGTCTTCTGGTACTGTGGCCAAATAGCTCTACCTTTGACTCATTTGTCCAGAGCACATTGTTCCAGAAGTGCTGGTCTTTGCTTCGGTGTTCATTGGCAAACTTTAGTCTTGCCCTGATGTTCTTTCTGGACAGCAAAGGTTTCCTCCTGGCACACCTCCCATGTAGATTAAATTGTGCAGCCTCTTTGTAATGGTAGACTCGTGCACTTTGACATCAACAGTGGCAAGAGCTACCTGTCGGTCCTGTGATGACATTCTGGGGTTCTTAGAGACTTCTTTCAGCATCTTGCGGTCTGCTCTCAGGCTGAACTTGCTGGGGCGGCCTGGCCTGAACAAGTTGGCAGTTGTTTGGAATCTTCTCCACTTGCAGATGATCTTCCGGACAGTCGAATGATTGATTTCAAATTGTTTGGAGATCTTTTTAGATCCCTTCCCAGACTCGTAGGCATCAATAACCTTCATTCTGAAGGCCTCAGAGAGCTCTTTTGATCAAGGCATGGTGACGCCGCACACTTCAACAACAAAGAGCAAACCAAACTAAATATCTGAGGTTTAAATAAGACAGGTTCCTCCAAGATCGTCTCTAACGATGTTCTAATCATTTGCACCTGAGCTGGTGCACCTGATTCTAATTTTAGGTATTTGAAGTAGTGATAAATGTAGGGGTGTACTTACTTTTTCCACATGCGAAATTTGCATTTATGTTTATTTAAATTATACAATGGACTACAAAATGTAAATGTTTCATGATATTTGTTATATTATATCCCCTTTATCTCTCAATATTGTTGAAATGAAGATCAAATAGCTGTATGTTGAAATATGTTGAAAAAGTCAAAACTTTACATGGGGTGTACTTACTTTTTCACATGAGTGTATACAGCTTGCACTTGTTATTGCTAACACAGTGGAAAACAATATTAATTGTATGTTTCCTACACAGAGCACATCGAGAGAAGTTTAAGCAATTTTTAGAAGTTTTATTAAAACTTTAACATAGGACATTTCTACATTTGCACAAACAAACATCGAATGCACACGGGGTTCAGGCAGTTTGCGACTCACGGGACTCGGGTGGTACCAAAGAATATGTCTGGAATTCAGGATTTTTTCACAATGCCATTCCTGATTATTCTAAATCCTTTGGCTTCAGGTCTCCTAATAAATAGATAAATATGTGTTCCATAAATTAGTGTCATGTGTGGTTAGAGTGTGATTATGTTCACTTTTTCTATCATTCGGCGTTTTAAATGTCACTTGGAATGTAAGTGGGACAAAGTAAAATTTGTTCTCTCTACTAAGCATGTCTACACCACAAGGTATAAATAATAAAATATACATATAATAGCATTTTGCTTCGTAATACACAGCACATCAAGAAAATAAATGGAACTTCTGATTTTATATCGATTCATACTGTCCTTACACATTGCACAATTGTATGAACTTTGTCTACCTGTCCATGTCTGGATATTAGCCCTACACGTCCGTGTTGTTGGAGCAACTTGTTTCAAGCTCCTGGTCACATGCCTTTTACAACAACAATCTCAACAATACTTTCCAAGCATTTCTTTCAAGTACCAGCTGTTCCAATTATTACTTGCTGCTTTGCTGTTCGCTTTGATGGTTCATATTTATATATTATTTACAATTAAAACTTGATATTAATTTTACAAGCTCTTAACTCGTCGAGTGTGTTAAAAAAAAAACAATGAAACCACAATTGAGAATTGAATTGGGTGTTAACGAACAGTTTATAGATGCCGTAAGCTCTAAAATATTGAGAATCCTGTAAGCGGAGAATGTGAAAGGACAACTAACTGAGGTTTTGTTAGAAAACAAAAAACTCAGAAAAGCTGATGTTTCGGCCACAGAGCGGCTTTCGTCGGGGATTAACACAGGGCACATGCGCTCGTATCTTAATCGGCCTCACGGAGTGGCGTGTGTAGGTAAGGACCACAAGACCCAGGCAAGCAGTGCTGTCCTCACCGCCTTAGGTCTCATGGTTCATCGCAGGCCTGTGTTGCAGTTCACTCACTCCACCCACCCCACTTCTACACACCAATCTGAACATGGCCCGACAAAGGTCACTCTGTGGCTGAATCGTTGGACTTTCTCAACCTTAACCCCTATTGGCAAAAACGACCTTTGGGTTGTTGTGCTTTCGCATTTCTCCTTCTGCGGTTTCACAATTTTGATGTTTCTTATTCGTGGTGTGAATAACACACCACTTGTGAAAGATATGATTGGTACTTCAGGTGTGAATGATATGAACGGTAATTCACATGTGCGTGAGTATCATTGTTTAGACTGATTTTTGTTTATTTTGCAAGGCCATACAAAATTATAGCTGATCATGAACTATGAATGGTAATTTATTTTGCATTAATTTTTTTTCGGATTTGTTAACTGCGATTTTCTGCATTTCGATTTGATCAATTTTAATGAAGAATTTCGTTCACAAATTCATTTCCTATTCAGATACTGTAAATACGTGCACATGACGTACACACAACACTTGCATATCGATAAATTCTTCATTTTTTTTCCAATGACCTTCTACTCTTGCTGTCAGCACCAATCTTCTGAACCTAACGGTTGCCATTTGCTGGTGATCTGGCCTTCTTTTAGTTTACTCACCACAAATTTCCAAGTGCTCATCGCTCATGTCATCATTCCTTGTGGTTGTTTTTACAGTACCGTCACCTGGAAGGATTTATATTGTCATATCGAGTCCATGTGGAGGTGATAAAGGAGGAAGCAAAGCGGTTAAATAATATGATTTCTAAATATTTTGGGATTATGGGCACGTTACTATCACAATTCTTCATTGTGCTTCCATCTTGCTTCAGATGAGGCTGGTGGACACCGCCAAGAGAAGGGTTTGGACGCACGCAGATCCTTCAGCAACTTTAGGATGTGAAGTAAGAGTTTTGCATGGAATAAAGTCTATCGATGGGGTTTCCAATACGTGGCTGAAGGCTGTTCATGTTGCCCGGTGTCACCAACAAGCACTCCCCCAGACTTCCTACTGACCCTTCGGTTTCCAGGTCAGGGAAGAAAGCATCGCTACCTGCATGAAAAACGCAATGCAAATGCTTAGTTTGTCCTTGAACAAAGGTTGATTTGTGCTTCGCACATGATTTTCCTCCAATTATATATCATGTGATTACACTTTGGGAGAAAAATTTTGTTAACAAGTCTGACTCATTTCTCTTAGTAATATTCTCTGAAATGGCTAACTGCCACCGCCCTCTCACCATAGGGGTTCATGTGATCTCCAGGCATCTGGGGAGGTGTGAGGCCTAGCTGGAAGGGATCGGGTGGGTACGGAGCAGGTTCTAGAGTGCCAGGTCCATGCGCGAGTTGGGAAAATGGTGAAAGCACAGCCTCTAGGCCTGGAGGGAGCTGCTCCACAGGTGATGGCGAGTATGTGTTCAGCATCACTGTTAAGGAGGGTGATGTGAGGGAGAAAGTGGAAGGCGGTGTAGACGGTTTAATATAGTACTCATGTATAATTTGTACATCACTGTAGAAAGTCAAGTGTGATGAAAGAATAGTGATTTGTGGATGTTAAGGTAAAAAAGGTACACGTGATACATTGAGGAAAAATTAGTTTACTGGATGCAGCAAAATATTTCAGTGGATAGCCTAACCAATGTTCAGGTAAGTGGCATTATAAAATTATCAATTATCGTTGAAACATTTGTAAACAAAGTTTGATTTACTGTATACAGTATGTGTGGAGTTAAACTCCTCTCCTTCCCTGGAGGCCTCACCTTCCGCCTCATCCTTCATGCGCCGTACCGATCTGCTGGCCCCTCGAACTCCTGCCAGCCTCTGGCCCTGACCTTGTTCCTGCTGGATCTGCCGCCTCGCAAGCTTCTTCATCTGTATGGATAATTGGTGAGCATCCAGAACAAGAAGGAAGGGGAATGAATAGGGTGATGCTATGTTATGATCTGAGCACTGGGCTGTGAAACAAGATAATCTGTATATGGTAAATTAAAGGGGATACAGTTAACCAATCAAAACTAGAACGGGCACTCGGTAGAGCGCATACCTTCGCCGCAGCTACTGTTCTGTACTTGGTAAAAATACGATTTTGACCTTTTCGTGACCTTGACCTTGACCTTTGACCCGATTGCTCCCAAAATCTAATCAAATGTGTCCCGTATAATAACCAATCATCCCACCAAATTTCATGCAATTCGGTTGAATACTTTTTGAGTTATGCGAATAACATACACACACACACACACAGACATACAAATAAATACACAGCGATCAAAACATAACCTTCCGCTTTTGCGAAGGTAATGAGTGAAATGAGTCACATGATGTTGATGAGCCAATAGGCCATTTTATTACAAGAGCATATGCAGTGATGAATCCCATTTACTTCTCAAGAGGATATCATCATCTGTATCAATGTGATCTCCAGGCAAACTGTACACAGGAGATCCACTAGCCCCTTGAGTCCTGTCTGGCCTCCGGCCCTGTCCAGATCGAGAAGATGAGGAACTTCGCTCCACCTACAGAGCACCACACTCTTTACAGAGTGTAGATGCTGCCAAATGTGGTTCCGGGACAAGATTTGGATAATGCCGGGTGGTTTGCCATCGACTTCCCAGAAGCAAGAGGAGACAAGTTTCTTTTAAAAACAGCATGACAGTGGGAGCACGTGCACTCGTGCAGCTGGAATAACTGTCAAGGAATCGGATATTCTCGTAAAGGTGTTCATCAAGGTTGTCTCTCAGATCTACCGACAATAGGAAAAATAGCACCGCAAAGCGGGCGTAACCCCTCAGCCCATGCATGGTGGAAACCAATTTCAAGATGGCTGCCGTGGCGGCCATATTGAAAATCGCAGCGTGATCATGAACCTTCCTCTACTCAACCCCAACACACACTGCAAAAATGGATTTAATCGGACAAGCCGTTCTGCTCGAAATTGACGGAAACCAATTTCAAGAAGGCTGCCATGGCAGCCATATTGAATATCGTAGCGCGCCCATTTTAGAAAGGCACCTTCCTCTACTCAACCCCAACACACACTGCAAACATGGATTTAATCTGACAAGCCGTTTTGCTCGAAATTGACGGAAACCAATTTCAAGATGGCTGCTGTGGCGGCCATATTGAAAATGGCAGCGCGCCCATTTTCGAAAGGAACCTTCCCTTACTCAGCCCCAACACACACTGCAAAAATGGATTTAATCGGACAAGCCGTTCTGCTCGAAATTGACGGAAACCAATTTCAAGATGGCTACCGTGGCGGCCATATTGAAAATCGCAGCGCGCCCATTTTCGAAAGGAACCTTCCTCTACTCAACCCCAACGGACACTGCAAAAATGAATTTAATCGGACAAGCCGTTCTGCTCGAAATTGACGGAAACCAAAAGTTGACGGACGCCCGGATGGCTGCCGTGGCGGCCATATTGAAAATCGCAGCACGCCCATGAACCTTCCTCTACTCAACCCCAACACACACTGCAAAAATGGATTTAATCGGACAAGCCGTTCTCCTTGAAATTGACGGAAACCAAAAGTTGATAGACGCCCGGACGACAATACCCCTTAGCCCAATTTGGGCTGAGGGGTGAAAACGATCCAAGAAATAAGTGCAAAATTCGTGCAAAATAAGTGCAATTGCCAGAGATTGCCAACACATTGGATGTCTCATGGAGAATCGCCGGATGAGGCAGTGGAGCAATATCCTTCTCAAGCGCATTCCTTCAGCAGTCCTGTGAATGTGGGAACAGATGCTGGACCAAACAAAGCGAGTGAAATAAACCAAGTATGACAAATCACATTTTGTATAAAACAAATGGAAGGATTCAATGAAATGAGAAGGAAGAAATGATATCAATGAATAGAGAATAATGGTCTCGGGAATGTTCAGGTGTTGTGGATTCGGGCGTCTAATCCAATTGTAAAGTTTGGAGAACTCACAGGGGAGTATCAAACACATTCAGACTCTTACTCTGTTCACCTTTCCAGATAAGGTTGCAAATTACAGAAGGACAATATCAAGCCTGTGTGGAGCAGAACGCATCAAGGAACATCATATGAACTGCGCACCACCTCTGGCCATCACAGTGATCTCCATCTGATTGTTCATCTTGGTTGCTGCATCATGAACCATCAACAGACTCTTTTATAAAATGATAACCAGCACTCCGAGATGAATAACAAGTAATAGTGGCTGCCATTTTACTAGAGTATCTCCTGGAATCGATGTCACATCCGTGTTGCTGCCATGTCATTCAGGCTGGAGTTGATCCAACATACACTCTGTATTGATGTGTACACTCTGTATTGATGTGTACACTCTGTATTGATGTGTACACTCTGTATTGATGTGTACACTCTGTATTGATGTGTACACTCTGTATTGATGTGTACACTCTGTATTGATGTGTACACTCTGTATTGATGTGTACACTCTGTATTGATGTGTACACTCTGTATTGATGTGTACACTCTGTATTGATGTGTACACTCTGTATTGATGTGTACACTCTGTATTGATGTGTACACTCTGTATTGATGTGTACACTCTGTATTGATGTGTACACTCTGTATTGATGTGTACACTCTGTATTGGTGTGTACACTCTGTATTGATGTGTACACTCTATTGATGTGTACACTCTGTATTGATGTGTACACTCTGTATTGATGTGTACACTCTGTATTGATGTGTACACTCTGTATTGATGTGTACACTCTGTATTGATGTGTACACTCTGTATTGATGTGTACACTCTGTTTTGATGTGTGCACTCTGTATTGATGTGTACACTCTGTTTTGATGTGTGCACTCTGTATTGATGTGTACACTCTGTATTGATGTGTACACTCTGTATTGATGTGTACACTCTGTATTGATGTGTACACTCTGTATTGATGTGTACACTCTGTATTGATGTGTACACTCTGTATTGATGTGTACACTCTGTATTGATGTGTGCACTCTGTATTGATGTGTGCACTCTGTATTAATGTGTGCACTCTGTATTGATGTGTACACTCTGTATTGATGTGTATACTATATTGATGTGTACACTCTGTATTGATGTGTACAATCTGTATTGATGTGTACACTGTATTGATGTGTACACTCTGTATTGATGTGTACACTCTGTATTGATGTGTACACTCTGTATTGATGTGTACACTCTGTATTGATGTGTACACTCTGTATTGATGTGTACACTCTGTATTGATGTGTGCACTCTGTATTGATGTGTACACTCTGTATTGATGTGTACACTCTGTATTGATGTGTACACTCTGTATTGATGTGTACACTCTGTATTGATGTGTACACTCTGTATTGTTGTGTACACTCTGCATTGATGTGTACACACTGTATTGTTGTGTACACTCTGTATTGATGTGTACACTCTGTATTGATGTGTACACTCTGTATTGATGTGTACACTCTGTATTGATGTGTACACTCTGTATTGATGTGTACACTCTGTATTGATGTGTACACTCTGTATTGATGTGTACACTCTGTATTGATGTGTACACTCTGTATTGATGTGTACACTCTGTATTGATGTGTACACTCTGTATTGATGTGTACACTCTGTATTGATGTGTACACTCTGTATTGATGTGTACACTCTGTATTGATGTGTACACTCTGCATGGTACAGTGTCAACGTAAAGAGGAAAAAAATTCAAAATAACAGACATAAAACAATGTTCGTTAAAATATAAAGATATCAAAATTGCTTAAGTTGTATTGCTATTTTAATTCATGAATGTTTCTTCACTGACCTTAGCTCGCTGGTTCTGGAACCAAACTTGAACGACACGTACACTGAGACCCGTCTCTGCTGCTAATGACTCCCGTACCTGCGGACGGCACAGAGTGGGTAGGACATGACCCCACGTCAAGCCACTTGCCCACAGATGGAACAAGTACAATGAAAGACCTCAATAACCCAAATTCATTTAAATTGCTCATTCATACCAATAGTTTTCATGTCATGTTCGAGTATGACAAACTGAAGAGAAAGCTTAAATTATCATAACGAGCAACGGTACCCGCCCTACGGCCGGGGCTTCAATTGGGAGGCCCAAATGAAAAGGCAAAATATCAGAAATTGAAGGCTTTTTTTATTTTAAACAATTTAAATAAACATCCGTTAAATCATATCACACGCAAATCATCAAAATCTAAACAGTATTTGTAGAATTTCAATAAAAGCCACATCACTGTTCACATCGGTAAATATTATTCCATCGTGTTTGGAAAAACTGGAAAATTGGAAAAAATGGAAATTGGAAAAATGTGAAAACAATATAGCCTATTTTGCTCCAGGGGGTCCCAGGATTACCCACCCAAAATTTTGTTGCGATTGATTCAGCCATTTTTATGGTACTTGGGAACAGACGGACAGACAGACAGACAGACATTTGGTGAATTACAGTAAGACTAGTGGGTCACCCATGGGAATCCCACGTGCGTGGACGTGTGTGACATTTCGACATATTGAGTTAGATGCTGCACCTGCACATTCAGTTTCACAAAATGGTTACTGGCAATTTATCAGATCCACAAATAATGTAATCTACACAATGCATTCACTTCTGATAACATGAGAATGCATGTGCGTGCACATGGGAAATACAGTTTGAAATGTGTTATTACATCTCATGTAAAATGTGACTTTAAGAGCTCAAATCCTCTCCCTCCCACATCACGCATACGGGGGAGAATGGGTCACACACGCACACACATCCACATCCACACATGTACACACACGCACGCACGCACACACACACACCGACCCACATGCATACACATAGACACATACACACATACACACATACACACACACACACACACATATAATATGCACATATACACATATATACATCCACACACACACAAACACACACACACACACACATATATAGGCCTAATATGCACATATATACACATATACATCCACACACACACACAAACAAACACACACACACACACACACACACATATACACCTACACACATATATATACACACACACACATATATATGCACACACACATATATATACACACACACACACACACACACACGTACACCGACACATATGCACACACACTACACACATCTACACATACACACACACACATATATATACACACACACACACACACACACACACACACACACACACACACACACACACACACACACACACACACACACACACACACACACACACACACACACGTCCCACATGTATATATCCCACAACCCACATGTATATTAATATATACATGTTTAAAGTGTACGTGCCATTCCTCCCCTCCCCACGCCCGGCTCGCGGGGTACTTCTGCTGGTAACTAACAAAATAAAAACGAAGAAATATCTCTCGGTAATTTCCTGAAACTCGGTGAAATTCGATGACATTCGCTCGGTGAATTTGGTTCGTTTTTCCGGTGAAAAATTTTCTTTGGGCGGTGTATAATAATTAATCCAAACGAAATATCTTTCAGCCATTTCTCGTCTGTTAATTTATTTATTTTACATATGTGAATGACACGTCCATGCACACGTGAAATGGAGTTTGTTTTTGCACACGTGGAATGAACACGTGAACCTTTACTTCCGGATAATAATGGTGAATGAAATAATAACGAAGAAATATATGTCGGCATAATTGTTGACGTTTTTGTGACGACTGTCATCAAACGGAAAAGTAATATATCTTAACGGAAAAGAAAAATATCTTAACGGAAAAGAAAAAGTGAATTTTTCATATATGTCGACATTTTGCCGTCTGTGTCATGTTGGGCGGTGTATAATACAACGGTCCGCGATTTTTTTTATATAGCTCGGCATTTTCCCGTGTGTGGTTTTTTTTGTGTTTTTAATTATTGCTAAAACCGAGTCTAAAACCATCGATAAAAATGAAATAAGATGGTGAATTCGAGATAAAATCGTGAGGGTGACTCAATGAATGGGCTTTATTTTACAGGCCTTCGAAAATGCTTTTCGTTCAAAAAAGGAAACTTTCATCGGATTTTCTTCCCGTTTTTTTTCAACCTAGTCTAAAACTATGTTAGCGACTGGGAAAAATGAAATGATATATCGAATTAGAGTTGAAATAAAACTGTGAGAGAGAGCAAGACACGCGGGCCTAACAAAAGGGCCTCAAAGCTATGCGAGTTAATAAAATGGTGGATATTTGTTCATGAAGCCTCTCCCAGAATGGGTGGAGCTACTCTCTAAATGGAGTAAGCCACACCCCCGGACAGACAGACAGACAGACAGAATCACCTGCGGCTATTATAATATAGATAACAGACCTTAAAACAGTGCTCTGGCATACCTTACGGCAGGGCTTGGAGGAGACTTCAAAAGAAGCTTTGAAAGCCCTTCGTTGCTGTGTGGTGAGAATGGTTCGTGGTCGTTTTGGTCTTTTCTGCTCTTTGTCATCACTGCCTTTGGTGCCAGCTGGTGCCAGGCCGGCCTTCGATGCCTCCTCATCCTCGCTTTTAACTGTAATAGTCATAAAGTTAGTGGAGAATATAAAAGGGTTAAAACGTTTTGTAATGTCGTACTTGATGCAAAAGAGCTACCAAAAGGTTATTGTCAGTAGTTCTTATTTGTTCGTATGCGGCATAAGGCTGTGGGATAGCATTATTGGCTGAGGGTGCGGCTGTGCTGCTGATGCAATGCCCTCTGTAGGTTAAGGCAAGAATTTGGAATTTGGCCCTTTTGCTGGCAGTAGCTTGCCTACTCTTTGCGAAGGACGCTGTGGGATCATTAACGTCCACCAACTAATGCCTGCAGATGGGATACCCGTTTAATGTCGATACGAGGGATGGCACACAAATTTGCTGAGGGCACCAATTGCCACTGGCCACTCACCTGGTGGAGGTATGCACTCTAATGAGGGCTGTTCTAGTTACCCTCACCTGAGGAGAGGGTATTGAATTTGAGTCCGTTTGTTTGTCTGTTTGTCTGTTTGTTTGTCTGTTTGTCCGCACAGAATAAATATGATTTTCTCTGCAACTGTTGGTCCGATTGACAGGAAATTTTCACCATAGGTGCAACTCCACCTGTAGAATTTTTAAATTATAAATATGACGTCATAGGTCACGTGGTTTGGCCGCCATCTTGGGAAAATCGAAAAACTTTGCACCTTTATATTTTGGAAAGCGCTGATTATAAAAAAAATTGAGACATGGCTCATTGTAAAGAACTCTCCATGGGGAATAAAATATGTTAATTATGATGTCATCGGTGCCTCCATTATGACGTGATAATTCGACAAGTACAAAACTTCATCCGATCAAGATTAAATTTATTGAGCATAATCTAGGAATAAATTAGTTTAGGAAAAAAATAACGATGACGTCATCGGTCACGTGGTTCGGCTGCCATATTTGTTTTAACACAAAAGCCTTAAAAACCACTGAAAACACGTCCTGGCGAGGGTTTGCAATCTCTGACTGCTCTTTCTAGTTACTGTTGTTTTCTAGCTCTCCATAGATGAAATTGTAGTGCACTTCCTTGTCTTTTCTTGCTTGCCTTGAGAAGTCTACAGTTAATTTCTTATAAGCATCTCTTGTGACTGTTGTGCGTTGTGTCTTTCTCTGAGCTGACGGGGGTTCTTCGGTGATCTTGCCAAGGGCTAGATGTAACTTGGTCAAATCCCCACTTCTCAGCGATGCTGGAAAATGCTTGGGATAAAAATTGTGGCCCATTGTCTGTCACAATTCTATCTGATATGCCGTGCTCAGAGAAGACGGATCTGAGCACCTGGCAGACTGCATGGCTACTGGGACTGCTGATGATCCTCTTGACAATAGGGAAGTTGGAATAATAGTCACTTATGAGCAAGTATTCTGCATATTTGAAGCAGCAGCAACAGTCTGCTACGGTCTGGTTGGAATGTCGTGTTGTAGGCTAACAGTGGTTCCAGTTGTTGTAATCTCTCTTTCTGTCTCTTTCTTCATCCCATTCCTCCTCCAGCACGCCACTGTTCCTGGGGAGTCCTGGTAAGGACAATTACCCACTAGTTTGAAAGTTTTTGTACATTTCAATGTCACCTTTATGAATAGCAAAGGTTCAATTGTACAGCTGAACTCGAGTTTTATCTTAATTTTCAATTGCTCTTACTTTGTCACTGCTTTGTCTTTTATTTTCAATTCAAAGGTACAAATATCTAACAGAGAGATGTGATAAAACGTATCTCATATGAGTTCCTTAAAAGGAACTTCAGTGCACAAGGAGGCCATTAGGCCCATCAAGACTATGTGATGGTTGCCAACCTCTGGTTATTTGGCCATGCTCTACCCATTTTTAAACGCTGAGCATCAAACAAAGAAGCAGCACGTACTATTTTAAAATCCTTTGGTATGACTCGGCCGAGGTGCACACCGACCTCCCAGACTCGGTGCAGATGCTGTGGCCATTACTCCGTCAAAGCCGTGGAACATTCATTTAAAAGGTGGAACATTCACATTCATTTAAAAGGAACATTTTCACTGAGAAATTGGCCTGCACCAAGGGTTGTCCCATTCAGATGATACAGTGCAATGGCTGCTGAAATCGGTCCAAAGGAAGAAAGCAATGTTGAGGTGTTCTGTATACCGAAGAACGGTAAATATGCATGGTGAAAACATGGGGTTGGCAGGATGGCCTAGAGGTACGCACATTCGTCTCTGGGCTGTCTAGCCTGGGTTCGAAATCTAGCTATCAACTGTCATCCAAGTGTTTCACAGGCAAGGTGATTCATCAATGTGTATACTGTCCCTCAGATGGATGTTAAACTGGGAGTTCCATATCTGTAGGTGTTAGTTGGTGGACTTCATAAAGATCCCAAGGTGTCTTCGTGCAGAGTAGGTGAGCAATCACCGGCACCATGGCCAAATTCATGCCATAACTACTGGGAAGCCAAACCATCCATTATAACCCTAGCCATGAAAGTGTGTGTGTGTGTGTGTGTGTGTGTGTGTGTGTGTGTGTGTGTGTGTGTGTGTGTGTGTGTGTGTGTGTGTGTGTGTGTGTGTGTGTGTGTGTGTGTGTGAGAGAGAGTGAGAGTGAGAGAGAGAAAGAGAGAGAGAGATCGAGGACATACAGTATTTAGAGGAGTCTGTATAAAAATCACATTCAGGACAAATATATTGGTGTACGTCAAAGGTCAATGTACCTTTCTATTATTTATAAGAATATTAGCAGACAATGGATAAACGCATCGTATGTGGGATTTGAACCTAGATTCCCTGCATATTCAGCTGCTGATAGGAACACAAATGGGCCAAACTTGCATGGGTTCTACCGGCAGTACCACAAAGCAGGCCCTGGTCCATCGGACACCCACCCGAATCAGACGGCTCAGGGCTGGCTGAGCTAAGGAGTTCTCTCTCCCGTTCGTAGTCGGGGCGACACAGTAGCTGTCCCTCCTTCAGGACAAACTCGTCACCCTTCTGCAGGGGGCGCTCGCACACACAGCACGAGAAGCACCCGAGGTGGTAGACCGAGTCCAGGGCGCGCATCACGAGCTCGGACGGTGCGATACTCTCGAGACATCCTCCGCACTTTTGGCTGAAAATCCTACGGAAAGCAGAATGCGTGGAAATTCAGGATGAATCTGGACCTTCAAAACACACGTCTCTCCAATTATGTCATCATAAGAACACCAAGGGGTACAATCTTCATCCACGAGTTCATTCTTTTTATTCCTATAATCCCATATTAAATGTATAACTCGATTAACACCTCAAGTACAATTAGTGAACACACACACACACACACACACACACACACACACACTTTATGCCATGATATGCTGAATTGACTGCAGTAGTTGAGTGAATATGCCAGGTAGGTCTTCAATTGTTCTTGGAAAGAATCACAAACCAACCACACAGTCATTCCACTATGTGATAATACTGGAACTTTCACCTCTGAGGAAAAATCACTACAGACTAAAATATTTCATATTTCACCCCATTCATGCTGAAGCAGCCACTGGACCACATTCTTGGTCGGGCCGCCACTCCAACTCCAGAAAGTCAGGGCATGAATTTAGAATTTGTTCATGGTGTTGGAGCTTTGGCCAAATTTTGAGCAATTTTATTTGGCATTGCTGGCATATTGAGATGATAACTCCCTCGTGTGACTCCATTATATCTGTGATTGTCAGATTGCTCCATCCAAACACAATGGATTCTGTGTTGGTTCCTCCAGCATGTCCAATTTACCTTCAGCAACTATGAACCTGGGATTGGTGGTTTGATGTGGTATCTCCTTGCAGAATCTTTGAGATTACAGAATCTTCTTCCTTGTTACGTGGTTCAATCTCATCAAAATCATGTATTGCAACAGGTTTTTAAAATTTATTCAATTTACACAGTGACGCAAGGTTCATGGAGTAGGTTGAAGACATAACACATGATGTTCAAGACAGACATCAGATTGCTTTTACATCAATTACAAGGACATCATAAAACAGTGGACAAATCAACAGAGCACGTGGAATTTGATCCCAGGATCCCAGCATCATTTATGTGCTCAAATGGGACGAAGAAACAGTCCGAGAAGGAGAGTCGAATCCGGTCTTGTAAAGTAAAGAAACTTTACTTAACAAGTAAAGAAAATTAAAATATTTCTCCCCCTAAACTCAAGAACTTTACTCATAAATTTACATGATTTTTGCTTTCACTTTATTTCATCACTCACTGCCTCTATTTACAAATACATAACAAGAAGTTAGTCATTCATTAATTCATTCATTCACTTGCAATCATTTGAGGCTCCCTAAAGGACTCTTGTGGGTGAGCTGAGCTACCAGCACAAAGTAGTGAGACGTGCTGGTAAACCCCACACCATATTTAGATAAACATTTTGTTCACAGATAATTTTACGCAAAAACGAAATATTTTTGAATTAGAAATTATAACTCAAGACTTTCCCACCGAACATTGGGAGCATGGAAGGTGAGAGTTGAGAAACAAATGCAATTGTTAAAGTTTGTGAGACACATGTCCGGGTGAGAATGGGATAACATATGTTAATGATGATGTCATAGGTGCCTCCATTATGACGTCATAATTCGACAAGTAGAAAACTTCATCCGATCAAGATGAAATTTCTTGAGCATCATCTATGGATAAATTGGTGGAGAAAAAAATTAATGATTATGTCATTGGTCATGTGGTTCGGCCGCCATATTTGTTTTAACACAAAACCCTTAAAACCACAAAAAAACACATCCTGGTGAAGGTCTGCATGCAATCTCTGATTGCTCTTTCTTGTTGTTAATGTGATGGAAAAGTATACCTCTCAGCTAATTCCTGCCAATCGTACTTTTTCCAAAATGATTGCTTTCGGACAAATTATGTAACCGAAAGGACAATTAAAATAAATACAGAACAATGACTAAAAGAAACAAAACAATGTGCAATCAGGATATTTTTCAACAGACAGTAACAGGTTGAATCCTTTAAAAACATTTATATTTGCTTTCCAAATAAAGTGAAAGCTGTGCATTAACTGTCTGTGTAATTATTCCAAAGTATATATTGTGATAAATAACACAAAATGGATGGAAAAGACATGATGTTAACACAACAGTGTGTTCACATAGCACATTCGTATCTTCATGGTGATTGCACATCTTCAGGTACGACCTCCCTCTAAGTCTAAGGCGTGAATGTGAATTCATGAATGTGTTCGCCGTCCCTCGGATGGACGTTAAACGGGCGTCCCCTCTGTGAGCATTAGTTGGTCAACGTTAAAGATTCTAGCTAGAAGGGCAATGGCAAACCACCCAGTATAACACTTGCTCAGGAAGCTGCTTTGGCGGCACCTACACTCTGCAACAGTATGGTAAATCAGATAGAGAGTATCCATAAGGTGACACATCTAACTCGTACTTTCTTTGTGTACAACAATACACAGTGTTCACACTTGCTCATTGTTGTCAGTGTCTGAATGTCAGGCATATTTAAGGCAACGAGACTTCATTCATTACGATTGCAAGTTGTTCATACCTCGTTCTGTTTCACTGGAGTCTGAACCTGCACATTCTAGCTACTCGGGCAAAAGCAAGACATCCATTGCCTGTCTGACGTCTTCCTCTAACCTGTCCAAATATATCTCTGATTTTGGACAACGTGGATTTCGGCTCGGTAGTACCATTGAGCTATCGTCAAACACTAAAATGACAAATACATTTTTAGCATTCGTACAGTATCCTCAGTATAGTTTGTTATCCAATAAAAAATAGTTCAATCATTTGACAGTTTGTGGAACTGCAGGCTTGTTCCTGTAATATATTTTGCTTAGTTTTAAAATCTACATCGTTTTATGATAATTATCAAGTGAAGAGCTGAAGAGAAGAAATGCAGATACCCAGGCCAGGGTGCAAATACTTTTTAGTGCGTTAGCCTGTTTGGTGGAAATTAAAATGCTCGCTGTAAAATACAATACTGTCATGAACTAGATGGAATGCATAGAATACGCACCCTGCGCACTGCGCAGTCAACTTGTTACGAGACAACTCTTCTGTTTTTGAACATTTTTTTTCTTTGATCCAATATGGCTGCCAGACCACGTGAGCGATGACATCATAAATTTATATTCTCTAATATAATTGTTGCGTAGAACCACGCTCAATGCATTTCAAACTGATAAGACTAAGCGTTGTCCCTGTCGAATTATGACGTCATAATTATGGCACCAATGACGTCATTGTTAACCTATTCCCCATATGGAGTTCTTTACAATGAGCCATGTTTAAATTCTTTCCATGCAGCGGTTTTGGAGATATAGAGGTGCAACATTTTTCGGGTTTTCCAAGATGGCGCCTGTACCACATGACCTATGACGTCATGATTATCATTAAAATATTATACAGTGGGAGGCGCTCCTATGGTGAAACTTTCATGTCAATCGGACCAACGGTTGCCGAGAAGATGAATTTTTTTTAATGCAGACACGGCACACGTACGCACATTAATGCTTAACCCCGCTTTTCGCTTCGCGAGCGCATGGTAATTATTGTTCATCAATCTGTACATGGTAATAGGTGTTTTAACCCTATTTATCAAACAAACATATACTTTAGGTTCCAGGGTCCAACAGAAAACAGACGGCCCGCTACCATCATCCTGACCACTTGTTTTACTCATCTTTTAAAATTGCATAATTTGACTTCGTGACAATTTTGTGACATGACTAAATTTCGTGACAGTTGTAAATAAACACCTTTCAATTGGTTTCAACCAAAGCCAAAAGCTACACTGTCCATTGGCCATATTCAATCTCGCATATGCTGTCTACACAAAGCGTCGGTGTCAACTCGAATATAATTGACATTGCAAAGATCTTCTTTTTTTTAGCGTCTAAGTGTTATAGAGGAGCTGGAGCCTGGTGTTCACGTAGCGGTTAGGGTGCCGGCTTGGGATCCTAGGATCCTGGGTTCGAATCCCGGTCGATCGCCAAATTAACACCAGGGGGGTTGACTCAGCCTGTCATCCTTCCGAGGTCGGCAAATGGAGTACCAGTTCACTGGTAATTCCCTGTGTGTCGCAAGAGGTGACTAACAGGGATAGCGGCAGGAAGGGCAACCGGGCATAAAAAAACATTGCTTCAAAAAGGGGACCAAGGTGCCCAAAAAAAGGCCAACCCCTGCTCTGCAGGGAAAAATGGCCACTAAAGGTGGTTCTTGTTATAAAGGAGCTGCATAAACAAATTACACATGTATACAACATCGGACAGCCTCAGACAAAGAGGGCCACTGAGACTGGGGAAGTGACATCACTCTAAGTAGCAGTGATGCCATCTTTTGTGACGAAATCACTCTCACGACAACAGTACTTTACTATGCTCCTGATCTGGGAAGATTGGAGGGCCCTCTTTCCCGACTTGCGACAGCGAGGATCTGGGAGAAGGCATATAGAACTTACCAAAAGACAAGATTCAAGGTACAGTGTCGGTATGGTCTATTCATCAAAATCAACAACTCGGACATAGCTGCCATAGAGAGGGTTCAGCGTAGGAATACTAGATTGATTTATTGGCCTAGCTAGACTAGACTAAGAGGAGCGGCTGAAAGACACGTAACTTTATGCATTAGAAAGGAGGCGAATACGAGGATATCTGATTGAGATATTTAAGATAAAATGAAGGGTATAAAACGAACAAGTGCAGAAGTTTTTCAGCAGAATTGACAGTGATAGGACCAGGTACCATAGCCTGAGAGTATAGAAGAGGAGTCTTAAGACAGTAATAAGTCCAAGGTCTTTCAGTCAGAGAGTTGTTAATGCATGTGTAGATAGGTTTAACTTGAAATTAGATACCCAGAATCATTGGTGACAGAGTGGTACAGGGATACTGGCAGGACTTGTATGTAGCTTGTGTGTGGATGGGTGATTGCTTCTGTGTTTGGTGTGCTTTAGTGCTGGCATGATGGGCCGGATGGCCTCCTCCTGCACCAAAGTTCCTGGTTACTGTTCATTTCAAGTGGTGGTTAGAACATAAATTTACCCTGAAAATTACCACCTGCCACCTACTAATGAAACTACAGAGTTCCTATTTTGTGCCACCTGTGAAACAACCCAGGTCTTTATCTTCATCCAGTCATATTGCTTCCCATTGTCTTCAAACGATCTCCTCAACCCGTCGTGAAGTTATTTTTTAATCTCGATTCACAATCCATTTCATCCTCACAAACGTCCAGCGAGTTCCAACAGTTCCCTTCCACCATCTCAGGCAGTATGTTGAGGACTTCCTCCTTTAGCCCATTTGTAAGTCTCAACACCTGGTGACATATATTAAGGTGGTGAGCGGTCTCAATATCGAATGGACTGTCTAAACCTCACAACTAGTTAAATCTTTTCTCATGACCCGGGCGTGAACTCGAGCCCTGTGCAGGGGAGTTGGCTGCATAGCGAAAGGGCAATACAGGGCTACGGAATATCCAGAGGAGACGGTAGTGCAGCAACACCATGAGGAGGGAGGGGTCAAAGGGAATTTCTGTTGAGGGGCAGGGCAGAGCGCAGCTGAGGAGCTGAAAACACCTGAGGGAGTACATCTCCCATCCAGCCAAGCATGACTGGCCCTGAGGGGGAATGAGACACGTTGCATCTCCCGTCCTCCTCTCACCTCCCAAGGCCCTGGGAAAGTGGATTTGGCGAGCGTAGGCCCCTGCGGTCCACAAATTCCTTTAGAAAGCAGAGACACAATTCCTACTGGGGTCCCAGGGCCTGAAGCAAGAACTTAATAGACAACAATTGGCACGCTCGGCCAGCTTGTTTGAAACCTGGAATAGTTGATGTTTGTGAGTGTTTAGCAAGGGGTAACACCTTTCACATTATCCTGTCAAATTATCCTTTCATTCGGAATACATTGATTTCAATGTTAATTACATCTTCTTGGAAACAAACTCACTTGGTAAAGGCAAAAACTTGGTAAAGACTTATAAAGTTATTTAAAAAGAAAACTCAATGTTTATATTACTTTAGCATCATATATAATTATATATATATATATACATATACAGTCGTGGCCAAAAATATTGGCACCCTTGCACTTTTTCAAAGAACTCACAATTTTCTCGAAAGATAAGTTGAAATTGACAAAAGTATTTGGTCTCCACAATTCTTTATTTTACTGTTAATATTACAGAACCTTTGTTTTTGATTCAGAACTTAATATATCCTTTTACATCAGAAGATAAAAAGAAATGGCATTGACAAAATTATTGACACCCTCGTCTTAATATTTGGTAGCACACACAGCCTTTGGACAAATTAACTACAGTCAAGCGCTTCCTATAGCCATGAATGAGCTTCCTACACCTCTCTACTGGCAGTTTGGCCCACTCTTCTTGTGCAAACTGCCGCAGTTCTCCCAGATTTGAAGGGTGCCTTCTCCCAACTGCTGTTTTCAGATCTCCACACAGGTGTTCAATGGGATTTAGATCTGGACTCATTGCTGGACACTTCAGAACAGTCCAGTGTTTTGTCTTTAATCATTCCTCGGTGCTTTTTGAAGTATGTTTGGGGTCATTGTCCTGCTGCAAGACCCATGACCTTCGACGGAGACCCAGCTTTGTGACGCTGGGTTCAACATTGCACTCCAAAATGCCTTGGTAATCTCCTGATTTCATGATGCCATGCACACATTCAAGGCACCCAGTGCCAGAGGCGGCACAGCAACCCCAAAACATCACTGAACCTCCTCCATGTTTGACTGTAGGGAATGTGTTCTTTTCTTTGAAGGCTTCATTCTGTTTTCTGTAAACATAGAGATGATGTGCTTTACAAAAAACCTCTAATTTGGTCTCATCTGTCCACAGGACATTCTCCCGGAAGGATTTTGGCTTGTTCAGGTGTGTTTTGGAAAACTTCCGTCGGGATTTCTTAGCAGTGGGGTCCTCCTGGGTCTCCTACCATAGAACTCCATTTCATTGAGTTGGTGATGGATGGTGCGAGTTGAAACTGTCGTACCTTGTGTCTGAATGGCGGCTTGAATCTGTTTGGCAGTTGATCGAGGTGCTTTCTCCACCATTCGAACAATCCTTCGCTGCAATCTTCGATCAAATTTTCTCTTGCGGCCACGTCAAGGGAGGTTGGCGACAGTGTCATGGGCCTTAAGCTTCCTGATACCATTGGGTATGGTAGACACAGGAACATCTCTGTTCCTGTGATTGTTCCTGTGATTGTCTCTGTGATTGTCATGATTGTGATCATGTCTCTGGAGATGGACTTGTAGCCTTGAGATTGTCCATGCTTGGATATAATCTTGTGTCTCACCTCTTCAGACAATTCTCTGGTTCTCTTTCTTTTCTCCATGCTCATTCTGATGCACACAGTGACACAAAACAGCAGAATGACTCCTTTTCTATATTCAAACTGGTTGAATAAGTGATTTTTTATATTGTAGGCACCTGCAACTCACCACAGGTGAGTTCAATTCCAAAGTAAAGGAGAATCGCCTGATTGAAATCAAATTATTTCTAACGACTTCTAAAAGGTGCCAATAATATTGTCCGGGTCATTTTAGGATTTCTGTGTGGAATACCCTAAGATTTAGTAATTGTTTCAGGTTTTTTTGTTTTGTTCCACTGCAATCCAAAGCAATATGTATGTGGATACCAAAAGATTTTTTAATTTCAACAATTTTCTGGAAGAAATGGTGCATTTTTTTTTTTTTAAGTGCAAGGGTGCCAATATTTCTGGCCACGACTGTATGTAGATATGAATATATATATATATATATACAGTCACGTGAAAAAGTAAGTACACCCCATGTAAAGTTTTGACTTTTTCAACATATTTCAACGTACAGCTATTTGATCTTTATTTCAACAATATTGATAGATAAAGGTGATATAATATAACAAATATCATGAAACATTTATAGTGTAGCAGCATAGCAAACCTGTTGTGCATTTTGTGATACAAGCACCAAATTTGGCACAAATGTACATTAATATGTTGCGAACATTTTCAGATATTGGGCCACTTGAAATTCCGTAATTTTTTTTTTCAAATTTTTTCAAATTTCGTAATTTCAAATTTTTCGGGTGACACCGTCACAATTTCGGTCTTCGAGGCCGGCCGATATAGTGGGGCGGCTTAGCCCAAATATTCAAAAGAATTGTGCATTTTGTGACACAGGCACCAAATTTGGCACAAATGTACATAAATATTGTTATGAATTTGGTAATGCAACATCTAGAGCTAGGTAGATCTGAATAGGTAGGTATTCGGCTGTCGTGACAGGGACTCTACATGTAATAAGTTATTGATGTTCAGGCGGTTGTCGGGGTAAGATGTATGAGTGTGGATCTACCTGGAGGTCCGAGTGTTAAATAGTGAGGGATTAAAGGTAACGCCCCTGTGAGTATCACCTAGTAATCAAACCTTTGTCCTTTATGGCACTGCAAACCACATAAACATTAGTTAGGTCCTTAGCGCAACATTAAATAATCCCCTTTCCCTGACAAGGACTTCGTATTAAATTGACAGGAAACCAGGTCAAAAACACCACCACAATTGGCCGCCACCGTGTACACCTCCAAAGGCCTACAAACCTGGCCGGCACGTGTTATGCCAGGACCGCAGGGTCGCGTAACGGGGGAGATGTCAGGAGTCGCGGGAGGCTTTGATTGGCTGAGGAGTGCGCGAATGTGACGTCATCGGCCACCAATATAGGCGACGGTCGGACGCCATTTCGGCAGTTGCGTCGCAGTTCGCCAGTTGAGTTGAGTTCGTGGCAGGCACTGGCAGACGCAGGCAGGCACCAGAGAGTTGAGCGGTGGTGGAGAGTTGGAGAGGACACGCCATTCCAGTCGCAGTTCGAGTGCAGTTCGGGTTGTAGGGAGTCGCAGGAGACACACGAGAGCACACCCAGTTGGCACTGAGCAGTTCGTTGGCACTTGGCTGCCAGCACTCCCGCGTCGAGTCGAGTGGAGTTGAAAGGAGTCCTTCCTGTCCCTGGTCAAGTGGAGCCGCTGGCCTGCGTCGGACGCGTGGTGCTTGGAGCGAGGGGCCTCGTGGTGTGCGATCGGGCCGGAAGGAGCGGTGCTGGACACCAACAATACAAGACGACAAAGACAGATAAGCCCGATCTCCGCGTATATTTTGAACGACGGGACGTGTTATTTTCGTGATTAATCTCCCTCGTTTGTGTTTGCTGTCAGTCGTGTGGGGACGTCCCGATTTAGGTTTATTAGAATTATTAGATTTACCGGCGGGCTTTTTCACTGGCTTTACTTTTCCTAATAAACCCTTATATTACTTTTTGTACATAATATCTGAACGCAGTTTTCCTGGGTGTTTGATTTTAATAGATAAGGTTGCGGAGCCTTCGCTGCGCCCCGCCATTCCGCGCGTTGGTGTTGAACTTGAGTCCGCCATTGAGTGTTCGCCTCGGGAGTTAAAGTCTCGCAAATCGGTCATCCGTGTTACCCTACGGTGTTCACCAAGGGTAGTCACGCGACAAGTGGTGTCAGGAGTGGGATTTGAACCCGTCGGACAAATTTTTTTTGTCCGCGGCGAGACATCGACACGGTCGGACAAATTTTTTTGTCCGCGGGGCGACATCGACACGGTCGGGCGTACATTGCGCCCGACGTTCGAACGCAAAATTGTTATAGGCGAGGCGGAGAAATTTAGTAATCAATTGGGCATACGGAGCGCGATATCGCGTCTTCGTCAAATTTAAATTGTGTTACTGGAATTATTAAAATAAATACGCGCGCGGGAAACAATCTTCCGGAAAGCGGATGTCGGAAATTGACGAGATGGAAGTACGCAGCGAGGCCTCCGTCAGCGTCGGGAGTGAGCCGGAAATGGGGGATAAGGAGGATAGCGTTGGAACTTTCCCCGCCGCTGGGACGGCCCCGATAGATCTCCAGACCATAGTAAATTTAATAAATGCTCAGAGGGCCGATAGTGAGCGATTGGGAAAGCAGATGGGAGACATGAACGCACAGAGTGAGCGAGCCAGTCGGGAATTGAATGACAAAATTGAAGGAATGGAAAATAAAATGGAGTCCCAGGGGAAGGAATGGAGGAATGAAATAAAGGAAAGGAATGAACAATTGGAAGGAAAAATTGGGGAAATGGCACAGCAGCTGGGGGAACGAATTGATGGCATAGAAGGGAGAGTGCAAAACCAAATTACGGACAGACTGGGGAAATTTGAGGGTAAAGTAGAAACTCAAATGGGGGCACAGGAGAAGCCAAAGGTGGCAAAAATTGAATCGGAACGGGGGGAAGCTAGATTGGGAACAGGAGAGAGTACGGCCCATGCAGATGTGCACGGGGCTCAGGAGCCGGGAATGGCAAAATTGGGAATTGCACAGGGAATGGCAATTGAAGTAAATGGGGAGACTGCAGGTGCAGAGGTGGACGGGGAATGTCCACAGGTGGATGGGGAATGTGTACAGGTAGATGGGGAAGGCCTGCAGGTAAACGTGGAGTGTCCACAGGTGAGCGGGGAAGGAAATTTGGAATGTGAGAGTTGTAATGGGGAATGTTTCCCACATTCTGGCCTGGTTGTTTATCGGGACCGTGTGGATGTCACAACACCCCAACCGGGGGATGAATTTGGAATTGTGCAGCACCAGGGCGGTGGTGCGGAGCAAGAGGGGGTAGAGTTTTTGGGGGTCCATGCGATAGAGCCGGACCGGGTATTTATTGGGGATATTGATCAAAGCCTGGCGGGGCCAGGAATGATTTGTAATGATGAGGATGATTTGATCCAGCGGCTGGAGACCTGTGACAGTCCCATGGAGGTAGAGCTTGTTCAGGCCCAAAGGAGTCTGGGGGAAGAGGTGAGTTGGTCCGAGGAGGTGGTTGGAATGACCGAGGGGACGCTCACTGTACACTGCTATTTGGAAACAGAGGCTCCAAAATTGGACAACCAGTTGGGGGAGTGTGTTGGCTCCGGGCTGGATTTGGATCTTGGAGGATCGGGAGATAGAGCTTCTGGAGATTTGGTCCCTGTAGGGAATTTGGATCAACTGCAGGGAGGGGCAGAACAACCGGTGGTAGAGGTTGTTCCCTGCAGCTGCGGGTTGGCAATGGGAATGAAAATTTGTAAAATAAAATGTAAAATAAAATTACAATGGGAAATTGATTTGGAGCAGCCATGGTGGGGATTGGTCCCCGGGCTGCGGGATTTGGACATGGAGAGGTCATGGGTGATGGCCTCGGGCAAAAGTTGCCCCTTTCAAAATTTGGGTATGCCGGCCAGCTGGGGGGCTGTGATGGCGAGATTTGGACGTGGGGTCCAGCCTTGGGTGTCAAGGTACGACCTGGGTCCCACGGGGGGTCTGGTGGAGTGTGGCGTCCCTTGTCCATCGGGGCGCCGTCCGAGCTGGTGGCTCGGGCCGGCAGGGTCACCGGACCCTGGTGGGGGTTAAGACCTCCAGGGAGGTCCGAGGTGGTTTCTCAAGCCTGGGATGGCAAATATTGAGGACCACTAGGGGGAGGTGTTGTGGGTCGCGCTTTGGTGGTGGCACCGCAGATGGCCAGCTTGGGCCTGATGTAGTGATCACCCGGGCATGCGACCTGACACCCTCTCCCTGAGACTCTGGGACAACCAGCATGTGGTGACCTGGCATGGTGGTTGGTCTATGGACGCGGGTCAAACCGAATGGACAGGGATGGAGATAGCCTGCCGGACAACCATTGGGGCATCTGTGGAACGTGATGGTGTGAGTGACCTTCCACAGATGCTCCGTTATGATTTATGGACTCTCGGGTTGGGAAGAGAGCCATGGGGATGTGAATCGGGAGATGTGTAACGAGCCGAGCATATGGGCCATGCTCGGCTGGCATGTGTATGGCAAAGCATCCTTCTTTGGTGAGGTTAGTGAAATGTGACAAATGGTTGGCATGGGTAATCTGTGGGTTAGATGGAAATTTAAGGGTGGATTTTGAAATGCCATGGTGGACACTGTACAGTGACGCCATTATTGATCCAGGTGTGTAGACCAAAGTGTTGGAGGCTGTGATGAAATTAATAGGGTAGCAAGACACAGCTTTCAACTGGTTGCGGGGGCAACTGTGCTGATATTTGGGGCGCGGGATGATGGGGATGTAGTTGTGTAGCCTGAGGGTCAACGTGGTGCTGTGCGTGTCCGAGGTGTGTGGACCATGTCTTCTGGGTGGGTCTCCTGGTGGAGCATGGCTGTTGACTGGACCTTGGTGTGGTCAAGTGTGGGTGAGCACTGGGGGGCTGCAGTTCTGTAGTCGGACTGGGGGATGATGGGGAGGTGCAGGGGACGTGGCTGTAGGGATGCCACGCACTGCGACCGTGCCCCCCAGGGCCGAGGTTGTGTGTGCGGTAGTGTGTGTTGTGGCAGCAAGTGCTCACCACATTGGCCAGCTGGGGCTGCTGCAGCTGTGTTCCTCGCAGGGGGGCCGAAGGATGGATGGTGGGTCGCACCCTTATGGACACTCATGGGCCATGTTGGCGTTTTGACTGCTCACCTTGTCCCGGTGACCCTTGCACGGTAGAGGTGCAGAGCTGTCGTGGCCACAGGTAGTTGTGTAGTGATGATCACCGTTGGATGCGGATCCACATACCTGCCAGTGTAGTGGGGACAAAAGAGAAATTTGGAAGTATTTGGTAGGCCCAATGTGAAATTTTGGGAATTGTATGGGTGGATTGCACTTTGAACCTGACCAACCTGCAACTACCTGCACTTGAGGTGAGTGTTTTGAGGAGTACTGTCCCAGGCTTCAGGATTTGCTTTGGGAAATTGGGGACATGTAATTTGGAGTTGGGAGGCGGGTGAGAGTGATGACATGGCCGGTGAGGGGATGGAATGGGAGCCACAGTGTCTTGTGGGTGGCGTATGTTTTTGTATTGTGGTTAGGTGTTTTGATGTGGTCGTGAGAGTGGAACCTGGAGAGTGAGTGATGATTATTGGAGATAATGAGGGGTGATAATTGTGCTTTTGGAAATGTGCTTTTGGGAAGATGTGATGGTTTAAATGTGAACTGGGGGAATTTCACATGTAGCAGGCCATGGCAAGCCTTGTAACACCTTTTACACCATCTATGGAATTGTACTGAATTGTGCTGAGTTGTGTGGAGAATTGAATGGCAGCGGGGGAGGAAGTGTGTTTTGGGGACCATGGGTGGGGAAGGTGTGTGTGTCCGCAGGTACAGAGCAAGCTCTGAGGAGCGATGCCTGCGGGCCCCCCTCTGCGGCAATTACCCCTGGCAGCCGGTGGTAACTGGAAATTGGAGCTCGTCGGTGGAGGGTCTGGTTGGGCGCCGCGGGGTGAGGAAGTCCCCCGGTGACCCGTGTTGCTGCGCGAAAGCAGGAGGCAAAGGAGCCTGGTGTGTGTGGAGACCCTCACCGGCGAGGTAACGGCGGAAAGGGGCTGTTGGGCTGTCATGGGGCCAAGAGGTAAAGGGGGGGGGCAATGAATTTGTAAGTCGGTTGACTTGTTTTTGGGACTGCGGGCACCACAGCCTGATGCGCCCCCACCATCTTTTGTGCGGTACCTCCCCGCTGCCTAGTTGAGGAATGCACACACACGTGAATGACATCAATGCCATGGTCCTGCAGGGGGTGTATTGAAATAAGAACCTTATTGATTTTTGAAATGCCTTGATGACCTATGGAATGAGAATGAGTGGTTAAGGGGTCTGTGTAGCATGAATGTGGGCGAAATCCACCGAGCCGTGTCACTCACCTGTAACATCTGGACAGGGCCCGTGGAAAATTTAGGGGGATGCATTGGGGATGGCCCGCAGGTAAGGTTGTGTCTTGTGGCATCCACCGGGGGACGCGGTCTGTAGACCGGGGTATGTACAAAGGTTAGAGTTTTGAGTTTTGGAAAGATGGTTAAGTTTTGTGGTTAAGTTAGTGTTGTGTGTTGTTGTTTCCTCCCTCCACAGGAACAACGAAGAAGATGTACATACTTGCATGATGGTTAAGGGGTTCAGCATGTTAAGGAAGTGTAGGTAGGTAGTCCGACTCACTTCCCACAGCCCTTCCTGATTTATTTCATAGGTTAATTAAGTGTGTGACAGTAAGTGTTAAGGCTGGAATGGTAGGCCTGCGGTGAACCTTGCAGGAGCTACGGTTCCAGGGGGGGGGCTGTGTTATGAATTTGGTAATGCAACATCTAGAGCTAGGTAGATCTGAATAGGTAGGTATTCGGCTGTCGTGACAGGGACTCTACATGTAATAAGTTATTGATGTTCAGGCGGTTGTCGGGGTAAGATGTATGAGTGTGGATCTACCTGGAGGTCCGAGTGTTAAATAGTGAGGGATTAAAGGTAACGCCCCTGTGAGTATCACCTAGTAATCAAACCTTTGTCCTTTATGGCACTGCAAACCACATAAACATTAGTTAGGTCCTTAGCGCAACATTAAATAATCCCCTTTCCCTGACAAGGACTTCGTATTAAATTGACAGGAAACCAGGTCAAAAACACCACCACAATTGGCCGCCACCGTGTACACCTCCAAAGGCCTACAAACCTGGCCGGCACGTGTTATGCCAGGACCGCAGGGTCGCGTAACGGGGGAGATGTCAGGAGTCGCGGGAGGCTTTGATTGGCTGAGGAGTGCGCGAATGTGACGTCATCGGCCACCAATATAGGCGACGGTCGGACGCCATTTCGGCAGTTGCGTCGCAGTTCGCCAGTTGAGTTGAGTTCGTGGCAGGCACTGGCAGACGCAGGCAGGCACCAGAGAGTTGAGCGGTGGTGGAGAGTTGGAGAGGACACGCCATTCCAGTCGCAGTTCGAGTGCAGTTCGGGTTGTAGGGAGTCGCAGGAGACACACGAGAGCACACCCAGTTGGCACTGAGCAGTTCGTTGGCACTTGGCTGCCAGCACTCCCGCGTCGAGTCGAGTGGAGTTGAAAGGAGTCCTTCCTGTCCCTGGTCAAGTGGAGCCGCTGGCCTGCGTCGGACGCGTGGTGCTTGGAGCGAGGGGCCTCGTGGTGTGCGATCGGGCCGGAAGGAGCGGTGCTGGACACCAACAATACAAGACGACAAAGACAGATAAGCCCGATCTCCGCGTATATTTTGAACGACGGGACGTGTTATTTTCGTGATTAATCTCCCTCGTTTGTGTTTGCTGTCAGTCGTGTGGGGACGTCCCGATTTAGGTTTATTAGAATTATTAGATTTACCGGCGGGCTTTTTCACTGGCTTTACTTTTCCTAATAAACCCTTATATTACTTTTTGTACATAATATCTGAACGCAGTTTTCCTGGGTGTTTGATTTTAATAGATAAGGTTGCGGAGCCTTCGCTGCGCCCCGCCATTCCGCGCGTTGGTGTTGAACTTGAGTCCGCCATTGAGTGTTCGCCTCGGGAGTTAAAGTCTCGCAAATCGGTCATCCGTGTTACCCTACGGTGTTCACCAAGGGTAGTCACGCGACAATATGTTGCGAACATTGTGTGGTCAGCAATGAAGACGAGAGTCTGAATTACATGTATGCAAAAGACCTTGTGAACCAGTGAAGCAAATACACGGGTAAGCATGAATTAAATCTAGGGCATGATATAATTTCCATGATGTTTACCTCTACACTCAATGGTGGAAGGAGGTAATGTTTTGATCCCAGCTTGTCTGTATGTCTGTTTGTCTGTTAGTCCACAAAATTCCAGACAAAGCTTGTAGTAGTGGTAGTTGTAGTGGTAGTGGTGATAACAGAAATTGTTATATAGAACTGAACTTATATTATTATTATATGCAGAAAATAACTTCATTTCTATATGCCCTGCAGTGGACAGGTTAATTGGTTTATGCACTGAAGGGGTCACCCTGGTGTGCACTGCTGTGTTCTGCCTCACTGAGTTGTTCAGGTATGATGTACTCAGCACAAGCTTCCGGTCGGCCTGGAGGTGGGGGTGCGGGGCCTGTCACGGAACGTCAAAACAAACGGCCTGCCAGGGCCACCCAAAAGTCGGGCGTGAGGGGCGCGTCCACTAATGGAACGCCTCTCGCTTCCCAGATCGAGGGCCACGTGGTCAGGAGAACCTCGTCCCTTCCGGTCACACTTTGCCTATCGGCCGGCCTCGAAGACCGAAATTGTGACGGTGTCACCCGAAAAATTTGAAATTACGAAATTTGAAAAAATTTGAAAAATAAAATTACGGAATTTCAAGTGGCCCAATATCTGAAAATGTTCGCAACATATTAATGTACATTTGTGCCAAATTTGGTGCTTGTATCACAAAATGCACAATTCTTTTGAATATTTGGGCTAAGCCGCCCCACTATTACATTTTGTAGTCCATTGTATAATTTAAATAAACATAAATGCAAATTTCACATGTGGAAAAAGTAAGTACACCCCGAAATTTGTCACTACTTCAAATACCTAAAATTGCAATCAGGTGCACCAGCTCAGGTGCAAAGGATTAGAACATCGTTAGAGAGGATCTTGGAGGAACCTGTCTTATTTAAACCTCAGACATTTAGTTTGGTTTGCTCTCTGTTGTTGAAGTGTGTGGCGTCACCTTGCCTAGATCAAAAGAGCTCTCTGAGGCCTTCAGAAAGAAGGTTATAGATGCCTATGAGTCTGGGAAGGGATTTAAAAAGATCTCCAAACAATTTGAAATCAATCATTCGACTGTCCGGAAGATAATCTACAAATGGAGAAGATTCCAAACAACTGCCAACTTGTTCAGGCCAGGCCGCCCCAGCAAGTTCAGCCCGAGAGCAGAACGCAAGATGCTGAAAGAAGTCTCTAAGAACTCCAGAATGTCATCACGGGACTTGCAGGTAGCTCTTGCCACTGTGGATGTCAAAGTGCACGAGTCTACCATTAGAAAGAGGCTGCACAAATTTAATCTACTTGGGAGGTGTGCCAGGAGGAAACCTTTGCTGTCCAGAAAGAACATCATGGCAAGACTAAAGTTTGCCAATGAACACCTAGGCAAAGACCAGCACTTCTGGAACAATGTGCTCCAAACAGATGAGTCAAAGGCAGAGCTATTTGGCCACAGTACCAGTAGACATGTTTGGCGAAAACCAAAGACAGCATTTGACCACAAGAACCTTATACCAACTGTAAAGCATGGTGGTGGAAATATTATGGTTTTTGGGCAGTTTTGATGCATCAGGGCCTGGGAAGCTCACCATCATAGAATCCACTATGAATTCTTCATTGTACCAGAGGGTGCTTGGGGATAATATGAGGCCATCTGTCGGAGAGTTGAAGCTCAACCGAGGGTGGACCTTACAACATGACAATGACCCTACACATATCAGTAAATCAAACAAGGAATGGCTGAAAAGAAAGAAATGGAGGGTTCTGGAATGGCCAAGTCAAAGCCCGGATCTAAATCCCATCGAGATGTTGTGGGGGGATTTGAAACGAGCTGTGCATGCAAGAAACCCCTCAAACATTGCACAGCAGAAATAATTCTGCATGGAGGAGTGGGCAAAAAATTCTCCCGGTCGATGTCAGAGACTGGTAGACAGTTATAAGAAACGCCTCCTTGAGGTAGTTTCTGCCAAAGTCGGCAATACCACCTATTAGAAGCCAAGGGTGTACTTACTTTTTCCTAATGCGAAATTTGCATTTATGTTTATTTAAATTATACAATGGATTACAAAATGTAAATGTTTCATGATATTTGTTATATTATATCACCTTTATCTATCAATATTGTTGAAATGAAGATCAAATTGCTGTATGTTGAAATATGTTGAAAAAGTCAAAACTTTACATGGGGTGTACTTACTTTTTCACGTGACTGTATATATATACATATATATATATATATATATATATATATATATATATATATATATATATATATATATATATATATATATATGTATATATATACTAGACGACCCATGACCCGTTGGGTCAATGTTATTATATACTAGACGACCCATGACCCGTTGGGTCAATGTTATTATATATAATTAAGGGGTTACCATGGTTACAGTGGGGGTCAAAGGTCAACCTATGGTGAAGATATATAATTTTCTCACACTTTCTAATAGAGAGGCAAAATGCCATATAAAACTAAATTTACTGGTTCTAATTGCTTTTAGACACTTTTAGACATCAATCCTCATAGAAGAGCAGTTTTTAGTAATGAGCAGTGAGGAGAAGACCCCTCAGCCAATGATGCCACCCCGCAGCCAATGATGTGACCCCTCAGCCAATGATGTGACCCCTCAGCCAATGATGTGACCCCTCCGCCAATGATGTGACCCCTCAGCCAATGATGATGATGATGCTACCCCTAGACGACCCATGACCCATTGGGTCAATGTCAGTTTGAATAGATATGAGAATAGAACTAAAGCGAACGCTGGACATCATCAGGGAGATTATTTGGGCCAGCAAGCCATAAGGCTCACCTCTCCAGCGTTCTAAATCACTTACCTGTGACACGTGATTTCGGCCCTTATCTCCGATCACGTTGACGGAAATCACCACAGCATATCGTCAAGATCCCTCCAAAAGGCTCGTCTTTGTCACATACATCACGCAACGTGCGATCCACAGCCTCGAAGCTCTCTCTCCTGATCATAGGACACTCATCCCACACGATGGGTTTTGTACTTCGAAAGAGGTCTGCGATAGTGGAATTTTTATCGATGTTGCATACGCCATCTTCCCTCGGTGTCAGAGGGATTTGGAACCTTGAGTGCGCTGTTCTTCCACCAGGCATGAGGGTAGCAGCTATGCCAGATGAGGCCACCGCAAGGGCAACTTCTCCACTCGCTCTCACTTTAGAGAGAATCAGGTTAATAAGAAACGTCTTCCCTGTGCCTCCAGGCGCGTCAATGAAAATCATTGATGACTGATTCGTGCGGATGTTGCTATTCGCGTCCATAGACGTGAGGTGTGATTCGTTGTCCGCGTCCGTAGCGCCGTCGGAGGGTTGATACGACATTCTTCCTGCAAATAGTGTTTGTGCTATCGTTTTGCCGATCATCAAATGACAAATAAATTACATTGTGAAGTTTAAAGATTTCAAATAAACCTATTTAAAGTGTATGCGCATATAAGTAATAAAAAAAATCGAAGAAATATCTCTCGGTAATTTCCTGAAACATATTTTACTTCCGGGTAATAATGTTGAATGAAATGAAGATATATACTGTATGCCTGTTATTTTAGGCGGTGTATTTTCGTATATCAACGTGGCGCGATTTTTAAAATATATCTCTGCAATTTCCCGTGTGTGCGTGAATGTTCTCAATTATTTCTTTTACCGAGTCTAAAACCATCGATAAAAATGAAATCAGATGGCGACTTAGATTGAAGATAAAGGCGTGAAACAGACTCAATGGCCTTGAAGATACAAGCCTTTCAGAATTCATTTCGTTCTATAAAGGGCAACTTTCATCGGATTTTCTTCCCGTTTTTTTTCAACCGAGTCTAAAACGATGTTAGCGACTGTGAAAAATGAAATGATATATCGAATTTGATTTGAAATAAAACTGAGAGAGAGAGCAAGACACCACGGGCCTACAAAACAGGCCTCAAAGCTATGCGAGTTAATAAAATGGTGGATATGACTACTCTCTCAAAGGGGTAAGCCACGCCCCCGGAACGATCGAATGTTACATACAAACACGCAAGATTTCAATTTTATAATTATATAGATAGATATAGATAGATAGATAGATAGATAGATAGATAGATATATATATATATATATATATATATATATATATATATATATATATATATGTATATGTATATACAGACTTGGCATTTAATATGGAATATTTTTTTTGTGGGGGTGAACTTACTTTTCAAGATTACTTAGAACCAAAAGTTCATTGGAATTATGTTGAAATTATTCCAGATTTTGTGAATGTGACCTTTAAAATAAACAAAAACCACATTTGACATTTCGAAGCGAATAAATTGATCCTTGAAAGTGATGTAAACTGATATCGAACTCAATTCATGGACAGTACTGTGTTAAACGTACATGGACAGTACATGGACATGGACGTACATGGACAGTACTGTTAAACGTCTGTGCGTTTTCCAGAAGTATCTCTTTCTTTTGCACATTAGCCAATTTTTTTTTTAACAAAAACAAAAGTTAAATTACGACTGGGATTACGGACAGTAAAATTACAGTTCAGTACTTCGTGTAACCCCCACGAGCATTCAGGAGAGCACGTACACGTTAGGGCATGCTGTTCACGAGATTTGCCAAGGTTTGGACAGGAATCGCTTCCCATGCAGTGACAATAGCCTGCTGCAATTCATGCACAGAGGCAGGCTGCTGGTCCAAGTTGTCGATTTGATGCGTTAATTCTGGCCACAAGTTCTCTATTGGATTCATATCCGGGGCCATGGCAGGCCACTCCATATGCTCCACACCACGGTCAGCAAGAAAGTGTTGGATCATGCGAGCATGATGAGGCTGTGCATTGTCATCTTGGAAGACAAAGTTTCCTTGAAAGGCTGCACGAACAAATGGAAGCAATGTTTCTTCCAGAATGGCCCTGTGCTTGAACTGGTTCAGGTTTCCATTCAGAACAACCAGGTCAGTTTTGCCCCCTGCATGAAAAGCAGCCCAAACGGTCACCCCACCACCTTCAGCTTGGACTCTTGGCACTATACAATCTTCGTTGCAGGCTTCATGCACATGTCTGCGCACTCGGACACGGCCATCTTGACGATAGACCAGAAATCTAGACTCGTCACTGAAGATCACGTGATTCCAGTGTCCTGGCTGCCATTGTGGTGCTCTCTGGCCCACTGCAATCGGCGCTGGCGGTGTTGTCTGGTCAGACGTGGCTTTCCCAGGGGATGCCTGGCACAATAGCCTGTTTGAACCAGTCGTTGGTTGACTAGCCTCTGGATACAGGCACATTTGTCAGTTGCTGCCACTCAGCCCTAAGCCGATTAGCTGACTTGGTACGGCCATTGCGGACTAACCGGTGCAGCTGGCGATCATCCCTCCTTGTGGTTCTGCGGGGACGTCCTGGCCTCGGTATTGGAGTAGGAACACCCCTCTGAGCATTTCGTTTCAGGATCTTTGACACCTGACCTTGAGTGATGGCATACTGCCAAGCAATAGCACGCTGTTTCATACCGGAATTTCGTAAAGCCACCACTAAATGACAAACAGCATTGTCGAGTTGACGGACCGTCTCCAGGGGAAGCGGCAATAACTTTTGTAGACGTGCAGCAGTTGTTTTCCACTAATACAGAACGGAACAACCCTTATATACCCGAATTGTGAAGCCAATCGTCAAATGTACCTGTCCGTACATTTTGTCACGCCACCTGTGATATAATCCTGTTATTGACCTCTTGCTGCGACAGACAATCAGTGACATGGTTCTTTTAACAAAGAAATCACCGAAGCGTAAAAGAAACTCACCAGATTGATATACTGAGTTCAGAAAAGTAAACCCAAGTCAAGAAAAAAAAAAATCCATATTAAATGCCAAGTCTGTATGTGTATATATATGTATATGTATATCTATGTATATATATGTACAGACTTGGCATTGAATATGGAATATTTTTTTTGTGGGGTTGAACTTACTTTTCAAGATGTCTTAGAACCAAAAGTTCATTGGAATTATGTTGAAATTATTCTAGATTTTGTTAATGTGACCTTTAAAAGAAACAAGAACCACATTTGACATTTCGAAACAAATAAATTGATCCTTGAAAGTGATGTAAACTGATATCGAACTCAATTCATGGACAGAACTGCGTTAAACTTCTGTAAGTTTACAAAGAGGTATCTCTTTATTTTGCACATTAGCCCAATTTTTTTTTAACAAAAACAAAAGTTAAATTACGACTGGGATTACGGACAGTAAAATTACAGTTCAGTACTTCGTGTAACCCCCACGAGCATTCAGGAGAGCACGTACACGTTGAGGCATGCTGTTCACGAGATTTGCCAAGGTTTGGACAGGAATCGCTTGCCATGCAGTGACAATAGCCTGCTGATCCAAGTTGTCGATTTGACACATTAATTCTGCCCACAAGTTCTCTCTCGGATTCATATCCGGGGACATGGCAGGCCACTCCATATGCTCTACACCACGGTCAGCAAGAAAGTGTTGGATCATGCGAGCACGATGAGGCCGTGCATTGTCACCTTGGAAGACAAAGTTTCCTTGAAAGGCTGCACGAGCAAATGGAAGCAATGTTTCTTCCAGAATGGCCCTGTACTTGAACTGGTTCAGGTTTCCATTCAGAACAACCAGGTCAGTTTTGCCCCCTGCATGAAAAGCAGCCCAAACGGTCACCCCACCACCTCCAGCTTGGACTCTTGGCACTATACAATCTTTGTTGTAGGCTTCATGCACTTGTCTGCGCACTCGGACACGGCCATCTTGACGATAGACCAGAAATCTAGACTCGTCACTGAAGATCACGTGATTCCAGTGTCCTGGCTGCCATTGATGGTGCCCTCTGGCCCACTGCAATCGGCGCTGGCGGTGTTGTCTGGTCAGGCGTGGCTTTCTCAGGGGACGCCTGGCACGATAGCCTGTTTGAACCACTCATTGGTTGACTAGCCTTCTGGATACAGGCACATTTGTCAGTTGCTGCCACTCAGCCCTAAGCCGATTAGCTGACTTGGTATGGCCATTGCGGACTAACCGGTGCAGCTGGCGATCATCCCTCCTTGTGGTTCTGCGGGGATGTCCTGGCCTCGGTATTGGAGTAGGGACACCCCTCTGAGCATTTCGTTTCAGGATCTTTGACACCTGACCTTGAGTGATGCCATACTGCCGAGCAATAGCACGCTGTTTCATGCCGTAATTTCGTAAAGCCACCACTCCATGACAAACAGCATTGTCGAGTTGATGGACCATCTCCAGAGGAAGCGGCAATAACTTTTGGAGATGTGCAGCAGTTGTTTTCCACTAATACAGAACGCAACAACCCTTTTATACGCGACTGTGAAGCCAATCATCAAATGCACCTGTCCGTACATTTTGCCACGCCACCTGTGATATAATCCTGTTGTTGACTTCTTGCTGCGACAGACAATCAGTGACATGGTTCTTTTAACAAATAAATCACCAAAGTGTAAAAGAAACTCACCAGATTGATATACTGAGTTTAGAAGGTAAACCCAAGTCAAGAAAAAAATATATATTCCATATTAAATGCCAAGTCTGTATATACTGTATATATATGTATACATATGTATGTATATATATATATATATATATATATATATATATTGTTGCGGTTTTGTATTTTTATAATAAAGGTTAATTTCCCCTCCTAGTTTAGTTACACTACAACATGTAGCCTCGTTTAAAGCTCAGTTATTTCATAGTAAATGTAAGCGTAGACCTTTCCTGTGTTAGTTTTGCGTTGAGTAGAATAATGAGAATTAGGTCCTTTACGATGCCTCGAGGCTTTTGGTTTTGGCGCGAAATACCACGAGGCAGGCCTGACCAAGTCGATCAAGGCCAAAGGAAGGTGAAGGAGGAGCCGACGGTAAGCGCGGGCCGCCAATCAGGGCTCGAGTTGAGTGACTTACCACTGCGGCAAAAGGCGGGGATTGGAACATTCGATACGGGCCAGGGCGGGGCAATATAAACCTGTGCCCGGAGCCTCCACTGCAGTTATGAGAAGGGAGGCAGACGAGTTATCATTCGGGGCCGAATATGTGAGTTCTGAGTTGGTACGAACGTTGGGATACGAACTTTACTGCTCCCCGCGCTCCGCGCAGTTGTATCATCGCGCTGTGAAAGACAGCCGTGCCGGGCCACAGACGCGCGTATATTACCTTCTGCCTGCCTTTTCCGAGATACGCGCGCGAGGATTTTCCCGCCTGCCTGCCTGCCTTCGCCGCGATACGTGTGGTGACCGCCAGAGGGCCACGTCGGGTGAGCTCTTCCTGGAGCACCCAAAGCTGGCGCGTTCGGCGCGTGGACATTCTTCCTTCATCTCCCTGTGTGTGTAAGTGGGCCCATTGTCTGGGTAATAAGTTAAGACTGTTTAAGACTGCCCTGTGCCTCTTCTTCTTCTACCATTGTACATTGTGTAAATAATAATTAAATCTGTTATTCCTTTGATTTGACCGCTTTTGTCTCTCCATCATTGGCTTAGCATGGTACGAATTATATCGCTCTGATCGGGTTTCAATAGCAAGGTAACAGCATGGACCACGTAGTACGCCATCCACTTGGGTGTACTCAATTACGCGTGGCTCATGCGAGACTCGATCCCCGCTTCCGCTGCGGCGTTGGTACTTAGGTACATGCGAAATTGTCCCGAGACCCTTTTCCACGTCTGCCCGGAAGTGGCGACTCAGTCTTGCGGTTCGAAGACCCAAGGAGAAAAAGGGGCTTAATCTCCCCCTTTGTAAGGGAACGGGCTTCGCAAAACCACAATATATATATACCTTAGCTGACCGTATCGAGGTTGAAGGGCCGAAACGGGATGATGCTGAGGACCCGGTCAGCGAGGCACACTTGTGACCAGGTGTGTTTTGAAATTATATATATATATATATTCATTTGAAAAATATGTCATACAATATATATCATACACATATACAGTCATGTGAAAAAGTAAGTACACCCCATGTAAACCTTTGACTTTTTCCAACATATTTCAACATACAGCTATTTGATCTTCATTTCAACAATATTGATAGATAAAGGTGATATAATATAACAAATATCATGAAACATTTACATTTTGTAGTCCATTGTATAATTTAAATAAACATAAATGCAAATTTCACATGTGGAAAAAGTAAGTACACCCCTACATTTATCACTACTTCAAATACCTAAAATTAGAATCAGGTGCACCAGCTCAGGTGCAAATGATTAGAACATCGTCAGAGAGGATTTCGGAGGAACCTGTCTTATTTTAACCTCAGACATTTAGTTTGGTTTGCTCTTTGTTGTTGAAGTGTGCAGCGTCACCATGCCTAGATCAAAAGAGCTCTCTGAGGCCTTCAGAAAGAAGGTTATAGATGCCTACGAGTCTGGGAAGGGATTTAAAAAGATCTCCAAACAATTTGAAATCAATCATTCGACTGTCCGGAAGATTATCTACAAGTGGAGAATATTTCAAACAACTGCCAACTTGTTCAGGCCAGGCCGCCCCAGCAAGTTCAGCCCGAGAGCAGACCACAAGATGCTGAAAGAAGTCTCTGAGAACCCCCAGAATGTCATCACGGGACCTACAGGTAGCTCTTGCCACTGTTGATGTCAAAGTGCACGAGTCTACCATTAGAAAGAGGCTGCACAAATTTGATCGACATGGGAGGTGTGACAGGAGGAAGCCTTTGCTGTCCAGAAAGAACATCAGGGCAAGACTAAAGTTTGCCAATGAACACCAAGGCAAAGACCAGCACTTCTCGAACAATGTGCTCTGGACAGATGAGTCAAAGGTAGAGCTATTTCGCCACAGTACCAGTTGACATGTTTGGCGAAAACCAAAGACAGCATTTGACCACAAGAACCTGATACCAACTGTAAAGCATGGTGGTGCAAATATTATGGTTTGGGGCAGCTTTGCTGCATCAGGGCCTGGGCAGCTCACCATCATAGAACCCACTATTAATTCTTCATTGTACCAGAGGGTGCTTGAGTATAATGTGAGGCCATCTGTCAGAAAGTTGAAGCTCAACCGAAGGTGGACCTTGCAACATGACAATGGCCCTAAACATACCAGTAAATCCACCAAGGAATGGCTGAAAAGAAAGAAATGGAGGGTTCTGGAATGGCCAAGTCAAAGCCCGGATCTAAATCCCATCGAGATGTTGTGGGGGGATTTGAAACGAGCTGTGCATGCAAGAAACCCCTCAAACATCGCACAGCTGAAAGAATTCTGCATGGAGGAGTGGGCAAATATTTCTCCCAGTCGATGTCAGAGACTGGTAGACAGTGATAAGAAACACCTACTTGAGGTTGTTTCTGCCAAAGGGGGCAATACCACCTATTAGAGCCAAGGGTGTACTTACTTTTTCCACATGCGAAATTTGCATTTATGTTTATTTAAATTATACAATGGACTACAAAATGTAAATGTTTCATGATATTTGTTGTATTATATCACCTTTATCTATCAACTAGACGACCCATGACCCGTTGGGTCAATGTTATTATATACTAGACGACCCATGACCCGTTGGGTCAATGTTATTATACATAATTAAGGGGTTACCATGGTTACAGTGGGGGTCAAAGGTCAACCTATGGCGAAGATATATAATTTTCTCACACTTTCTAATAGAGAGGCAAAATGCCATATAAAACTAAATTTACTGGTTCTAATTGCTTTTATTTATCAATCTTCACATAGAAGAGCAGTTTTTAGTAATGAGCAGTGAGGAGAAGACCCCTCAGCCAATGATGCCACCCCGCAGCCAATGATGTGACCCCTCAGCCAATGATGCTACCCCTTAGCCAATGATGTGACCCCTCAGCCAAAGATGCTACACCTCAGCCAATGATGCCACCCCTCAGCCAATGATGCTACCCCTCAGCCAATGATGTGACCCCTCAGCCAATTATGCCACCCCGCAGCCAATGATGTGACCCCTCAGCCAATGATGCTACCCCTCAGCCAATGATGTGACCCCTCAGCCAATGATGCTACACCTCAGCCAATGATGCCACCCCTCAGCCAATGATGTTACCCCTCAGCCAATGATGCTACCCCTCAGCCAATGATGCCACCCCTCAGCCAATGATGTGACCCCTCAGCCAATGATGCTAAACCTCAGCCAATGATGTGACCCCTCAGCCAATGATGCTACCCCTTAGCCAATGATGTGACCCCTCAGCCAATGATGCTACACCTCAGCCAATGATGCCACCCCTCAGCCAATGATGCTACCCCTCAGCCAATGATGTGACCCCTCAGCCAATGATGCCACCCCGCAGCCAATGATGTGACCCCTCAGCCAATGATGCTACCCCTCAGCCAATGATGTGACCCCTCAGCCAATGATGCTACACCTCAGCCAATGATGCCACCCCTCAGCCAATGATGCTACCCCTCAGCCAATGATGCTACCCCTCAGCCAATGATGCTACCCCTCAGCCAATGATGCTACCCCTCAGCCAATGATGTGACCCCTCAGCCAATGATGCTATCCCTCAGCCAATGATGTGACCCCTCAGCCAATGATGTTACCCCTCAGCCAATGATACTATCCCTCAGCCAATGATGCTACCCCTCAGCCAATGATGCTACACCTCAGCCAATGATGTCGCCCCTCAGCCAATGATTCTACACCTCAGCCAATGATGTCGCCCCTCAGCCAATGATGCTACCCCTCAGCCAATGATGCTACCCCTCAGCCAATGATGCTACACCTCAGCCAATGATGTCACACCTCAGCCAATGATGTCGCCCCTCAGCCAATGATGCTACACCTCAGCCAATGATGTCGCCCCTCAGCCAATGATGTCGCCCCTCTGCCAATGATGCTACACCTCAGCCAATGATGTCGCCCCTCAGCCAATGATGTCGCCTCTCAGCCAATGATGCTACACCTCAGCCAATGATGTCCTCAGCCAATGATGCTACACCTCAGCCAATGATGTCGCCCCTCAGTCAATGATGCTACACCTCAGCCAATGATGTCGCCCCTCAGCCAATGATGCTACACCTCAGCCAATGATGTCGCCCCTCAGCCAATGATGCCGCCCCTCAGCCAATGATGCCGCCCCTCAGCCAATGATGTTGCCCCTCAGCCAATGATGTCACCCCTCAGCCAATGATGTCGCCCCTCAGCCAATGATGTCGCCCCTCAGCCAATGATGCCACCCCGCATCCAATGATGCCACCCCGCACCCAATGATGCCGCCCCTCAGCCAATGATGTCGCCCCTCAGCCAATGATGCTACACCTCAGCCAATGATGTCGCCCATCAGCCAATGATGCCGCCCCTCAGCCAATGATGTTGCCCCTCAGCAAATGATGTCGCCCCTCAGCCAATGATGTCGCCCCTCAGCCAATGATGTCGCCCCTCAGCCAATGATGTCGCCCCTCAGCCAATGATGCCAACCCGCATCCAATGATGCCACCCCGCACCCAATGATGCCGCCCCTCAGCCAATGATGTCGCCCCTCAGCCAATGATGCCACCCCTCAGCCAATGATGTCGCCCCTCAGCCAATGATGTCACCCCTCAGCCAATGATGCCGCCCCTCAGCCAATGATGTCGCCCCTCAGCCAATGATGTCGCCCCTCAGCCAATGATGTCGCCCCTCAGCCAATGATGTCGCCCCTCAGCCAATGATGTCGCCCCTCAGCCAATGATGTCGCACCTCAGCCAATGATGTCGCCCCTCAGCCAATGATGTCACCCCTCGGCCAATGATGCCACCCCTCAGCCAATGATGTCGCCCCTCAGCCAATGATGCTACCCCTCAGCCAATGATGCCACCCCTCAGCCAATGATGATGATGATGCTACCCCTAGACGACCCATGACCCGTTGGGTCAATGTCAGTTTGAATAGATATGAGAATAGAACTAAAGCGAACGCTGGACATCATCAGGGAGATTATTTGGGCCAGCAAGCCATAAGGCTCACCTCTCCAGCGTTCTAAATCACTTACCTATGACACGTGATTTCGGCCCTTATCTCCGATCACGTTGACGGAAATCACCACAGCATATCGTCAAGATCCCTCCAAAAGGCTCGTCTTTGTCACATACATCATGCAACGAGCGATCCACAGCCTCGAAACTCTCTCTCCTGATCATAGGACACTCATCCCACACGATGAGTTTTGTACTTCGAAAGAGGTCTGCGATAGTGGAATTTTTATCGATGTTGCATACGCCATCTTCCCTCGGTGTCAGAGGGATTTGGAACCTTGAGTGCGCTGTTCTTCCACCAGGCATGAGGGTAGCAGCTATGCTAGATGAGGCCACCGCAGGGGGCAACTTCTCCACTCGCTCTCACTTTAGAGAGAATCAGGTTAATAAGAAACGTCTTCCCTGTGCCTCCAGGCGCGTCAATGAAAATCATTGATGACTGATTCGTGCGGATGTTGCTATTCGCGTCCATAGACGTGAGGTGTGATTCGTTGTCCGCGTCCGTAGCGCCGTCGGAGGGTTGATACGACATTCTTCCTGCAAATAGTATTGTGTTTGTGCTATCGTTTTGCCGATCATCAAATGACAAATAAATTACATTGTGAAAATTAAAGATTTCAAATAAACCTATTTAAAGTGTATGCGCATATAAATAATAAAAAAAATCGAAGAAATATCTCTCGGTAATTTCCTGAAACATATTTTACTTCCGGGTAATAATGTTGAATGAAATGACGAAGATATATACTGTATGCCTGTTATTTTAGGCGGTGTATTTTCGTATATCAACGTGGCGCGATTTTTAAAATATATCTCTGCAATTTCCCGTGTGTGCGTGAATGTTCTCAATTATTTCTTTTACCGAGTCTAAAACCATCGATAAAAATGAAATCAGATGGCGACTTAGATTGAAGATAAAGGCGTGAAACAGACTCAATGGCCTTGAAGATACAAGCCTTTCAGAATTCATTTCGTTCTATAAACGGAAACTTTCATCGGATTTTCTTCCCGTTTTTTTCAACCGAGTCTAAAACTATGTTAGCGACTGTGAAAAATGAAATGATATATCGAATTTGATTTGAAATAAAACTGAGAGAGAGAGCAAGACACCACGGGCCTACAAAACAGGCCTCAAAGCTATGCGAGTTAATAAAATGGTGGATATTACTACTCTCTCAAAGGGGTAAGCCACGCCCCCGGACCGATCGAATGTTACATACAAACACGCAAGATTTCAATTTTATAATTATATAGATAGATATTGTTGAAATGAAGATCAAATAGCTGTATGTTGAAATATGTTGAAAAAGTCAAAACTTTACATGGGGTGTACTTACTTTTTCACGTGACTGTATATACAATATAACACATATCATAATCATATATATCATAACATAATCATATCATAACATATATCATACATGTATATGCATATATATATGTATATGTCATATAATATTGAGTTTTTCAAATGCAGTGTAGGAAGTGGCCGCCATAAACAAGAGACAGACGAATGCACGGACAGACACCATCGTTCACAATATATAATAGATGACTTCCCTTCCAAGGAGCCTCAACACAGAAAAGAGAACATTCGGCCCATCACGCCTGCACAATGATTGCCAACCTGAGATCGTTTTCTTTTGTTAGCAGAATCATTGCTCATGGGAGAGCGCGAACACTAAATGGATCAGGATGCAACAGGACAATAGGAACACTAGAGAGGAGGGGCGCACCAATAGTGGAGTTCAAAACCAAAATAGAGGTAGACTTGGAAAAAAACAATGGGGTGTGGAGGAATGGGGTGGACAGGATGGATACAGAAGGAAAGCCCCCCCCCCCCCCTTCACCTCCACCCTCCTCCAGCTCCCTCCTTTAATTACTTAGGTTTACTTGGGTGTAGAGATTTGAAGCATCACTTATTCAGTCCTTCATTTGTATGATGTTTGCATTCAACCCTCGATATATCTGTCCTTCATTTGTATGACGTATACAGTACTTCAGGGGGTGGTCCTTCCAGTGTCTTTACAGGGATGATTTGAGACTTTCCAGAGCTCCCTCTCCCCGTCCTGCATTACTCTAAGTCTCCCCACTCTCTCCCCTTATTCTCTCTCACCCTCCTCTCTCTCTCCCCCAATCCCCTCTCACATCGGCTTGTTCTTGTCAAACACCCAACTCATCCACCAAATTTTGTCAAAACGCATCCACAACTTTTTGAGATATCCTGATATGCAGAACCTCTAGCAAGTCTCCACCCCCTTTCAAATTTTTCACCTTTTGTTGTCTTATAGCCTGGAATTAAATTGCATTAAATCAGACTTTTTCCACCTTTATTTACACATCGTAACCCAAAACTTCCAAGTGAAAAACAAATTCTCCAAATTTCAGAAAATTAATTAAAAGTTGGAATACTGTTTTCAAATATGGAATACCATATTCAATGGAATACTGTTCTCCCCTATGGGCTGGTGCTCCTGCCTCACACCTGGCTCGGCTTCACGCTGTTGAATCCAAAGCTTTCAAAATCATTGGAATCTCCCGCGATGAAGCTATCTCTGAGGGCATTGTGTAGACTTTCTATAGGCTCTGTACATCGTTTTTGGTCCCATTTCTCAATGGTGAAAAATCACTTTAGAAATAAATTTTAAAAACTCTCGGCTCCAAATCCGGATTCAGATCGTCACGAAAATCGAACAAGTTCGACCTTGTCACACACCAAACCTCAACAACTCAACTCATTATACACTCAACTCAACTCATTATACACTCAAAAACTCAATTCAACTCATACACACATAACTCAACTTATTATACACTGAACAGTTGATCTAATTACAGATTCAACAACCCAACTCATTATACAAACAACACAACCCAACTCATTATACACTCAATACAACTCAACTCATTATACACTCAAAAACTCAACTCAACTCATACACACATAACTCAACTCATTATACACTCAAAAACTCAACTCAACTCATACACACATCACTCAACTCATTATACACTCAAAACCTCAACTCAACCCATACACACATAACTCAACTTATTATACACTCAAAAACAACTCAACTCATACACACATAACTCAACTTATTATACACTCAAAAACTCAACTCAACCCATACACACATAACTCAACTCATTATACACTCAAAAACAACTCAACTCATACACACATAACTCAACTTATTATACACTCAAAAACTCAACTCAACTCATACACACATAACTCAACTCATTATACACTCAAAAACAACTCAACTCATACACACATAACTCAACTTATTATACACTCAAAAACTCAACTCAACTCATACACCCATAACTCAACTCATTATACACTCAACTCAACTCAACTCATACACACATCACTCAACTCATTATACACTCAACTCAACTCTACTCATACACACATCACTCAACTTATTATACACTCAAAAACTCAACTCAACTCATACACACATAACTCAACTCATTATACACTCAACTCAACTCAACTCATACACACATAACTCAACTTATTATACACTCAAAAACTCAACTCAACTCATACACACATAACTCAACTCATTATACACTCAACTCAACTCAACTCATACACACATCACTCAACTTATTATACACTCAAAAACTCAACTCAACTCATACACACATCACTCAACTTATTATACACTCAAAAACTCAACTCAACTCATACACACATAACTCAACTCATTACACACTCAACTCAACTCAACTCATACACACATCACTCAACTCATTATACACTCAAAAACTCAACTCAACCCATACACACATCACTCAACTTATTATACACTCAAAAACTCAACTCAACTCATACACACATAACTCAACTCATTATACACTCAACTCAACTCAACTCATACACACATCACTCAACTCATTATACACTCAAAAACTCAACTCAACCCATACACACATCACTCAACTTATTATACACTCAAAAACAACTCAACTCATACACACATAACTCAACTCATTATACACTCAACTCAACTCAACTCATACACACATCACTCAACTTATTATACACTCAAAAACTCAACTCAACTCATACACACATCACTCAACTTATTATACACTCAAAAACTCAACTCAACTCATACACACATAACTCAACTCATTATACACTCATCTCAACTCAACTCATACACACATCACTCAACTCATTATACACTCAAAAACTCAACTCAACCCATACACACATCACTCAACTCATTATACACTCAAAAACTCAACTCATATACACTCAACAACTCAACTCATATACACTCAACAACTCAACTCATATACACTCAACAACTCAACTCATATACACTCAACAACTCAACTCATACACACATAACTCAACTTATTATACACTCAAAAACTCAACTCAACTCATACACACATCACTCAACTCATTATACACTCAAAAACTCAACTCAACTCATACACACATCACTCAACTCATTATACACTCAAAAACTCAACTCAACCCATACACACATAACTCAACTTATTATACACTCAAAAACTCAACTCAACTCATACACACATCACTCAACTCATTATACACTCAAAAACTCAACTCAACTCATACACACATAACTCAACTCATTATACACTCAAAAACAACTCATATACACTCAACAACTCAACTCATATACACTCAACAACTCAACTCATATACACTCAACAACTCAACTCATATACACTCAACAACTCAACTCATACAGACTCAACAATTCAACTCATACACACTCAACAACTCAACTCGTATACACTCCAAAACTCAACTCATACACACTCAACAACTCAACTCGTATACACTCCAAATCTCAACTCATACACACTCAACAACTCAACTAAACTCATTATACTCTCGCCAACTAGTCAAGGCATTGCATACTCCATAAATAGCAATTATAAGATGAAAATATGCAGAGAGTTTATAAAACTGTTGTTTCAATGGCTTCAGCCGAAACATTTGAGCTTTCGCTCACTTGCACCTTAACTTCCCATGAAAATATATTTCACCCATTCCAGAATGTATATCCATGTGGTGACCGATTGTTCACATGGGAAGTTTGATTCATTCAGTGTTTAACGACAAATTTATATTCCGTCCACAAGTCGTTTGATTCATTCAAGTGAATGAGGAAGAGCCTATTGCAATTAGCATGATACGTTTAATTCATTCATTCAAGTGCTGAAGGACTAGATATTATTCTCATGAAGGTTTCATTCATTGTTCTTCTTTGTTCTCTTCCTCTTCCCCTCTCAAAACCTCAGTACTCCCTGAAAAGGTCCATAGATTTGCAGAACAATCCAAAGGACTTTTAAAACATTCCCCAATATAGTCCACGACAAACGGTGAGGATGGAGATAACGACAGGGAAATGACTGAGCAATCTGCACAAATTAAAAAGATCCCATTGAACGACAAAAGTTGTGGAACAATGACGTCACACCATTGTTAGGTTGCCAATGATACCCACAAGGCCACAACATATACTCGGCTATGAGCCAGACCCCCCCAAATTGACCGGTCGGTACCATACAGATTGAGTAAGGCTCATTGTGATTTTTAGCAAGATATATGTCCCTAGATATGAAAACAAAGTGATAGCAGTGTATAACTCTCGGCCATCTCTGTGTTATCACCCGATATATTATTATACGCCTGCTTCGCTTCGCCAAAAAATGTGATATTTGCTAAAATTGGAATAAATATGTTTTTAAGGACCACAGAGTGCCGAGATCGAGATCGAGATCGTATTTGTTCGAGAGATCATGATAAACCTAGAGTGTGGAGCAAGTTTGCATGCATTGTGAAATATAATGTAGCTGATGTTACAAACCTACTTTAGGATACTAGCTAATACCAAAAATTACACTGAGATACCAAAAGTAGTAGACGAATAAACCTAAAATGTTCAAAAGCTATGTTTCGTTCCAAAATATCAAAATTAGGGGGTATGGTTGAACATATTTTGAACTTTGCCAAAATATGTGCCCCAAACAACCACCAAATTACAAAGTAATGATATATTCCAATGCAGTGGTTCCTTGCGAAGATTTTGAGGGGTCAAATGTTACTCTGGGAGTTTTCATTTTTGAAATATTGACAAAAATGTACAATGTGAATTCTGAACTCGAAGCGATTTCGACCACTTTTTCACTAAATTTAACATATTTTTTGTCATTATATCAAAAGTTTGATAAATAATCCCCACAAATGTTCTATATTTCTATTACTATATTAGTTGGCATCCAGTATGCAAATTATTGGCACTCTGTGGTCCTTAAAAACATATTTATTCCAATTTTAGCAAATATCACATTTTTTGGCGAAGCGAAGCGGGCGTATAATAATATTTCGGGTGATAACACAGAGATGGCCGAGAGTTATACACTGCTATCACTTTTTTTTCATATCTAGGGACATATATCTTGCTAAAAATCACAATGAGCCTTACTCCATCTGTATGGTACCGACCAACCCCCTTGGCTCATAGCCTATACTGTTAAGTTGACACCGATTGCCTTCTTTCCGTTTCTCTGTCGAAAGTACGAAATGCTAAATGAGCAATAGATCACGGTTGATGAACAAATGCTCATTTTTATTTTTTTAAGCAAACGGTATGAAAGTATCATTTGAATTATGAACATAAAATGGATCGCCATGTTTCGAGCGTTTAACGAAGAAGGCATGCGTGGAACATCACTAAGATTGTAATCAACACCTTCACCCTCTCAGCTTGAACCTTGAACCCGAATCCAAAGTAGCCTCAAGGTTATCCCTTCGTGTGACCCGAAGATCTCCTCTGGTGAAAACCCCCAGTGATCCACCAGCTAAGCAAACTCGATGTTTTATACCGAGACGACCAGCAGCCGATGGGTGGGAGCGACCAGTAAGGCAGGCCGTGCATGTTATTCTCGAACAATTCGAAGAGACGGAAGATGGAGACCATTATGGTTACCTCCGCCACCAAGGGTGGATGGAGGTTATGTTTTCACCTCTGTCTGTTCCTTTGTCCGTCTGTTTGTTTGTGAACAAGATATCTCAAACAGTTGTGGACGGATTCGGACAAAAATTGGCAGAGAGGTCGTGTATGTGACAAGGACGAAATGATTAGATTTAGGTGAAGATCCGGATTCGGATCCGGCTAGTAGAATTTTTAAAGTGGTTCTTCATCATTGGGACAAAAACGATACATAGCGGGATATCTCAAAAAGTTATGGATGAATTTGGATGAAACTTGTTGGAGAGGTTGGGTGTCTGACAAGGACAAACAGATTAGATTTTGGTGAAGATCTGAATATGGATTCGGATATGAGAATTATTTAATTATGTAAGTGATTCTTCACCATTGGGAGATAGGGCCAACAACGATACATAGCAGGATATCTCAAAAAGTTATGGATGAATTTGGATGAACGTTGGTGAACCGGTTGGGTGTCTGACAAGGACAAATAGATTCGATTTTGGTGAAGATCTGAATATGGATTCGGATATGAGAATTGTTTAAATTTTAAGTGATTCTTCACCATTGGGAGATAGGGCCCAAACCGATACATTGCGGGATATCTCAAAAAGTTATGGATGGATTTGGAAAAAACTTGTTGGACCAGTTGGGTGTGTGACAAGGAAGAATCGCTTCAATTTTGGTGAAGATCTGAATATGGATTCGGATATGAGGATTATTAAAATTTTTAAGTGATTCTTCACCATTGAGTAATATGGCCAACCAGGTGGAGGTGTGCTCTCTTCCGAGTGCCGTTCTAGTTTTCACCTGCGATACGTCCAGGACAGTTGGTCATAACGACGACACAACGGTGTTCCACGTTCCGTGGCTGCACAAAGCTCTGCATTTGGACCCTTCTCGAACTGGATCCAAACGTGCTCTCCCAAGGGCGTTTGTACTTTTAGCGAATGTAGATTTTTTGCGTTTGAAGTGGTTTTCACCTTTCCTCGTGCCGTCAATGCGGTGATAACCGCTTCGCACTATGTAAAGCGCAGAGCTGCACCGAAGCCTCCACGAAACACACGGATCTGTGCACAAATATAAAGCGATTATTTTGGATGCAAAATGTCCACATTCATGAATATATATATATATATTTTAAATGATATATTCTTTACATTCTACACGCCAACATGGCCATCAGTAACATCGAGGGAAACGTCTCTGCAATACGTTGTTCAGCACATCTTGGTGCTTTCGGACGTTAAATCGAGTGTCCCATCTGCAGTATTTGTCGGTTGGCATTAAAGACCGAGAGGAGGCCATTGTGTGCCAGTACCCTCGAGTGTAAATCTGAACTCTTGCCCTGCTGCTACGAGCTGTGGTCAAAAAGCACCCGCAGTGTGTTCTCCACCGAGTGGTCGTTTGGGCAGCACCGACGCTCTGGAAAGAGCAAGACCGTGAACGGAACGGATCCAATTGTGTGGGTCTTATCCTCGGTCTATGGCATCCAAGGGTTAAGTCATCATGCAATGAAATCCTATTTGCCTTGGCATATAACCTTTACCCCTAGCCGGGGTCACGTGTCGACTCAGCTTGTTTTGAGTTACAGATTCAGATGCATCGAAATGATAAACCAGGAGGAAATTTGGATTTTTCAAAATAATTCACACAAACATTGCCCCGTTCACACGAGCTTACTTCGACTGGCATGGTGAACCCGATGGTGTGCACACTTGCTTGTGGCAGAGACGTGTGAGGAGCAATGGTACGATTTCAAACTGATTTCAAATCGTACCTTTTGTGAGCAAAAAGAACGAGAAGGAAAAAGTTCCAACCAGCGTTTGTGATGAAAAGGACACAATGCATTCATTTTTACCCTCGCCAGAGAAGAGCGTATTGCATTTGAGTCCGTTTGTCTGTCTGTCTGTCTGTCTGTCTGTCTGTTTGTCTGTCTGTTTGTCTGTCTGTCTGTTTGTTTGTTTGTCCACACAGAATAAATGTGATTTTCTCTGCAACCGTTGGTCCGATTGACAGGTTATTTTCACCATAGGTGCAACTCCACCTGTACAATTTTTTTAATGATAAGTATGACGTCATATGTCATGTGGTAACTGGCGCCATCTTGGAAAAAAAACGAAAAACTTTGCACCTCCATATCTCGGAAAGCTCTGAATAGAAAAAATTGAGACATGGCTCATTGTAAAGAACTCTCCATGGGGAATAAAATGTCAATGATGATGTCATAGGTGCCTCCATTATGACGTCATAATTCGACAAGTACAAAACTTCAGCCGATCAAGATGGAATTTCTTGAGCGCCATGTGGGCATAAATTGGTGGAGAAAAAAAAAAAAGAATAATGACGTCATTGGTCACGTGGTTCGGCCGCCATATTTCTTTCAACAGAAAAGCCTTAAAACCACTGAAAACATCCTGGTGTGGGTCTGCAATCTCTGATTGCTCTTTCCTATTACTCCCAGGAGGGAGTAATGCATTCGATCGTGTCCGTCCGTGTGTGTGTGTGTGCGTATGTGTGTTCGTGTGTTTGTGAACAAGATATCTGGAAAAGTTCTGAACGGATTTGGATGAAAGTTGGTGGGATGATTGTCTTTGGGATAAGGAAGAATTGATTAGTTTTTGGTGAAGCTCAGGATATTATTCCGGATCCAGGAATTTTTTTAAGGATTTTTTACTATTGGAAGATAGGGCTCCAACTTGACCCACGGTGGGAGTATGCGCTCTACTGAGTGGCGTTCTAGTTTTAAATGTAGTCACAATATTTAACATTCAGTAAAATTAGTTCAGGTAATGTGAAAGCATTTGTTAAATGCTAAATATAATTTCTGTTTCCTGAAAATAAAGTGATAACATATTTGAAGAGGAACACAGTAGTAACAAACTATAAGTGGTATTAACAAACTAATTTTTTTGATATTTGATGTATCATACTCTACAGAGCGCTGGTGCTGCTGAAGCAGTTTATTGGCAAGGGTTATACTGGGTGGTTTGCCATTGCCTTCCCAGCATTCTTTATCCATGCTCTATCCTTTTTAATGCTGAGCACCAAGTAAGGAAGCAGAACGTACCATGTTTTAAGTCTTTGGTACGACCTGGATGGAATTTGGACCACAAACCCCCCAGACTCAGAGCGGACCCTCTAACCATTACACCAGTCTGATTCACAAAGCAGACTATATGTGGTGACATTGCAATTCTATGTAAGTGCTCCTTTTAAGACATTTCGACCGCATATCACCTCAAACTCAGTCATGGTCTTAACTATGCAATTTAAAGTTATGTCTTCCTATAAGACCTTTAAACAGGGTACCAAGAGGGTGAGGGGGTAAATGGGTCAAAGAGACTATAAGAGCAAAATTAGAGAAAGTGTAAAATAATTTTAACCTGCAAAAAGGCAATTTAACGAAAGTGTAGGAATATGAGGCAAAACATTTGAACGTTAAAAAAAGCTTTCTTTATGATGGACAGCCTCAATACAGTGGTAGGGCAAGTTTTAACGCAAATTCAAGGATGGATATTGCGGAATAAGGATGCTTGGATAGCAGATCGTTTGTAATCGAATATCTTACATTTACATTCTCTCCAAGAAAATCGGTGAACAAATCCACCTATGTATTTCCACAAGGAACCAATGGAAGGGGATCAGTCTCGTGAACTTCTACGCCTCCTCGTTAGCCGTGACCTCTTCTGGTCCCACCACATAGCAAAGCAGGCTTCCAAGGCCAATCGCAGACTGGGCATCCTTCATAAATCCAACTCTTTCCTTGGGAAATAAGAGCTATTCACAGTCTGCAAGGTCATTTCACTTTGTCCGTAGCTCAACATAATATTTTCCTACTATGGGTTGGCACACCAGCATTACATCTGTCTCTCCTGCATGTCACATCTTCTCTTGTATTTCTATTTCTGTTATTTCATCCCTCCAGCTCCATCCCTCCCTAATACCTGCAGATGCAAACATTCTTCCATAACTCCTTCCCTGCGGAACTCCTAAAATCCAGGCTCACTGTTATCATTCATTTATTCTTCTACTCTTCCAATTGTATAAACTCCTCCCTCAGTCAATTCAATCCCATGACTCTTCCCTCCAGGGCTGTACATTCTCAGGTCATCCTCCATCCAAACCTGCAAACTTTTCTATCCTTATTCACTATCCTTAACCCAATGTACCCATTCAACCCAAGGTATGAATTAAAGTGTAAAATTAGAGAAAATGACATTGACACATTTGTTATCAATACAACTGATAAATTAATTTTAAAAATCAATATGTTATCACTATAACTGTATCAATACAACAAATGTATCAAACAATGTATAATGTACCCAAAATGAACCATTGAAACCCACATTATCAATGTACAGATACAACGAATGCATCAAATTAACGCACTGTATCAATGTACTGCCATAACAAATGAATCAAATGAACACACTGTATCAATGCACTGATATAACAAATGTATCAAATGAACACACTGTATCAATGTACAGGACTGATATAACAAATGTATCAAATGAATGCACTGTATCAATGTACAGGACTCATATAACAAATGTATCGAATGAAAGCACTGTATCAATGTACAGGACTGATATAACAAATGTATCAAATGAACACACTGTATCAATGTACAGGACTGATATAACAAATGTATCAAATGAATGCACTGTATCAATGTACAGGACTGATATAACAAATGTATCGAATGAAAGCACTATCAATGTACAGGACTGATATCACAAATATATCAAATGAATGCACTGCATCAATGTACTGATATAAGAAATGTATCAAATGAACGCTCTGTATCAATGTACTGATATAAAAAATGTATCAAATGAACACACTGTATCAATGTACAGGACTGATATAACAAATGCATCAAATTAACGCACTGTATCAATGTACTGATATAACAAATGTATCAAATGAATGCACTGTATCAATGTGCAGGACGGATATAACAAATGCATCAAATTAACGCACTGTATCAATGTACAGGACTGATATAACAAATGTATCAAATGAACGCTCTGTGTCAATGTACTGATATAAAAAATGTATCAAATTAACGCACTGTATCAATGTACAGGACTGATATAACAAATGCATCAAATTAACGCACTGTATCAATGTACAGGACTGATATAACAAATGTATCAAATGAACGCTCTGTGTCAATGTACTGATATAAAAAATGTATCAAATTAACGCACTGTATCAATGTACAGGACTGATATAACAAATGCATCAAATTAACGCACTGTATCAATGTACAGGACTGATATAACAAATGTATCAAATGAATGCACTGTATCAATGTACAGGACTGAAATAACAAATGTATCAAATGAATGCACTGTGTCAATGTACTGATATAAAAAAAATGTATCAAATGAATGCACTGTATCAATGTACTGATATAACAAATGTATCAAATGAATGCACTGTATCAATGTACTGATATAACAAATGTATCAAATGAATGCACTGTATCAATGTACAGGACAGAAATAACAAATGTATCAAATGAATGCACTGTATCAATGTACTGATATAAAAAAAATGTATCAAATGAACACACTGTATCAATGTACAGGACTGATATAACAAATGCATCAAATTAACGCACTATCAATGTACAGGACTGATATAACAAATGCATTACATTAACGCACTGTATCAATGTACTGAAATAACGAATGTATCAAATGAACGCACTGTATCAATGTACTGATATAAAAAATGTATCAAATTAACAAACTGTATCAATGTACAGATATAACACATGTATCAAATGAACACACTGTATCAATGTACTGATATAACAAATGTATCAAATTAACAAACTGTATCAATGTACTGATGTAACAAATGTATCAAATTAACACACTGTATCAATGTACCGATATAACAAATGTATCAAATTCACACATTGTATCAATGTACCGATATAACAAATGTATCAAATGAATGCACTGTATCAATGTACCGATATAACAAATGTATCAAATTAACGCACTGCATCAATGTACCGATATAACAAATGTATCAAATGAATGCACTGTATCAATGTACAGGACTGAAATAACAAATGTATCAAATGAATGCACTGTATCAATGTACAGGACTGAAATAACAAATGTATCAAATGAATGCACTGTGTACAGGACTGAAATAACAAATGTATCAAATGAATGCACTGTATCAATGTACAGGACTAATATAACAAATGTATCAAATTCACACATTGTATCAATGTACCGATATAACAAATGTATCAAATTAATACACTGTATCAATGTACCGATATAACAAATGTATCAAATTCACACACAATCTATCAATGTACCGATATAACAAATGTATCAAATTCACACACAATCTATCAATGTACTGATATAACAAATGTATCAAATGAATGCACTGTATCAATGTACCGATATAACAAATGTATCAAATTAATGCACTGTATCAATGTACCGATATAACAAATGTATCAAATTAATGCACTGTATCAATGTACCGATATAGCAAATGTGTCAAATTCACACACAATCTATCAATGTACCGATATAACAAATGTATCAAATGAATGCACTATCAATGTACCGATACAACAAATGTATCAAATGAATGCACTGTATCAATGTACCGATACAACAAATGTATCAAATGAATGCACTGTATCAATGTACAGGACTGATATAACAAATGCATCAAATTAACGCACTGTATCAATGTACAGGACTGATATAACAAATGTATCAAATGAACGCTCTGTGTCAATGTACTGATATAAAAAATGTATCAAATTAACGCACTGTATCAATGTACAGGACTGATATAACAAATGCATCAAATTAACGCACTGTATCAATGTACAGGACTGATATAACAAATGTATCAAATGAACGCTCTGTGTCAATGTACTGATATAAAAAATGTATCAAATTAACGCACTGTATCAATGTACAGGACTGATATAACAAATGCATCAAATTAATGCACTGTATCAATGTACAGGACTGATATAACAAATGTATCAAATGAATGCACTGTATCAATGTACAGGACTGAAATAACAAATGTATCAAATGAATGCACTGTGTCAATGTACTGATATAAAAAAAATGTATCAAATGAATGCACTGTATCAATGTACTGATATAACAAATGTATCAAATGAATGCACTGTATCAATGTACTGATATAACAAATGTATCAAATGAATGCACTGTATCAATGTACAGGACAGAAATAACAAATGTATCAAATGAATGCATTGTATCAATGTACTGATATAAAAAAAAATGTATCAAATGAACACACTGTATCAATGTACAGGACTGATATAACAAATGCATCAAATTAACGCACTGTATCAATGTACAGGACTGATATAACAAATGCATTACATTAACGCACTGTATCAATGTACTGAAATAACGAATGTATCAAATGAATGCACTGTATCAATGTACTGATATAAAAAATGTATCAAATTAACAAACTGTATCAATGTACAGATATAACACATGTATCAAATGAACACACTGTATCAATGTACTGATATAACAAATGTATCAAATTAACAAACTGTATCAATGTACTGATGTAACAAATGTATCAAATTAACACACTGTATCAATGTACCGATATAACAAATGTATCAAATTCACACATTGTATCAATGTACCGATATAACAAATGTATCAAATGAATGCACTGTATCAATGTACCGATATAACAAATGTATCAAATTAACGCACTGTATCAATGTACCGATATAACAAATGTATCAAATGAATGCACTGTATCAATGTACAGGACTGAAATAACAAATGTATCAAATGAATGCACTGTATCAATGTACAGGACTGAAATAACAAATGTATCAAATGAATGCACTGTGTACAGGACTGAAATAACAAATGTATCAAATGAATGCACTGTATCAATGTACAGGACTAATATAACAAATGTATCAAATTCACACATTGTATCAATGTACCGATATAACAAATGTATCAAATTAATACACTGTATCAATGTACCGATATAACAAATGTATCAAATTCACACACAATCTATCAATGTACCGATATAACAAATGTATCAAATTCACACACAATCTATCAATGTACCGATATAACAAATGTATCAAATGAATGCACTGTATCAATGTACCGATATAACAAATGTATCAAATTAATGCACTGTATCAATGTACCGATATAACAAATGTATCAAATTAATGCACTGTATCAATGTACCGATATAACAAATGTGTCAAATTCACACACAATCTATCAATGTACCGATATAACAAATGTATCAAATGAATGCACTATCAATGTACCGATACAACAAATGTATCAAATGAATGCACTGTATCAATGTACCGATACAACAAATGTATCAAATGAATGCACTGTATCAATGTACAGGACTGATATAACAAATGTATCAAATGAATGCACTGTATCAATGTACAGGACTGATATAACAAATGTATCGAATGAAAGCACTGTATCAATGTACAGGACTGACATAACAAATGTGTCGAATGAAAGCACTGTATCAATGTACAGGACTGATATAACAAATGTATCAAATGAATGCACTGCATCAATGTACTGATATAAGAAATGTATCAAATGAACGCTCTGTATCAATGTACTGATATAAAAAATGTATCAAATGAACACACTGTATCAATGTACAGGACTGATATAACAAATGTATCAAATTAATGCACTGTATCAATGTACAGGACTGATATAACAAATGCATCAAATTAACGCACTGTATCAATGTACTGATATAACAAATGTATCAAATGAATGCACTGTATCAATGTGCAGGACTGATATAACAAATGCATCAAATTAACGCACTGTATCAATGTACAGGACTGATATAACAAATGTATCAAATGAACGCTCTGTGTCAATGTACTAATATAAAAAATGTATCAAATTAACGCACTGTATCAATGTACAGGACTGATATATCAAATGCATCAAATTAACGCACTGGATCAATGTACAGGACTGATATAACAAATGTATCAAATGAACGATCTGTATCAATGCACTGATATAACAAATGTATCAAATGAATGCACTGTATCAATGTACAGGACTGATATAACAAATGTATCAAATTAACGCACTGTATCAATGTACAGGACTGATATAACAAATGTATCAAATTAACGCACTGTATCAATGTACAGGACTGATATAACAAATGTATCAAATGAACGCTCTGTATCAATGTACTGATATAACAAATGTATCAAATGAATGCACTGTGTCAATGTACAGCACTGATATAACAAATGTATCAAATGAACGCTCTGTATCAATGTACTGATATAACAAATGTATCAAATGAATGCACTGTATCAATGTACAGGACTGAAATAACAAATGTAACAAATGAATGCACTGTGTCAATGTACAGGACTGATATAACAAATGTATCAAATGAACGCTCTGTGTCAATGTACTGATATAAAAAATGTATCAAATTAACGCACTGTATCAATGTACAGGACTGATATAACAAATGCATCAAATTAACGCACTGTATCAATGTACAGGACTGATATACAAATGTATCAAATGAACGCTCTGTGTCAATGTACTGATATAAAAAATGTATCAAATTAACGCCCTGTATCAATGTACAGGACTGATATAACAAATGCATCAAATTAACGCACTGTATCAATGTACAGGACTGATATAACAAATGTATCAAATGAATGCACTGTATCAATGTACAGGACTGAAATAACAAATGTATCAAATGAATGCACTGTGTCAATGTACTGATATAAAAAAAATGTATCAAATGAATGCACTGTATCAATGTACTGATATAACAAATGTATCAAATGAATGCACTGTATCAATGTACTGATATAACAAATGTATCAAATGAATGCACTGTATCAATGTACAGGACAGAAATAACAAATGTATCAAATGAATGCACTGTATCAATGTACTGATATAAAAAAAATGTATCAAATGAACACACTGTATCAATGTACAGGACTGATATAACAAATGCATCAAATTAACGCACTATCAATGTACAGGACTGATATAACAAATGCATTACATTAACGCACTGTATCAATGTACTGAAATAACGAATGTATCAAATGAACGCACTGTATCAATGTACTGATATAAAAAATGTATCAAATTAACAAACTGTATCAATGTACAGATATAACACATGTATCAAATGAACACACTGTATCAATGTACTGATATAACAAATGTATCAAATTAACAAACTGTATCAATGTACTGATGTAACAAATGTATCAAATTAACACACTGTATCAATGTACCGATATAACAAATGTATCAAATTCACACATTGTATCAATGTACCGATATAACAAATGTATCAAATGAATGCACTGTATCAATGTACCGATATAACAAATGTATCAAATTAACGCACTGCATCAATGTACCGATATAACAAATGTATCAAATGAATGCACTGTATCAATGTACAGGACTGAAATAACAAATGTATCAAATGAATGCACTGTATCAATGTACAGGACTGAAATAACAAATGTATCAAATGAATGCACTGTGTACAGGACTGAAATAACAAATGTATCAAATGAATGCACTGTATCAATGTACAGGACTAATATAACAAATGTATCAAATTCACACATTGTATCAATGTACCGATATAACAAATGTATCAAATTAATACACTGTATCAATGTACCGATATAACAAATGTATCAAATTCACACACAATCTATCAATGTACCGATATAACAAATGTATCAAATTCACACACAATCTATCAATGTACCGATACAACAAATGTATCAAATGAATGCACTGTATCAATGTACCGATATAACAAATGTATCAAATTAATGCACTGTATCAATGTACCGATATAACAAATGTATCAAATTAATGCACTGTATCAATGTACCGATATAGCAAATGTGTCAAATTCACACACAATCTATCAATGTACCGATATAACAAATGTATCAAATGAATGCACTATCAATGTACCGATACAACAAATGTATCAAATGAATGGACTGTATCAATGTACCGATACAACAAATGTATCAAATGAATGCACTGTATCAATGTACAGGACTGATATAACAAATGCATCAAATTAACGCACTGTATCAATGTACAGGACTGATATAACAAATGTATCAAATGAACGCTCTCTGTCAATGTACTGATATAAAAAATGTATCAAATTAACGCACTGTATCAATGTACAGGACTGATATAACAAATGCATCAAATTAACGCACTGTATCAATGTACAGGGCTGATATAACAAATGTATCAAATGAACGCTCTGTGTCAATGTACTGATATAAAAAATGTATCAAATTAACGCACTGTATCAATGTACAGGACTGATATAACAAATGCATCAAATTAACGCACTGTATCAATGTACAGGACTGATATAACAAATGTATCAAATGAATGCACTGTATCAATGTACAGGACTGAAATAACAAATGTATCAAATGAATGCACTGTGTCAATGTACTGATATAAAAAAAATGTATCAAATGAATGCACTGTATCAATGTACTGATATAACAAATGTATCAAATGAATGCACTGTATCAATGTACTGATATAACAAATGTATCAAATGAATGCACTGTATCAATGTACAGGACAGAAATAACAAATGTATCAAATGAATGCATTGTATCAATGTACTGATATAAAAAAAAATGTATCAAATGAACACACTGTATCAATGTACAGGACTGATATAACAAATGCATCAAATTAACGCACTGTATCAATGTACAGGACTGATATAACAAATGCATTACATTAACGCACTGTATCAATGTACTGAAATAACGAATGTATCAAATGAATGCACTGTATCAATGTACTGATATAAAAAATGTATCAAATTAACAAACTGTATCAATGTACAGATATAACACATGTATCAAATGAACACACTGTATCAATGTACTGATATAACAAATGTATCAAATTAACAAACTGTATCAATGTACTGATGTAACAAATGTATCAAATTAACACACTGTATCAATGTACCGATATAACAAATGTATCAAATTCACACATTGTATCAATGTACCGATATAACAAATGTATCAAATGAATGCACTGTATCAATGTACCGATATAACAAATGTATCAAATTAACGCACTGTATCAATGTACCGATATAACAAATGTATCAAATGAATGCACTGTATCAATGTACAGGACTGAAATAACAAATGTATCAAATGAATGCACTGTATCAATGTACAGGACTGAAATAACAAATGTATCAAATGAATGCACTGTGTACAGGACTGAAATAACAAATGTATCAAATGAATGCACTGTATCAATGTACAGGACTAATATAACAAATGTATCAAATTCACACATTGTATCAATGTACCGATATAACAAATGTATCAAATTAATACACTGTATCAATGTACCGATATAACAAATGTATCAAATTCACACACAATCTATCAATGTACCGATATAACAAATGTATCAAATTCACACACAATCTATCAATGTACCGATATAACAAATGTATCAAATGAATGCACTGTATCAATGTACCGATATAACAAATGTATCAAATTAATGCACTGTATCAATGTACCGATATAACAAATGTATCAAATTAATGCACTGTATCAATGTACCGATATAACAAATGTGTCAAATTCACACACAATCTATCAATGTACCGATATAACAAATGTATCAAATGAATGCACTATCAATGTACCGATACAACAAATGTATCAAATGAATGCACTGTATCAATGTACCGATACAACAAATGTATCAAATGAATGCACTGTATCAATGTACAGGACTGATATAACAAATGTATCAAATGAATGCACTGTATCAATGTACAGGACTGATATAACAAATGTATCGAATGAAAGCACTGTATCAATGTACAGGACTGACATAACAAATGTGTCGAATGAAAGCACTGTATCAATGTACAGGACTGATATAACAAATGTATCAAATGAATGCACTGCATCAATGTACTGATATAAGAAATGTATCAAATGAACGCTCTGTATCAATGTACTGATATAAAAAATGTATCAAATGAACACACTGTATCAATGTACAGGACTGATATAACAAATGTATCAAATTAATGCACTGTATCAATGTACAGGACTGATATAACAAATGCATCAAATTAACGCACTGTATCAATGTACTGATATAACAAATGTATCAAATGAATGCACTGTATCAATGTGCAGGACTGATATAACAAATGCATCAAATTAACGCACTGTATCAATGTACAGGACTGATATAACAAATGTATCAAATGAACGCTCTGTGTCAATGTACTAATATAAAAAATGTATCAAATTAACGCACTGTATCAATGTACAGGACTGATATATCAAATGCATCAAATTAACGCACTGGATCAATGTACAGGACTGATATAACAAATGTATCAAATGAACGATCTGTATCAATGCACTGATATAACAAATGTATCAAATGAATGCACTGTATCAATGTACAGGACTGATATAACAAATGTATCAAATTAACGCACTGTATCAATGTACAGGACTGATATAACAAATGTATCAAATTAACGCACTGTATCAATGTACAGGACTGATATAACAAATGTATCAAATGAACGCTCTGTATCAATGTACTGACATAACAAATGTATCAAATGAATGCACTGTGTCAATGTACAGCACTGATATAACAAATGTATCAAATGAACGCTCTGTATCAATGTACTGATATAACAAATGTATCAAATGAATGCACTGTATCAATGTACAGGACTGAAATAACAAATGTAACAAATGAATGCACTGTGTCAATGTACAGGACTGATATAACAAATGTATCAAATGAACGCTCTGTATCAATGTACTGATATAACAAATTTATCAAATGAACACACTGTATCAATGTACAGGACTGATATAACAAATGTATCAAATGAACGCTCTGTATCTATGTACTGATATAACAAATGTATCAAATGAATGCACTGTATCAATGTACAGGACTGAAATAACAAATGTATCAAATGAATGCACTGTGTCAATGTACTGATATTTAAAAAATGTATCAAATGAATGCACTGTATCAATGTACAGGACAGAAATAACAAATGTATCAAATGAATGCACTGTATCAATGTACTGATATAAAAAAATGTATCAAATGAATGCACTGTATCAATGTACAGGACTGATATAACAAATGCATCAAATTAACGCTCTGTGTCAATGTACTGATATAAAAAAATGTATCAAATGAACACACTGTGTCAATGTACAGGACTGATATAACAAATGTATCAAATTAACACATTGCATCAATGTACAGGACTGATATAACAAATGCATCAAATTAACGCTCTGTGTCAATGTACTGATATAAAAAAATGTATCAAATGAACACACTGTATCAATGTACAGGACTGATATAACAAATGTATCAAATTAACACATTGCATCAATGTACTGATATAACAAATGTATCAAATGAACGCACTGTATCAATGTACAGATATAACACATGTATCAAATTAACGCACTGTATCAATGTACAGGACTGATATAACAAATGCATTACATTAACGCACTGTATCAATGTACTGAAATAACGAATGTATCAAATGAATGCACTGTATCAATGTACTGATATAACAAATGTATCAAATTAACAAACTTTATCAATGTACAGATGTAACACATGTATCAAATGAACACACTGTATCAATGTACTGATATAACAAATGTATCAAATTAACAAACTGTATCAATGTACTGATGTAACAAATGTATCAAATTAACAAACTGTATCAATGTACAGATGTAACACATGTATCAAATGAACACACTGTATCAATGTACAGATGTAACACATGTATCAAATTAACAAACTGTATCAATGTACAGATGTAACACATGTATCAAATTAACAAACTGTATCAATGTACTGATGTAACAAATGTATCAAATTAACAAACTGTATCAATGTACAGATGTAACACATGTATCAAATGAACACACTGTATCAATGTACAGATGTAACACATGTATCAAATGAACACACTGTATCAATGTACTGATGTAACACATGTATCAAATGAACACACTGTATCAATGTACAGATGTAACACATGTATCAAATTAACAAACTGTATCAATGTACTGATGTAACAAATGTATCAAATTAACAAACTGTATCAATGTACTGATGTAACAAATGTATCAAATTAACACACTGTATCAATGTACCGATATAACAAATGTATCAAATTCACACATTGTATCAATGTACCGATATAACAAATGTATCAAATTCACACATTGTATCAATGTACCGATATAACAAATGTATCAAATGAATGCACTGTATCAATGTACTGATATAACAAATGTATCAAATTAACAAACTGTATCAATGTACTGATGTAACAAATGTATCAAATTAACACACTGTATCAATGTACCGATATAACAAATGTATCAAATTCACACATTGTATCAATGTACCGATATAACAAATGTATCAAATGAATGCACTGTATCAATGTACAGGACTGAAATAACAAATGTATCAAATGAATGCACTGTATCAATGTACAGGACTAATATAACAAATGTATCAAATTCACACATTGTATCAATGTACCGATATAACAAATGTATCAAATTAATACACTGTATCAATGTACCGATATAACAAATGTATCAAATTCACACACAATCTATCAATGTACCGATGTAACAAATGTATCAAATTTACACACAATCTATCAATGTACCGATATAACAAATGTATCAAATAAATGCACTGTATCAATGTACCGATATAACAAATGTATCAAATGAATGCACTGTATCAATGTACCGATACAACAAATGTATCAAATGAATGCACTGTATCAATGTACCGATACAACAAATGTATCAAATGAATGCACTGTATCAATGTACAGGACTGATATAACAAATGTATCAAATGAATGCACTGTATCAATGTACAGGACTGATATAACAAATGTATCAAATGAAAGCACTGTATCAATGTACAGGACTGATATAACAAATGTATCGAATGAAAGCACTGTATCAATGTGCAGGACTGATATAACAAATGTATCAAATGAATGCACTGCATCAATGTACTGATATAAGAAATGTATCAAATGAACGCTCTGTATCAATGTACTGATATAAAAAATGTATCAAATGAACACACTGTATCAATGTACAGGACTGATATAACAAATGTATCAAATTAATGCACTGTATAAATGTACAGGACTGATATAACAAATGCATCAAATTAACGCACTGTATCAATGTACTGATATAACAAATGTATCAAATGAATGCACTGTATCAATGTACAGGACTGATATAACAAATGTATCAAATGAACGCTCTGTGTCAATGTACTAATATAAAAAATGTATCAAATTAACGCACTGTATCAATGTACAGGACTTATATAACAAATGCATCAAATTAACGCACTGTATCAATGTACAGGACTGATATTACAAATGTATCAAATGAACGCTCTGTATCAATGTACTGATATAACAAATGTATCAAATGAATGCACTGTGTCAATGTACAGGACTGATATAACAAATGTATCAAATTAACGCACTGTATCAATGTACAGGACTGATATAACAAATGTATCAAATTAACGCACTGTATCAATGTACAGGACTGATATAACAAATGTATCAAATGAACGCTCTGTATCAATGTACTGATATAACAAATGTATCAAATGAATGCACTGTGTCAATGTACAGGACTGATATAACAAATGTATCAAATGAACGCTCTGTATCAATGTACTGATATAATAAATGTATCAAATGAATGCACTGTATCAATGTACAGGACTGAAATAACAAATGTATCAAATGAATGCACTGTGTCAATGTACAGGACTGATATAACAAATGTATCAAATGAACGCTCTGTATCAATGTACTGATATAACAAATTTATCAAATTAACACACTGTATCAATGTACAGGACTGATATAACAAATGTATCAAATGAACGCTCTGTATCTATGTACTGATATAACAAATGTATCAAATGAATGCACTGTATCAATGTACAGGACTGAAATAACAAATGTATCAAATGAATGCACTGTGTCAATGTACTGATATTTAAAAAATGTATCAAATGAATGCACTGTATCAATGTACAGGACAGAAATAACAAATGTATCAAATGAATGCACTGTATCAATGTACTGATATAAAAAAATGTATCAAATGAATGCACTGTATCAATGTACAGGACTGATATAACAAATGCATCAAATTAACGCTCTGTGTCAATGTACTGATATGAAAAAATGTATCAAATGAACACACTGTATCAATGTACAGGACTGATATAACAAATGTATCAAATTAACACATTGCATCAATGTACAGGACTGATATAACAAATGCATCAAATTAACGCTCTGTGTCAATGTACTGATATAAAAAAATGTATCAAATGAACACACTGTATCAATGTACAGGACTGATATAACAAATGCATCAAATTAACGCACTGTATCAATGTACAGGACTGATATAACAAATGTATAAAATGAACGCTCTGTGTCAATGAACTGATATAAAAAATGTATCAAATGAACACACTGTATCAATGTACAGGACTGATATAACAAATGTATCAAATTAACACATTGCATCAATGTACTGATATAACAAATGTATCAAATGAACGCACTGTATCAATGTACTGATAAAACAAATGTATCAAATTAACGCACTGTATCAATGTACAGATATAACACATGTATCAAATTAACACATTGCATCAATGTACTGATATAACAAATGTATCAAATTAACGCACTGTATCAATGTACAGGACTGATATAACAAATGCATTACATTAACGCACTGTATCAATGTCCTGAAATAACGAATGTATCAAATGAATGCACTGTATCAATGTACTGATATAACAAATGTATCAAATTAACAAACTGTATCAATGTACAGATATAACACATGTATCAAATGAACACACTGTATCAATGTACTGATATAACAAATGTATCAAATTAACAAACTGTATCAATGTACTGATGTAACAAATGTATCAAATTAACACACTGTATCAATGTACCGATATAACAAATGTATCAAATTCACACATTGTATCAATGTACCGATATAACAAATGTATCAAATGAATGCACTGTATCAATGTACCGATATAACAAATGTATCAAATTAACGCACTGTATCAATGTACCGATATAACAAATGTATCAAATGAATGCACTGTATCAATGTACAGGACTGAAATAACAAATGTATCAAATGACTGCACTGTGTACAGGACTGAAATAACAAATGTATCAAATGAATGCACTGTATCAATGTACAGGACTAATATAACAAATGTATCAAATTCACACATTGTATTAATGTACCGATATAACAAATGTATCAAATTCACACACAATCTATCAATGTACCGATATAACAAATGTATCAAATTCACACACAATCCATCAATGTACCGATATAACAAATGTATCAAATAAATGCACTGTATCAATGTACCGATATAACAAATGTATCGAATTAATGCACTGTATCAATGTACCGATATAACAAATGTGTCAAATTCACACACAATCTATCAATGTACCGATATAATAAATGTATCAAATGAATGCACTGTATCAATGTACCGATACAACAAATGTATCAAATGAATGCACTGTATCAATGTACCGATACAACAAATGTATCAAATGAATGCACTGTATCAATGTACAGGACTGATATAACAAATGTATCAAATGAATGCACTGTATCAATGTACAGGACTGATATAACAAATGTATCGAATGAAAGCACTGTATCAATGTACAGGACTGATATAACAAATGTATCAAATGAATGCACTGCATCAATGTACTGATATAAGAAATGTATCAAATGAACGCTCTGTATCAATGTACTGATATAAAAAATGTATCAAATGAACACACTGTATCAATGTACAGGACTGATATAACAAATGTATCAAATTAACGCACTGTATCAATGTACAGGACTGATATAACAAATGCATCAAATTAACGCACTGTATCAATGTACAGGACTGATATAACAAATGTATCAAATTAACAAACTGTATCAATGTACAGATATAACACATGTATCAAATGAACACACTGTATCAATGTACTGATATAACAAATGTATCAAATTAACAAACTGTATCAATGTACTGATGTAACAAATGTATCAAATTAACACACTGTATCAATGTACCGATATAACAAATGTATCAAATTCACACATTGTATCAATGTACCGATATAACAAATGTATCAAATGAATGCACTGTATCAATGTACCGATATAACAAATGTATCAAATTAACGCACTGTATCAATGTACCGATATAACAAATGTATCAAATTAATGCACTGTATCAATGTACCGATATAACAAATGTATCAAATTAATGCACTGTATCAATGTACCGATATAGCAAATGTGTCAAATTCACACACAATCTATCAATGTACCGATATAACAAATGTATCAAATGAATGCACTATCAATGTACCGATACAACAAATGTATCAAATGAATGGACTGTATCAATGTACCGATACAACAAATGTATCAAATGAATGCACTGTATCAATGTACAGGACTGATATAACAAATGCATCAAATTAACGCACTGTATCAATGTACAGGACTGATATAACAAATGTATCAAATGAACGCTCTGTGTCAATGTACTGATATAAAAAATGTATCAAATTAACGCACTGTATCAATGTACAGGACTGATATAACAAATGCATCAAATTAACGCACTGTATCAATGTACAGGGCTGATATAACAAATGTATCAAATGAACGCTCTGTGTCAATGTACTGATATAAAAAATGTATCAAATTAACGCACTGTATCAATGTACAGGACTGATATAACAAATGCATCAAATTAACGCACTGTATCAATGTACAGGACTGATATAACAAATGTATCAAATGAATGCACTGTATCAATGTACAGGACTGAAATAACAAATGTATCAAATGAATGCACTGTGTCAATGTACTGATATAAAAAAAATGTATCAAATGAATGCACTGTATCAATGTACTGATATAACAAATGTATCAAATGAATGCACTGTATCAATGTACTGATATAACAAATGTATCAAATGAATGCACTGTATCAATGTACAGGACAGAAATAACAAATGTATCAAATGAATGCATTGTATCAATGTACTGATATAAAAAAAAATGTATCAAATGAACACACTGTATCAATGTACAGGACTGATATAACAAATGCATCAAATTAACGCACTGTATCAATGTACAGGACTGATATAACAAATGCATTACATTAACGCACTGTATCAATGTACTGAAATAACGAATGTATCAAATGAATGCACTGTATCAATGTACTGATATAAAAAATGTATCAAATTAACAAACTGTATCAATGTACAGATATAACACATGTATCAAATGAACACACTGTATCAATGTACTGATATAACAAATGTATCAAATTAACAAACTGTATCAATGTACTGATGTAACAAATGTATCAAATTAACACACTGTATCAATGTACCGATATAACAAATGTATCAAATTCACACATTGTATCAATGTACCGATATAACAAATGTATCAAATGAATGCACTGTATCAATGTACCGATATAACAAATGTATCAAATTAACGCACTGTATCAATGTACCGATATAACAAATGTATCAAATGAATGCACTGTATCAATGTACAGGACTGAAATAACAAATGTATCAAATGAATGCACTGTATCAATGTACAGGACTGAAATAACAAATGTATCAAATGAATGCACTGTGTACAGGACTGAAATAACAAATGTATCAAATGAATGCACTGTATCAATGTACAGGACTAATATAACAAATGTATCAAATTCACACATTGTATCAATGTACCGATATAACAAATGTATCAAATTAATACACTGTATCAATGTACCGATATAACAAATGTATCAAATTCACACACAATCTATCAATGTACCGATATAACAAATGTATCAAATTCACACACAATCTATCAATGTACCGATATAACAAATGTATCAAATGAATGCACTGTATCAATGTACCGATATAACAAATGTATCAAATTAATGCACTGTATCAATGTACCGATATAACAAATGTATCAAATTAATGCACTGTATCAATGTACCGATATAACAAATGTGTCAAATTCACACACAATCTATCAATGTACCGATATAACAAATGTATCAAATGAATGCACTATCAATGTACCGATACAACAAATGTATCAAATGAATGCACTGTATCAATGTACCGATACAACAAATGTATCAAATGAATGCACTGTATCAATGTACAGGACTGATATAACAAATGTATCAAATGAATGCACTGTATCAATGTACAGGACTGATATAACAAATGTATCGAATGAAAGCACTGTATCAATGTACAGGACTGACATAACAAATGTGTCGAATGAAAGCACTGTATCAATGTACAGGACTGATATAACAAATGTATCAAATGAATGCACTGCATCAATGTACTGATATAAGAAATGTATCAAATGAACGCTCTGTATCAATGTACTGATATAAAAAATGTATCAAATGAACACACTGTATCAATGTACAGGACTGATATAACAAATGTATCAAATTAATGCACTGTATCAATGTACAGGACTGATATAACAAATGCATCAAATTAACGCACTGTATCAATGTACTGATATAACAAATGTATCAAATGAATGCACTGTATCAATGTGCAGGACTGATATAACAAATGCATCAAATTAACGCACTGTATCAATGTACAGGACTGATATAACAAATGTATCAAATGAACGCTCTGTGTCAATGTACTAATATAAAAAATGTATCAAATTAACGCACTGTATCAATGTACAGGACTGATATATCAAATGCATCAAATTAACGCACTGGATCAATGTACAGGACTGATATAACAAATGTATCAAATGAACAATCTGTATCAATGCACTGATATAACAAATGTATCAAATGAATGCACTGTATCAATGTACAGGACTGATATAACAAATGTATCAAATTAACGCACTGTATCAATGTACAGGACTGATATAACAAATGTATCAAATTAACGCACTGTATCAATGTACAGGACTGATATAACAAATGTATCAAATGAACGCTCTGTATCAATGTACTGACATAACAAATGTATCAAATGAATGCACTGTGTCAATGTACAGCACTGATATAACAAATGTATCAAATGAACGCTCTGTATCAATGTACTGATATAACAAATGTATCAAATGAATGCACTGTATCAATGTACAGGACTGAAATAACAAATGTAACAAATGAATGCACTGTGTCAATGTACAGGACTGATATAACAAATGTATCAAATGAACGCTCTGTATCAATGTACTGATATAACAAATTTATCAAATGAACACACTGTATCAATGTACAGGACTGATATAACAAATGTATCAAATGAACGCTCTGTATCTATGTACTGATATAACAAATGTATCAAATGAATGCACTGTATCAATGTACAGGACTGAAATAACAAATGTATCAAATGAATGCACTGTGTCAATGTACTGATATTTAAAAAATGTATCAAATGAATGCACTGTATCAATGTACAGGACAGAAATAACAAATGTATCAAATGAATGCACTGTATCAATGTACTGATATAAAAAAATGTATCAAATGAATGCACTGTATCAATGTACAGGACTGATATAACAAATGCATCAAATTAACGCTCTGTGTCAATGTACTGATATAAAAAAATGTATCAAATGAACACACTGTGTCAATGTACAGGACTGATATAACAAATGTATCAAATTAACACATTGCATCAATGTACAGGACTGATATAACAAATGCATCAAATTAACGCTCTGTGTCAATGTACTGATATAAAAAAATGTATCAAATGAACACACTGTATCAATGTACAGGACTGATATAACAAATGTATCAAATTAACACATTGCATCAATGTACTGATATAACAAATGTATCAAATGAACGCACTGTATCAATGTACAGATATAACACATGTATCAAATTAACGCACTGTATCAATGTACAGGACTGATATAACAAATGCATTACATTAACGCACTGTATCAATGTACTGAAATAACGAATGTATCAAATGAATGCACTGTATCAATGTACTGATATAACAAATGTATCAAATTAACAAACTTTATCAATGTACAGATGTAACACATGTATCAAATGAACACACTGTATCAATGTACTGATATAACAAATGTATCAAATTAACAAACTGTATCAATGTACTGATGTAACAAATGTATCAAATTAACAAACTGTATCAATGTACAGATGTAACACATGTATCAAATGAACACACTGTATCAATGTACAGATGTAACACATGTATCAAATTAACAAACTGTATCAATGTACAGATGTAACACATGTATCAAATTAACAAACTGTATCAATGTACTGATGTAACAAATGTATCAAATTAACAAACTGTATCAATGTACAGATGTAACACATGTATCAAATGAACACACTGTATCAATGTACAGATGTAACACATGTATCAAATGAACACACTGTATCAATGTACTGATGTAACACATGTATCAAATGAACACACTGTATCAATGTACAGATGTAACACATGTATCAAATTAACAAACTGTATCAATGTACTGATGTAACAAATGTATCAAATTAACAAACTGTATCAATGTACTGATGTAACAAATGTATCAAATTAACACACTGTATCAATGTACCGATATAACAAATGTATCAAATTCACACATTGTATCAATGTACCGATATAACAAATGTATCAAATTCACACATTGTATCAATGTACCGATATAACAAATGTATCAAATGAATGCACTGTATCAATGTACTGATATAACAAATGTATCAAATTAACACACTGTATCAATGTACCGATATAACAAATGTATCAAATTCACACATTGTATCAATGTACCGATATAACAAATGTATCAAATGAATGCACTGTATCAATGTACAGGACTGAAATAACAAATGTATCAAATGAATGCACTGTATCAATGTACAGGACTAATATAACAAATGTATCAAATTCACACATTGTATCAATGTACCGATATAACAAATGTATCAAATTAATACACTGTATCAATGTACCGATATAACAAATGTATCAAATTCACACACAATCTATCAATGTACCGATGTAACAAATGTATCAAATTTACACACAATCTATCAATGTACCGATATAACAAATGTATCAAATAAATGCACTGTATCAATGTACCGATATAACAAATGTATCAAATGAATGCACTGTATCAATGTACCGATACAACAAATGTATCAAATGAATGCACTGTATCAATGTACCGATACAACAAATGTATCAAATGAATGCACTGTATCAATGTACAGGACTGATATAACAAATGTATCAAATGAATGCACTGTATCAATGTACAGGACTGATATAACAAATGTATCAAATGAAAGCACTGTATCAATGTACAGGACTGATATAACAAATGTATCGAATGAAAGCACTGTATCAATGTGCAGGACTGATATAACAAATGTATCAAATGAATGCACTGCATCAATGTACTGATATAAGAAATGTATCAAATGAACGCTCTGTATCAATGTACTGATATAAAAAATGTATCAAATGAACACACTGTATCAATGTACAGGACTGATATAACAAATGTATCAAATTAATGCACTGTATAAATGTACAGGACTGATATAACAAATGCATCAAATTAACGCACTGTATCAATGTACTGATATAACAAATGTATCAAATGAATGCACTGTATCAATGTACAGGACTGATATAACAAATGTATCAAATGAACGCTCTGTGTCAATGTACTAATATAAAAAATGTATCAAATTAACGCACTGTATCAATGTACAGGACTGATATAACAAATGCATCAAATTAACGCACTGTATCAATGTACAGGACTGATATTACAAATGTATCAAATGAACGCTCTGTATCAATGTACTGATATAACAAATGTATCAAATGAATGCACTGTGTCAATGTACAGGACTGATATAACAAATGTATCAAATTAACGCACTGTATCAATGTACAGGACTGATATAACAAATGTATCAAATTAACGCACTGTATCAATGTACAGGACTGATATAACAAATGTATCAAATGAACGCTCTGTATCAATGTACTGATATAACAAATGTATCAAATGAATGCACTGTGTCAATGTACAGGACTGATATAACAAATGTATCAAATGAACGCTCTGTATCAATGTACTGATATAATAAATGTATCAAATGAATGCACTGTATCAATGTACAGGACTGAAATAACAAATGTATCAAATGAATGCACTGTGTCAATGTACAGGACTGATATAACAAATGTATCAAATGAACGCTCTGTATCAATGTACTGATATAACAAATTTATCAAATTAACGCACTGTATCAATGTACAGGACTGATATAACAAATGTATCAAATGAACGCTCTGTATCTATGTACTGATATAACAAATGTATCAAATGAATGCACTGTATCAATGTACAGGACTGAAATAACAAATGTATCAAATGAATGCACTGTGTCAATGTACTGATATTTAAAAAATGTATCAAATGAATGCACTGTATCAATGTACAGGACAGAAATAACAAATGTATCAAATGAATGCACTGTATCAATGTACTGATATAAAAAAATGTATCAAATGAATGCACTGTATCAATGTACAGGACTGATATAACAAATGCATCAAATTAACGCTCTGTGTCAATGTACTGATATGAAAAAATGTATCAAATGAACACACTGTATCAATGTACAGGACTGATATAACAAATGTATCAAATTAACACATTGCATCAATGTACAGGACTGATATAACAAATGCATCAAATTAACGCTCTGTGTCAATGTACTGATATAAAAAAATGTATCAAATGAACACACTGTATCAATGTACAGGACTGATATAACAAATGCATCAAATTAACGCACTGTATCAATGTACAGGACTGATATAACAAATGTATAAAATGAACGCTCTGTGTCAATGAACTGATATAAAAAATGTATCAAATGAACACACTGTATCAATGTACAGGACTGATATAACAAATGTATCAAATTAACACATTGCATCAATGTACTGATATAACAAATGTATCAAATGAACGCACTGTATCAATGTACTGATAAAACAAATGTATCAAATTAACGCACTGTATCAATGTACAGATATAACACATGTATCAAATTAACACATTGCATCAATGTACTGATATAACAAATGTATCAAATTAACGCACTGTATCAATGTACAGGACTGATATAACAAATGCATTACATTAACGCACTGTATCAATGTCCTGAAATAACGAATGTATCAAATGAATGCACTGTATCAATGTACTGATATAACAAATGTATCAAATTAACAAACTGTATCAATGTACAGATATAACACATGTATCAAATGAACACACTGTATCAATGTACTGATATAACAAATGTATCAAATTAACAAACTGTATCAATGTACTGATGTAACAAATGTATCAAATTAACACACTGTATCAATGTACCGATATAACAAATGTATCAAATTCACACATTGTATCAATGTACCGATATAACAAATGTATCAAATGAATGCACTGTATCAATGTACCGATATAACAAATGTATCAAATTAACGCACTGTATCAATGTACCGATATAACAAATGTATCAAATGAATGCACTGTATCAATGTACAGGACTGAAATAACAAATGTATCAAATGACTGCACTGTGTACAGGACTGAAATAACAAATGTATCAAATGAATGCACTGTATCAATGTACAGGACTAATATAACAAATGTATCAAATTCACACATTGTATTAATGTACCGATATAACAAATGTATCAAATTCACACACAATCTATCAATGTACCGATATAACAAATGTATCAAATTCACACACAATCTATCAATGTACCGATATAACAAATGTATCAAATAAATGCACTGTATCAATGTACCGATATAACAAATGTATCGAATTAATGCACTGTATCAATGTACCGATATAACAAATGTGTCAAATTCACACACAATCTATCAATGTACCGATATAATAAATGTATCAAATGAATGCACTGTATCAATGTACCGATACAACAAATGTATCAAATGAATGCACTGTATCAATGTACCGATACAACAAATGTATCAAATGAATGCACTGTATCAATGTACAGGACTGATATAACAAATGTATCAAATGAATGCACTGTATCAATGTACAGGACTGATATAACAAATGTATCGAATGAAAGCACTGTATCAATGTACAGGACTGATATAACAAATGTATCAAATGAATGCACTGCATCAATGTACTGATATAAGAAATGTATCAAATGAACGCTCTGTATCAATGTACTGATATAAAAAATGTATCAAATGAACACACTGTATCAATGTACAGGACTGATATAACAAATGTATCAAATTAACGCACTGTATCAATGTACAGGACTGATATAACAAATGCATCAAATTAACGCACTGTATCAATGTACAGGACTGATATAACAAATGTATCAAATTAACAAACTGTATCAATGTACAGATATAACAAATGTATCAAATTAACAAACTGTATCAATGTACTGATGTAACAAATGTATCAAATTAACACACTGTATCAATGTACCGATATAACAAATGTATCAAATTCACACATTGTATCAATGTACCGATATAACAAATGTATCAAATGAATGCACTGTATCAATGTACCGATATAACAAATGTATCAAATTAACGCACTGTATCAATGTACCGATATAACAAATGTATCAAATGAATGCACTGTATCAATGTACAGGACTGAAATAACAAATGTATCAAATGAATGCACTGTATCACTGTACAGGACTGAAATAACAAATGTATCAAATGAATGCACTGTATCAATGTACAGGACTAATATAACAAATGTATCAAATTCACACATTGTATCAATGTACCGATATAACAAATGTATCAAATTAATACACTGTATCAATGTACCGATATAACAAATGTATCAAATTCACACACAATCTATCAATGTACCGATATAACAAATGTATCAAATTCACACACAATCTATCAATGTACCGATATAACAAATGTATCAAATAAATGCACTGTATCAATGTACCGATATAACAAATGTATCAAATTAATGCACTGTATCAATGTACCGATATAACAAATGTGTCAAATTCACACACAATCTATCAATGTACCGATATAACAAATGTATCAAATGAATGCACTGTATCAATGTACCGATACAACAAATGTATCAAATGAATGCACTGTATCAATGTACCGATACAACAAATGTATCAAATGAATGCACTGTATCAATGTACAGGACTGATATAACAAATGTATCAAATGAATGCACTGTATCAATGTACAGGACTGATATAACAAATGTATCGAATGAAAGCACTGTATCAATGTACAGGACTGATATAACAAATGTATCGAATGAAAGCACTGTATCAATGTACAGAACTGATATAACAAATGTATCAAATGAATGCACTGCATCAATGTGCTGATATAAGAAATGTATCAAATGAACGCTCTGTATCAATGTACTGATATAAAAAATGTATCAAATGAACACACTGTATCAATGTACAGGACTGATATAACAAATGTATCAAATTAACGCACTGTATCAATGTACAGGACTGATATAACAAATGCATCAAATTAACGCACTGTATCAATGTACTGATATAACAAATGTATCAAATGAATGCACTGTATCAATGTGCAGGACTGATATAACAAATGCATCAAATTAACGCACTGTATCAATGTACAGGACTGATATAACAAATGTATCAAATGAACGCTCTGTGTCAATGTACTAATATAAAAAATGTATCAAATTAACGCACTGTATCAATGTACAGGACTGATATAACAAATGCATCAAATTAACGCACTGTATCAATGTACAGGACTGATATTACAAATGTATCAAATGAACGCTCTGTATCAATGTACTGATATAACAAATGTATCAAATGAATGCACTGTATCAATGTACAGGACTGATATAACAAATGTATCAAATTAACACACTGTATCAATGTACAGGACTGATATAACAAATGTATCAAATTAACGCACTGTATCAATGTACAGGACTGATATAACAAATGTATCAAATGAACGCTCTGTATCAATGTACTGATATAACAAATGTATCAAATGAATGCACTGTGTCAATGTACAGGACTGATATAACAAATGTATCAAATGAACGCTCTGTATCAATGTACTGATATAACAAATGTATCAAATGAATGCACTGTATCAATGTACAGGACTGAAATAACAAATGTATCAAATGAATGCACTGTGTCAATGTACAGGACTGATATAACAAATGTATCAAATGAACGCTCTGTATCTATGTACTGATATAACAAATGAATCAAATGAACGCTCTGTATCTATGTACTGATATAACAAATGTATCAAATGAATGCACTGTATCAATGTACAGGACTGAAATAACAAATGTATCAAATGAACGCTCTGTATCTATGTACTGATATAACAAATGTATCAAATGAATGCACTGTATCAATGTACAGGACTGATATAACAAATGTATCAAATGAACGCTCTGTATCTATGTACTGATATAACAAATGTATCAAATGAATGCACTGTATCAATGTACAGGACTGAAATAACAAATGTATCAAATGAATGCACTGTGTCAATGTACTGATATTTAAAAAATGTATCAAATGAATGCACTGTATCAATGTACAGGACAGAAATAACAAATGTATCAAATGAATGCACTGTATCAATGTACTGATATAAAAAAAATGTATCAAATGAATGCACTGTATCAATGTACAGGACTGATATAACAAATGCATCAAATTAACGCTCTGTGTCAATGTACTGATATAAAAAAATGTATCAAATGAACACACTGTATCAATGTACAGGACTGATATAACAAATGTATCAAATTAACACATTGCATCAATGTACAGGACTGATATAACAAATGCATCAAATTAACGCTCTGTGTCAATGTACTGATATAAAAAAATGTATCAAATGAACACACTGTATCAATGTACAGGACTGATATAACAAATGCATCAAATTAACGCACTGTATCAATGTACAGGACTGATATAACAAATGTATAAAATGAACGCTCTGTGTCAATGAACTGATATAAAAAATGTATCAAATGAACACACTGTATCAATGTACAGGACTGATATAACAAATGTATCAAATTAACACATTGCATCAATGTACTGATATAACAAATGTATCAAATGAACGCACTGTATCAATGTACTGATAAAACAAATGTATCAAATTAACGCACTGTATCAATGTACAGATATAACACATGTATCAAATTAACACATTGCATCAATGTACTGATATAACAAATGTATCAAATTAACGCACTGTATCAATGTACAGGACTGATATAACAAATGCATTACATTAACGCACTGTATCAATGTACTGAAATAACGAATGTATCAAATGAATGCACTATATCAATGTACTGATATAACAAATGTATCAAATTAACAAACTGTATCAATGTACAGATATAACACATGTATCAAATGAACACACAGTATCAATGTACTGATATAACAAATGTATCAAATTAACGCACTGTATCAATGTACAGGACTGATATAACAAATGTATCAAATGAATGCACTGTTTCAATGTACCGATATAACAAATGTATCAAATTAACGCACTGTATCAATGTACCGATATAACAAATGTATCAAATGAATGCACTGTATCAATGTACAGGACTGAAATAACAAATGTATCAAATGAATGCACTGTGTACAGGACTGAAATAACAAATGTATCAAATGAATGCACTGTATCAATGTACAGGACTAATATAACAAATGTATCAAATTCACACATTGTATCAATGTACCGATATAACAAATGTATCAAATTCACACACAATCTATCAATGTACCGATATACCGAATGTATCAAATGAATGCACTGTATCAATGTACCGATATAACAAATGTATCAAATTAATGCACTGTATCAATGTACCGATATAACAAATGTGTCAAATTCACACACAATCTATCAATGTACCGATATAACAAATGTATCAAATGAATGCACTGTATCAATGTACCGATAAAACAAATGTATCAAATGAATGCACTGTATCAATGTACCGATATAACAAATGCATCAAATGAATGCACTGTATCAATGTACCGATATAACAAATGTATCAAATGAATGCACTGTATCAATGTACCGATATAACAAATGTATCAAATGAATGCACTGTATCAATGTACCGATATAACAAATGTATCAAATTCACACATTGTATCAATGTACCGATATAACAAATGTATCAAATGAATGCACTGTATCAATGTACAGGACTGATATAACAAATGTATCAAATTCACACATTGTATCAATGTACAGGACTGATATAACAAATGTATCAAATTCACACATTGTATCAATGTACTGATATACCGAATGTATCAAATTAACGCACTGTATAAATGTACTGATATACCGAATGTAACCGGTGAATCCAACAAGCCTCTGCTTCATTACTCATGTCTGGAATCTTTAGCAGTTGTTGATGTCATTTCTTTGTTTATTTCTTTTATGAGATTTGAGAATCTTCTCTAGAAAAATATTTTATAGAAATCTTTACTGAAATGAGCTGAAACGAGCTGCGCATTCTCATGAAGTTTATGTGGGATTGATCTACTCGTATATGAGGGATCCACACAGCCACAACTGGTGCTGTTATTTGGCTGTTAAACACACACCTGTTGAACCCGCACCTGTTGAAGTGAACCCGCACTTGAACTTATGAGTTGTTTTTTGTCAACCCAAACACAAGAGGTTTAATATCCATGATGATGACATGACTGATTAAACTGGTTATTTCAATAACCATTTGTTAACCACTTTTGTTAGTTTAAAGGTTTCTTCGTTACCTCCGCCCCAATGTGTGTCTGTCTGTTTGTTTGTTTATCTGTCTGGTAGCAGGATGTCTCAAAATTTATGGACCCATTCAGATGAAACCTGGTGGGAATGTTGAGTGTGTGACGAAGACAAATTGCTTCGATTTTGGTAAATATCCGGATGCGAGAATTTTTAAAGTGATTCTTCACCAGAGAGATAGGGCCAAACACGATATATAGCATGATATTTCAAAACTTTGTGGACTGATTCAGCCGAAACTTGGTGGACATGTTGAGTGTGTGACAAGGATGAATTATTTCAATTTTGATGAAGATCCACATCTGGATCAGGATCTGGCCTATAAGTGGGATACAAAACATAAACTGTTCAGCCTGACAGATGCATGCCCTCTACCGAGTGTTGTGTAGTCACCCCACACAAGCGAAGCGAAAAGCAGGGTTAAGCAATTTGTCCATGTCTGTCCTTCCGTCCATCCATCCATCCGGCCATCTGTCTTATCAGTTTATAATCACCACTTTATGATCGAGGAACAGTTTGTTTAAATTGAATGTTGTATTTTGAACATGAATCGGAACATGAATAAGAAGACAAGTTTGCCGTTTAACCGTACTTAGGCTCTGAATTCATCCCGATTGCACATGCGCAGAGCAGTGAGATAATATTATTACTGTCTGCCTGCCTGGTAGTTAAACAAAATGGAAAATCATTCCAAGGAGGAAACGTCCTGCTTTTAAGGACATTATAAAGGACACAAACAACAGGCACGAATAACTAATATAACAAGTTATATAGGGTGATGTAATAGACACTGGGTAAAATGGCAAAAAAAAACATGGAATTAATTTATTTATACGCCTTTAAATCTCTTCAAACCTTTATTATAACTGAATTATATACATGAACACTATAGTACACAAATCTCCTTCATAATACTTCCAAGAACCGTGATATGGTCGAGAGGGCATGGCATGTGAGAGGGTAATAGTATAGTGGTTAAGAAGAGGCCACCTTTATGGCAATGTACGATGCTGATTGACGCTGTGTACTATGGCGATCAATAAAGCCTTCATGTCCTGAACTGTGACTGATCGTCGTCTTATTACGGTAAGATTTGCTGGTGTGCCGATAAAGAACAAAGTGCAAGTCTATAAGGGTGGTGTGGCTGCTTCATTTGTGCTATTTTTTTCAACAATCTTTAAAATCAACATCTTATTAAAATTGAAATACATACTTGAACAATAGTGCACGGGGTATCATCTTCTATGAACTCTCATTGATATTGTAATAATATCAAATGGTAAAACTCCATGACAATTGACCAGAGCCATTAATTAATAGAACAGTAATAGTGTCGTGTCCCCGGGGTTAAGACCCCAAGAGGACGAATGACCAAAACGAGCTTTAACTGAGACAAGACAGTAATAGTGTTTAGGCGTACTCTGAACCCACAAACGAAGAAACGAAACAAGACAAGAAAAGTAAGATTCAACAAATAATAATTTAATAAAAATCAATGCAAAGACAATAAAATGTATGTGAGGTAAAAACTTATTTCCTAATTTGAGACGTCTCCATTCAGACTCATATACAAACAAGGGGAAAACAAAAGTAAAAATAAATGATATTTATAGTGCTGGCACTTAGCGCTAAAGCGAGGGCATCGAATGAAGCCGGCAGAACAAAGTGGCCCGCAGCCGCACGCTGGGAAATCGCCAGATGGCACGAAGCTCCCCTTCGAGTCGCCACGAATGTGAGGTGATTTTGTGTGGCCTGTGTCCTTTTGCTGTTGTCTCCCTCTGACCGACATGTTCCTCAAACCACCGCCGTATTCCTCCTCCTCACAGGCGCACGTGACCAAAACCCCACCAGCATGACCCATGCCCGCCTTCCACCAAGGCACCGAGACAAAGAGAGCGGCAGGATGGTTTCTTCTTCCTCCGTTACTATCCAAGGCTTCACGAAAGCATGCGGCACAACCACAGCCATTTGCCAACGCGACCAAGGCAAAAAGAGAGGAAGATAGCAAGATGCGGCTGCCCACAAACCAAACTCAGGACAAGAGAGAGAGAGAGAGAGAGAGAGAGAGAGGGAGAGAGAGAGAGAGAGAGAGAGAGGGAGAGGGAGAGGGAGAGGGAGAGGGAGAGGGAGTGGGAGAGGGAGAGAGAATGTGACTGTCTCCAACAAGCGCCAGGACAAAGAGAGAGACCTAGATGGTGAGAGACGTATTTTTCCTCCAGCTCTCGAATATTCCAAGTTGACGTCACACTCTGTCCAATCATCGAGCGCTACTCAATCATCCCTTCACGCCTCCACCAATCACAAAGGCGGAGGCGTGGCCTCCTCGTTACGAGTCGTAGGGGGCGGAGTCTATTCGTCGTTCGGGAATGTTCGGATGACGTCGTTCCCCTTGCTGATCGGCAAATGCTGTCCCTGTCGGCCCTGACGGCGCCGTGAAAGCATGAGTCCATTTGTTATAGTTGTTTTACTGGCTTTTTAATTGTAATAAAGACAGAGGGAAGATCACAGGAGGGAAGCACGTACAGGGGAATTTAACCTTACAGATCCTATAATTAATTAGCACAAAACCACCCTCCTTATGGCGACCTGCAAACGCTCTTAGCCTACTTATGTACTTATATACTGCCTACTTATGTACATCAAGATGGGTTCTTTGCGGCATACGGAGCATGCTAATCTACACATTCTGAACTTTCTTAAGGTATTTAATCATCTACCCCCACAAACGTAACAATAGTTTTAAAAATGCACTAATAGAGTAACACTCATCATGTTTATTTTTTACAAAATAAAATTTTGGGTGGAGGGGGAGGGAGGGAGGGGAAGGAGTGGGTGAACCATATTCTTGGGTTTACAAAATGCTGGTTAGGGAGGAGGAAGGGTAGTAGAACAATAGGCTTGGGTTTGTATTGGGAGGGGGACGGTTTATTCCTGTTTTTACATTCTTGTCCATTAACATCATCTCTTGTGTCCATCTTGCCCTCCCTCATCATAGCTGTTACGGGTTTTCACCACTGCAAGTACAAGATGCCACGAATGCTAAACTCAGGCAAAAATCAATCCCTCTGCCAAGCACACTTTCCATGTTCCATTGTCTCATCACATTGCAAAAATATATTCTTCTCCCTTAGTTGGCCAAACTCATGGTCTTGTACACCTCAGGTTGAGATGCACTTTAAGGAGCCGTCAACCTTTTTTGGCTTCACAACAGCCGATCTGTACTTAAAGGGTCCTAGAATGTTTGCAGTGAGCCCCCAAACATGGGGTTTCGCTTGTTTCCTATGGAAGCGCAAGACATAGATAACCCCGATTCATATTTAAAGGGACGAATCTGTCCAGTTTTGATCGCCCATGCACGGACAAAACATCTGATATCAAGGATCATTCACCGAGACAAGAGGCAAACGTATGGATTATGCCAAGCCATAGAACTTCCGCCTCCATTTCACTCATCCATTATTGCATGTTCCAGACTCTTCTAGTTCACTACAACATGATCCATCCGAAGGTAACACAGTCTACCTTGTTATGACTTTTATCTCCTTGGAGTTTATCAACTTGCACGCTTCCTTCACACACATGAAAACCTTCACAGGTTTAATAGGGGAGTCCGGTGCACTCATCGGTGATAGTGATGGGCGGTGTGTAGGAGAACTGTAGACTTGGGTTTATAATTTGTGCAGGGGTGGGGGGTATATGTGAACCCCAGCCTTGGGTTTACAGTTGGGGTGAGGGTGTAGGAGTACCACATACAACTGCAAACTGAATGATTGTTAAGACCTGGGGAAGCAAACACACAGCGTTTGGAACAATCGATCTCTAAACACGTGCAAATGCCTTGTTGAGGTTGAAAACGCGAAAAGAGGCTTCAGGGTTACGAGTCTGCTTTAGAAAATGTCTCACATAGCGTAATGTAATCCGATTTGAAAGGAAATCAAGCAGCATGTGGGAATTGAAATCACGAAAAGAAGGGAAATTCTTTTCCACCAAGAACAGATGAGGATTTTCTAGATGTATTCCAGCATTTCTTTTTAATACCAGTTTGCAGATAAGCACACGAGTACAGTGTTCGACCTATTTATAAGCCTCCACCCCCGAAGTTGGCCGGATGCATTATGTTTTCGGGTTGTCTGTCCGTCTGTCCGTCCATACATCCGTCTGTCCATATGGGCTAAACCTCGTTTTTCTCAGCAACCACATGTCCAATTTTTTTTGTGTGGTTTTTTTTTTTTTTTTTGTATACTGAATCGAGGCTCGTGAAAGAGCTAACATTTATTTCACAAACAAATCAACCAGACAAACAAAATATATAAAAAGAGGGAGCGGAAAACAAGATGGGGAGAGAAGGGGAAGCACACAAACACAACATTTGAGAGCAGGGAGATGTGTGGGAGGGAGAGGGCTTGGGGGGAGGAGGCGTGGGAAGGGGGGGGGGGGGGTGGGAGAAGTATAAAACACAAGGACACCAAGGACTTCCAGGACAGAAGTTGGTATTTCAAAAAAGTGGATTTGGGGTGAAATTAGCGGGGGTAGAAAAGATCAAGGTTTTGGATGGGGGAAGATAAGAGATGGTGGTGAACAGCTGTTTTAAAGACCTGGAGGGTGGAGTGGGGTTGAAGAGAGTGAGGGAGTATGTTCCAGAGGTGGGAGAAAAGAGGAATGAAGGAGTGAAGGTGAGCAGAGAGTCTTGATTTTGGCAGTTTAACCATAAGAGGGTTGCAGGCAGATCTTGTACGACCTGCAGGAATATTTGGGGGACAGAGCCCAGAGAGAGCTGGGGGGGGGGGGCAAGGCCAGAGAGGAGTCGGTAGAAGACGGAAAGACCACCAACCTGCCTGCGGTGAGTGAGTGAGAGGCCCTTGGAGTTAGCTTCATCGCGGGAGATTCCAATGATTCTGAACGCTTTGCTTTCAACAGCGTGAAACCTTTGAGACTTTGAGAAAATTGAGACTAAACTTTCAGGGTAGGAGTGACACCCATGCAGAAAGTTTTTATGATAATTATGACGTCATAGGTCACGTGGTATGGCAGCCATATTGGATTCAATGCAAATAATTAAAAAAGAATTCTTGGAAACCGCTGAATGGAAAAATTTGAAACTTGGCACATTGTCAAGTACTTCCAATAGGGAACAAAATCATGATAATGTTGACATCATAGGTGAGTGGTATAACAGTCAAAAATGTTTTAATCAAATTCCTTATCCTAAAAATCTGAAATTGCATGCACATGATCTATGACCCATTTGTATTGAAATATTAAATTTATGACATCAAAGGTCACATGGTTTGGCAGCTATATTGGATTTAACCTAAAACCTTTAAAAAGCATCTTCTCCCAAACCACCTAATCGATAAACTCGAAACTTTACGTGTGTCATTGACTTGGCATGGCGATTAAAAGGTTATCAAGGAAACATCATTGGTCACATGGTGTGGCAGCCATATTGGATTGAAGGAAAATATTAAATAATTATATCTCTGAAACCACTTACCCTATTGACGCGAATTTTTACAAATATCATCCAGCACCATTGCTGCATATAGTTTGAAAATGATGATGTCTTAGGTCACGTGGTTTGGCAGCCATCTTTGATAGAAAAACTAACCTTATCCAATCAACACAAAACTTCATGAACGTGATCCCCTCCCCATACATATGCAGAGTGTACTTTTTAAAGGTGTGTAGGAGAACTGTAGACTGTCATGTCATGTCATGTGGTATGGCAGCCATATTAGCTTGAAAGCCAATATTTTTAAAAATCCCTTCTCTGAAACTGCTTCACCGACCGATGTGAAACCTGTCTTGGCTGGTGAAAATGTGATACTTGAGAACAGCTGCTGGGATTTTAATCAAACTTGTTTATTTTTAGGACAGTGAACGAGGGCATCTAACCATTGTGGGACTATGCAGAGGCATATTGGTGACACAGTCGCATTGTTCTAGTTAAGTAATGATCTGAATATGGTAGAGGAGGTGGAGACTTAGGAAAGCATTTCGGATCAAGTGACCATTACATAAGTGTATGCAAGGATTCTGTTAAGATTTAGAGTTTGGGATCGTAGAGTAAGACCATTTGATTTCAGGAAGGCAAACGTTGAGGGAATGAGTTCCATAGATTTGAACGAACTAACAGAAGGGTAATCAATATCGGAGAAATGGACAACCTTCAAGGAGCAAATGCATAATGTACAAAATAAGTACATTCTGATGAGGTGTAAATCCAGAGGGAGAAAGAGAACAGGGAGGTATCCTGAGTGCTATTAAGGATAGGATAAGCATAAGGTATTTAGTAGGTACAAAACAATGGAACTGGAGTCAGACTCGTATCAATATTGGAGTAAACAGAGGTTAATAAGAAAATAACAAGTCAAAAGAGAATATGAGAACGATATGGCCAAGAATATTGAACATACCATAATAGCAAGGTATTCCTTAAGCACATAAACGGTAACGCACAGGTTAAGACAAGTGTAAGCATGCACCCTTTGAGGAATAGCACAGGGAGACTGTTTAGTGATTAAAGTGAATGGCAGGTTCTTTAAATGGTTATTTTGCTTCAACATTTATGCAAGAACAGTCAGGGGAATTACCTGTAATGGAGAGAATCTATCTAGGGATGAGTAAGGGATTTTAGCGGAGTACCAGGTAGGAGTGGAGAAAGTAAATAAGCTTAAAGAAAGTGAGAACAAGATAAAGCTCCAGGCCAGATAATATACACCCAAGAGTACTGAGGGAGGTGGCAGAGCAGGTGAGTATGACATCAACAGAGCAAATAATCGTGACGTTAACGGATATATTTAACAGCTCATTGGAATCAGGACAGGTACCAGAGGATTGTAGAGGAGAAAAATGTAACACCGCTATTTAATAAAGGATCCATAAAGGAATTGGTGAACTATTTAAACCTGTTAAACTTCAGTTGTGAGCAAGATGTTAGAGACGATAATTTGTGATCAGATGGGAACTATTTAGACAAATTTAAACGAACTATTACACCTGCTTCCTACTGGAGCGGAAGGAGGGGTCATCTTATTATCCTCTATGGGGTATATATAATGCAGTAGATCTAGGCTCTGGTCCGTTAGTTTGTGGTGGACGTGATGAGCATATAATGCCTCAAGAACATCAGGTTCCCTCCCTTTCAGTTTAGTATTAAACAGCAGTAGTGACTGTTTAAAAAGATAATCATAGGTGTTTGTGGTTTATAATATTTTTTTTACTTCCAGTAGAGGTGCCCCACAAAATGCCATGCTAAGCTATTTAACAAGGTGCTTGCCCAAGGAGGAGAAACCCCTTGGGGAGGGGGGATATTATTCATACAAGCAGATAACCCATAGGGTGATTATGTCACACCCACTCACACCCACGTCACACCTACAGTGACACACACACACAAACACACACCGGGTAACCCTAACCACACACTCTATATATACACACACACACACACACACACACACACACACACACACACACACACACACACAGATACTTTGAGACCTGGGAAGGCTCCGTTCAACCTTCTGAAACCCGCCTATGGAGATAACGACACACACACACACACACACACACACACACACACACACACACACACACACACACACACACACACACACACATACTGTGAACAAACTTACGCATGCAACTCTGACAATTCTTCAGCAAAAAAGCCCCAGCCTCCCACTCCCAACTCTGTCCCATCTTTGCTCCTTCCCCCTCCTTTCCCCAACACCATGTCCTCACCCTTCCCTTTCCAACCCCATGGCATCGATCCCCTCACCACACTCAAGAATTCATGACCCCACTCCCAAAAGTCCTGTCCTCTCCCTCGAAACGCCTTTGGGGTATTCTAATGCCCATGCTAAGGGGTTCTAAAAGGTAAATTCGAAAGTTCTAAAGGGTTATCGAAGGTAATTCTTAGGGGCTCTAAAGGGTAAATTCTAAATTTATACAGGGTTATAAAGGGTTCCAATGGTTTATAAGGGGTTCTAAAGGGTAGATTTTATAGGGTTCCTAAATTGGTAGCCATCGTATAGATTGTAAGTGGAGTCAGATGAACTGTCAAACATCTAATTGATGTTTCAATTGGGTCAAACACGCACACGCGCTCCTTTTATAAGACAATAATATTGTTTTGTAATAACATTAATATTATGCTATTATCATGAGTGTTGTCAGCCCATCCCCCGCACAGCGGGAGACAGGGTTCTTTTTGCAATCAGAAGACAGGTGAGACCTTTTGGTGTGCCTGGTGCTCTAAAGTACTCACTGGATTGTAAACCGACTTAGTGATAGGAAGCAATGGCTGGGAAGATGTAAGTCGTGGGGTACCTTAGGGATCAGTCCTTGGATCATTGTTATTCATAATTGACATCAACGATTTGGACAATGGTGTTTAGAGTTGGCTTTCCAAATTTGCAGATGACAAATAGTTTGGTGGTAAGGTGGATAGTAGAAAGAGAGTTGATCAGATTCAGGGAAGTCTAGATACTTTACTAGATTGAGCAAACATTTGGTACATGTAGTTACATAAAAGGAAATGTAAGATGCTGAGGATGGGTAAGAGGCATGAAAATAAGGATTACATAATGCAAGGAGCAGTTTCAGGTCATGGTAAAAGAGCACAGTTTAGTGTCTTGGTAAAATTATATGGTTTCAGATTGGGATAAAACAAAGTACGGCTTAGGATCATGGTAAAAAGAAGTGAGCAGGTTTACGTTGCTGAACTCAGGCTGTTGGTAGACAATGGAAAAAAGGAGCATTGTTACAAACACCTGGCTGCACACTCACTCAGACAGAACACCTGTATGCTCAAACTGCCCTCTTGGATATCGGGACAAGTATGAGGTTCAACACATGGGTTATTATCCTTATCTCTCGCCAAATTAATGTAACAAGACCAGGTGTTAGCAGGTCGTTCTCTTCATGGTTCAACTTTAAAAAGCTGCTTGAGAACCAACCAGTCGCCGACCTCATCATCCAAGGAACCATTTAAGAAAACATTTCTCATTTTAACAAAGCATGCCCCTGGGAAGCAAAAATACAAAAACAACCCCCTATATATATCATATTCTCCATATTCGCGAGGGTTACGTTCTCAGAAAACCCCCCAATGCAGAATGTGTGAATACGGATACTTTTGATTAATGGGAAAAAGGGGGTTAGGTTCTGAGCATAAATGTCACACTGAACCCTAAAAAAACTCGAAAGTGTCACACTGAACATAGGGGGGAAATGGTAAATGTTTAATGGGGAACCCAAACGCAAATTTTATTTCCGAAAACAATTGAAAATCATTAATCACGGTCTAATTTGAAGGGGGTAAAATTTGATAATTTTTGCCAATCACAGGGTGTCGAAAAAAACCCAAAAGTGTCAATTTTCGATTTTCCCAGTGATGTCACACACTAACCCACCTTGATCCTAATGGCGGTTTACTTCGAGAACCGTGCATGTCGAGCTTGGATTCTGATACTGATTCCACTGCCATTAGCAACTCTGAAGGTTCTCAGTATGTTAAAACGGATTAGTTGAATTTGAAGAAAATATCGGAGACAAAATTAGTGATGGAAATACTTTCGGAGGAATTATGGAGCCGTGTTGTTTCAAGCTTTATGCGAACAATTCAGACGAACATGGCGACAATGGAGGTGTTAGTGAAGATGAAAACGCTGGTCGCATTATCACTCCATATTGGTAGGTTTTGTTTTTCCCTTTAGACGACGGTTTATCAGGGATTTTGCTTTAATTGATAAATCAGTAATATTACTCCAGAAGAAATACGACATGACACAGCACTGATGAGGCACGACAACACAGACACGATACAGCACAGAATGACATAATATGGACACGGAACAGCACAGAATGACACAGCATGGACACAACACACCACAGAATGACATAACGTGGACACGGAACAGCATGGAACGACACATCATGGACTAGGCAAGACAGCATGGACACGGCACAGCACAGAATGACACAGCACAGAATGACACAACATGACAGCATGGACACGACGCAGCACAGAATGATACAGCATTTTCTTTTTCAGCACTTTTCCATGTGCACAGCACTTTTCAGCACTCTATCACTTTCAATGATACATTTCACACTTTCCCGGGACGCCATTTGTGTCTGTAGCCATGCTGTGTCATATCCAGCCATCGTGTTCATCCAGTGTCTGTGCTGTTGATGTCCCACCCTAGTGGAGGGGGGAAGGGGAGGGCAGGTTAAGTGGTGTTGAGGTGAGATCGGTCGCCTGCAGGCCAACACAAGTGTTCGATTATCTGCTCAAATCACCCACATACACGTATTTGTAGCTGGATAGAGATGGTGTTACAGTTTTGAGAGACTGCTGTTTCTTCTGCTTAATTGTGGGGATTGTATCCTCTCTCAATCATGGCAGATAACCACAACATGTAGTCATCTTTGTTGTTTCAAAACAGTTCTCTGTAAATGTTCCAAACCAAAAGCGAACATTTTTTAGGTCCAATCCACACTCGAGTATTTCAGATAAACCTCGTCCAATTTCTGGCAAATGTTATGGATTCATCACTTCCATTGTTGTGGTTCTAATCCACTGTAAACATTTTTGGTTGCATGTACTATTATTGTTATCATTTAGGTGAAATAGAGATAACTGTTTTCAAAAGGTAAAAAAGTTAATGTTTTAAAAAGAAACCGGACACCGGATCGGGAACCGGAGGAGGAAGAAGAGAAAGAAGGAGAGGAGAAAGAGGTGGAGCGAGTGAGGTCGGAGAAGGAGCCGAGTTGTTTGGAGGTCTGGAGCAAATGCTGGTGAACGGAGGTCACTAGCGAACTTTGGGGTTTCCTGGGAAAGGGATTCCTGCAACAGAGTTGTTATCGCTGTGACAGATAAACCTGCGTGACATGTTTTGCGGTTGATTCCGAAAAGAATCATTGGAGTGCCGTTACGTCTTGAGAACGGACCGTTGGCCATTTTACCTCATGCCTGATTTCACATCGCTCCAGGTTTTTCCCCTCGCTTCAACCATTTCAACGCATCCAGCCATTAACCTGGTGTGTGTGTGTAATGTGGATTTTGAGTGGGAAATTGCGGTTCACCGATTGGGAGTCGTTGAGCGTCCATACCCGAAGGTGTGATTTCCCAGCTGCCTCTTGAGGACACTTTTGCCTATCTTTGGCAGTGTGACTGTCAACCGAGCGGGATTCTGGTCTCGATACAACATCGTTCTGACGATCACTAGAGCGTGGATCGACTTTGGTTTGAAGCTGGGACAGAGACATTTGGAATGTTGTTTTCGCTCACTTGGAGCACAGTGAGTTATATTGTATGAAACTGATGGTACCATCATAGGAATGATATATTGGTTGTACAATTGATTACTATTGTTATTTTACTGTTATTCTTGTGTGACCTTAATACAATACTTGTTTGTTGGTAACAATTGGTGTGGTTTCACCATTGATCTTTGACACACAGAATAGCACATCTTTCTGCCGTGACTCCTCTCGAGGCTCGGAGGTACACCATGAACGGGGTTTGGGGAGGAGCACGTAACACAAACCCCGGATATTTCGGCCATTGGTGTGGCATGAAACCATCTCGGTTTGTATTACTACAACCACCAACGACCCATCGACCCGGAATATTTGTGGAAAATCGAACATTATTCTCCATTTGAGTTAAATGATTCTGTGATGTAACCCCCCGTAAACAATATGGATCTGGCGCTCGACTTCCGAGTGTATGAGTATATGAATCCTGAATATGACATGTCGCTGACGTCATGTGTGTTTCCAAATCTGGGACTTGGTCTGTGCCTCGCCAAGTTAAGGGGTTCAAGTGAGCATTAAATTTTACTTTACATATACTGTATATATATATATATATATATATATATATATATATATATATATATATATATATATATATATATATATATTCAAACAATTATCTATATAATAATAGCGTAAGGACTCGACTTTGTTATCCCTTTTACGCCGCACCGTGACCCGATGCCCACGGCACTAATGGATTTACGATCTACGAACCGCGCTCTTTGTTTATCACCTACAGCCATACTCGAAAAATCTGAATTAGCCGACGTTGGGGCCCAAAAGCATCCGATTAGCTGCCGATACGTCGCCATCTTACGACGCCATCGTATTGGCGCCTGCTGGGCGAAGGCGAAGCGAGCCGTCCGCTGATTGGACAGTCGAGTGGCGTGAACATGGGTGGTGTGAACCAAATGGTCTTTTTATTCCCTTGAACATTTTAAATTAGGATATATAAGGAAACGTCTTTATCGTCATTTTAATAAAGTTAAATGGAGTGACGTTGCGATACTCGGGGTGCGTTGCATAAATCCTCGTAACTCAGAGAGGTGTAGCAGGTGGCGAGACGTAAGGAAGCTTAAAGATAACGAGCTGAAAACAGACGAACGATATGTCAATCTCTTTCTACACCGAACGGAAATAAAAGTATGAGAGTGGGAAGGCATGGCCTGAGCACTTCGAGCAGAGAGGACTGATTGGACTGAACTTAAAGTTAAAGAGAAAAAATTGGAGCTTAACGGAAGAAGAAGATCCCATGAGCGCTCCCCTATGCCATCCATAATGGTACACTCTATCCATACACCACATCCTCCCTTCCGTGGATGTTCCACGGGTTTCGGCTAGTATAAAGTAACACTTCTAAAAGCAAAGAAATATAAATAATAGTACACGAAGGGAACACACAAACAATGACCACAGCCATGACGACAGCAGCAAGAACAACAATGTGTACAAAAGATTATTTTTACCTCCAACACTGAAGGTGTATGGAGGTTGTTTTCACCCCTGTGTGTCTGTTTGTTTGTTTGTCTGTCTGTGAACAAAATATCTAAAAAAGTTGTGGACGGATTCAGACGAAATTTGGCAGAGATGTAGCATATGTGACAACGACTAAATGATTAGACTTCGGTGAAGATCCGGATTCGGATCCGGCTACTAGAATTTTTAAGTGATTCTTCATCATTGGGAGATAGGGCTAAAACCGATATATAGCAGGATATCTCAAAAAGTTGTGGATGGATTTGGACGAAACTTGGTGGAGAGGTTTTGTTTGTGACAAGGAAGAACAGATTCAATTTTGGTGAAAATCTGAATATGGATTCGGATGAGAGAATTATTTAATTTATAAGTGATTCTTCACCATTGAGAGATCGGGCGAAAAGCGATAAATAACATGTTATTTTAAAAAGTTGTGGACGAGTTATGACTAAACCTGGTGGACGAGTTGGTTATGTCACAAGAACAAGCCGATTAGGTTTTGGCTCAGGTCCGAATCCAGATCTGGCCTATCATTGGGATACAAAACGTATACTGTTCAGCCTGGCGGAGGTATGCGCTCTACCGAGTGCCGTTCTAGTTTTACGTGTTTCACTTAATTTTACATCCTCATTGGGACTCACATATAGATATGCAAAATATTTATGAAGTGCACAATGCTGTCTTTTGACTAAATGCATCAGTGAAGCGCCTGTTCAATGATAAACTGCTTGAGTGTGCGTGGACCAATGATATGTGAACATCGGAGACGATCAATTGTAGAGCAGGTAAAAGAAGAAAGTGGAAAACCAACCTGGATAATTTATAACAAACTTCCTTAACCATAAATATTATAATGGGATGGGGATGTGTTCAACTTGCTGTAAGAATCCATCTACATATTACACAGACCAAAATTGGACCTCTTTGCCGCTCCCATTCCCATCATACGTGCATCCCTCTCCCCTCTTTTCCCCTGCGACCCCATCAACTCTCCTTTTCTCCATGTTTTCCCCACAATTTATCCCCCCTTGTTAGAATTTCTAAGATAAATAATAGTAAATGGACTCAAAAGGAATATTTTGTATGCCCACAACTCCACAAGGTTTGGAGGACAATATTACGAAGAATGTTGAAAAATGACAGCATGTTTCATTCAGAAAGTAATGGTGTCTGTGCCAAGGACCATGAGGATGCAACATGCTATTAGATCGTGGTTTATAATATTTTGGCCAAGCGCTGTACAATGCACAGTAAAAAGCATAAGAAATGGATAAGCACACGAGTGCTTGGCACAGATCCTTTCCTGCCTGTTCTCAGGGCTGGGCTTGAGTGATCAAAGGCCTGTACTCAAGGCAAGGTTTCAGGCCAAACACAGACTATCCCAACACATGTACTATCTTTGCGGCTAACTGAAAAATCAGAAAAGCTCGCCCCTGAGGGTACGCCATCTCGAGTACACAAGGTTATCCATGATTTGTAACAACTTTCACCATCCAGCGAGTTCACAAGTACAGACCACCGTCTAACTAATTCAGCGATGGAACTGTAAAAGAGTTCAACTTGAAAGGCGTCAGATAACTGAGAGATCACATAATATGTTCACCGTGTCAAAAAAAAGGTGCAGGTTTCTCAGGTGACACCACCAAAAAACAGGTCACTATGGCATTGTGAGAAATAAAGTTTGCAGATGAGAATTTGGGAGAAATTGGACAATTTCCCCTTGTCGCCAATAATGCCGGCGTGAAAAGGCAACTTTTCATTCCATAAACTGGAGGCAGTGCAGCCATGTGAAGGATGGATAGGAAGCAGATGATTACAAATCATGTCATAACATCCACTATGATGTACTTGCTCAATAATCCCTAAGCAAAGTACATCGAGCTAAGAACATCCAGAACCAGGAAGAGAGATGAGAGATTATAATCAAAATGAAAAATAAGAGACCAGATGTAGATCGAGTCTCCGCATATAGAGATCTCCAGCTCAAAGCTTGGGTAAGAAAGTTCACGCCTTTGAACTTTCCCAATGGATGTAGCTGCTTTGATAAGGTATTGAATCGGGCTGCTAAGATTACAGGCCCAACGTCCAAGCTTACTGGGTTACCGGTTGTATCGCCAACACCGCTGAGTTTGTCAGTGATAAAACAATTGCAAATGACCTTAGCATTCGCAGTGCCATCAGTAAAAAATGGCACCGTCAGGTTAGACACTCGCTAGAGCCGGTTCACCACTGTAGGGTGCCACTCAATGCTGGACGACGGTCCTTATGTGATCCTTCAACCAAGACGTGAACAACTTCATAGTCTCACTGCACAGAAATGAACCCAAACAGCAAGAGGCGGGAGTTCCTCTGACTTCCCAACTGAAAGGGCAAGGTCAAAAAGCTTTAAGAATGTCCCAGGACACATACGAGTCACCCCCGTTGGCTCATATATAAGAACTCGCTCTGCAAGACTCCAGGGAAGTGGACGGCTCTCGCTGTGAAAATGGAGTTGCGGTGAGACGGGGGTCGGGGGGCTGCAGGGGGCAGGGGTGCAAAGGAAAGAGAGATCAGCAGCATAAAAGAGTATGAAGGAAACGAGGCTGAGGCGGAATAGAACAAAAACAACCTATATGTGAGTTTGGGGTAGGTAAAAGCAAGAAGAAACAAAGATGAAAGAAGAGGTAAACAGGAAAGGTTGGAGGGGAAAAAAAAGATTTTAACATATACCTGTGGATACGTTCACTCCTCGTCTGCTAAGCTACCTGGGTGGATAACATTTTTGAATGGATCAAGATATTTTAGGCAGTCTTGGGTCACGATCCCCCTACCTCTTTACTTTACATCATTCACCTCGGCCGTTTCGAGATGAATGGGCTAAGAGTGCGGCTTTGAATGGAGGAAGGGCTGAGAAATGAGATCTATGGCTTATGTGAACAGGAAAATGCTAGTTACTTTGATTGAATCCAAAACTCATGAAGAAAATAATGAAATATATAATAGTACTCCTGTCTTCAAACAAATGAACAACCTTTTGAGGAAGGAATCTTAGATCAGTGAGAAGCGATCATTACAAACTATCCGTCGTGTTTGGGAAGAGCTGTAAAATCTTCATTAGACACAGAGCATGATGACTTGGAAATGGTGTGCGAGTCCGGATGATACACCACGACAAAACAACTTACTTATGGGAATTGCTGTAGATCTGTGAGACCAATAGGTGAAGTAAAAACATGGTGTGAATGAGATGGAGACCTTTACACAAACTGTCTGTTATGGCCCAGCCTCACCTCTAAACCGTCCAGCCTGGGTTGGAATCCCGACAGAACTAAAAAAAACTGTTATCCCCTTATTTCACGGCCATGGAAGCCTGGTGTTGGCTTAGCGGTTAGGGTGCTGGTTTGGCATCCGAGGATCCTGAGCTTGAATCCCGGTCGATCGTTGAATCAACGCCAGGGGAGTTGACTCAGCCTGCCATCCTTCCAAGGTCGACAAATTGAGTACCGTGAAATGGGGTGAATAGGGACAGCAAGGTGAATAGGGACAGCAAGGTGAATAGGGACACAAACTGAAAAAAAGTTCGGAATATTTTTTCGCTGAAAATTGATAACCATACTGATTTGTTGATATTTGGGTTGAAAGTGTTCTCTTGTTTTTTTAAAAAGCAACTTATAGTCCCTATTAACCCCATATATGGGTTAAATGGGAATAAATAGGATTTTTATGGCTGTCCCTATTCACCCCGTTTTACGGGTGAATAGGGACAGTCACTCATACAAAAAAATAATCAAGAAATAGGGACAGTTTGGAGAAACTTTTGATCCCATATTTTTTTTCATTGGCACCATGGTTTATATTATGGGTGCATATTATGTGCATCCATCTGAGCTACCAATTTAGCAATACGTTGGAAACTCAGGATTGTTTCTTGATTATTTTTTTTTTGTATGAGTAAAATATGAATGGTCGTTTTAAAGGCCATTTTCCCCGCTAGAGCGGGGGTTGGCCTTGCGGGCCCCATGACAATCATGGTTCCCTGTTTGAGGCAATGTTTTTATGGCCAGATGCCCTTCCCGACACCAACCCTTGGTCGCCTCTTACGATGCGCAGGGATACGGTGTACCTATTCTAAACTGGGGTACACACCGGGATCATTCATCCCAGCAAGCTGGTACTCAATTTGCCGACCTCAGAAGGATGACAGGCTGAGTCAACCCCCCTGGCGTTAATTCAGCGATCGACCGGGATTCGAACTCAGGATCCTAGGAACCCAAGCATGCTACCCTAACCGCTAAGCCAACACCAGGCTATGACTGACACCAGGTATGAGTGACTGTCCCTATTCACCCATAAAACGGGGTGAATAGGGACAGCCATAAAAATCCTATTTATTCCTATTTAACCCATATATGGGGTTAATAGGGACTATAAGTTGCTTTTTTAAAAAAACAAGAGAACACTTTCAACCCAAATATCAACAAATCAGTATGGTTATCAATTTTCAGCGAAAAAAGTTTCCGAACTTTTTTTCAGTTTGTGTCCCTATTCACCTTGCTGTCCCTATTCACCCCATTTCACGGTACCAGCTCACTGGTAATTGGGGCACTGCATCAGCGGCAATAAAGTGCTTCCAGAGAAATGGTGCAACCAGCAGCCACAGGCAACAACAATGGGCATAGACGTTAAACTCAGATGGACACTAAACTGGTGTCCTGTCCGCTGGCATTAGTTGGTGGACGTTAAAGATCCCAGCTGTGTCCTTTGCGAAGAAAAGGCGAGCCATCGCCGACACCATGGCTTAGTTCCAAAATTCGTAACCCAACTACTGCTGGGAAGGCAATGGCAAACCACCCAGTATATCCCATGCCAAGAAACAACTTCACCAGTACTGAACCTGTCTTCGGGCAAAACATCAGATTATGGAATGCGAATGTCCCGGCCATCTTGAATCACCAATGCAGATCGGAGTCAGGACTTCGCGCTTTTGGGCGGGAGATGGTCATCACAACAAAGTGTCCAAAAAGTGATGGAGTTATTGAACACCTCGGATGTGCACAATGGTTTATCTCCGCGATGCTGCCTGCACTTTGTAACAGCAATAATATGATTGTGGAATATGAACTACCATTTGGCTGGTGATGAAAAGCTTTTTCCGTAGCCCTGTCCGCTTGTTTCTCACACCACCGCCTGTCTGGCTCCGACCACACGTGGCCTTTTCCTCAGATCTCCCATGCTGGTCTAGTCCAGGGAATGCAAAAAAGATCTTTCAGCTGTGATCAGTGCGCACAGCTGGTAGTTAGACACACGAATCATGTACAGCGATTGGAAGCAACAGACAGCACTTGCTTTGCCTATTTGTGCCTGCGCCATCTGTCTGAGTAGTGTCCTCGGGCAATTTGGGCTTTAACCCCTTTAGTGGGGTTAACAAGCTGGATAAATACCATGGCAAAGTGTCCCCTGGTCACCACTCTCTCCTTCACCCCCATCGCAAAGTGTTTTTACCAAAGTGCTTAATTGCATTGAATTACAACAAATTACACACCTGACACAATTGCACTGACCCAGGAATGTTGGACGAGTGCTTTATAAGAGTCAGATATGAACAGGTAAAGTAGTTGCAAACAGGTAAGTTGATAAAATAAAATGGCAACTGCTATATTTCACAAATCCTTGTCGCTCCCTTGTCTTTTAACATATTATTGGTAGAAAGAACTTGTGGGGTAAATCACTATAAATACAGTACAACTAAAAAATGAAAATATTAGAAAACCTAAAATGTCATTTCGAGAATTACACAAAGGTATAAACAAAAGTATAAACCTTATTGAGCTGCTGAAACATTGCAACCACAATGGGCTCCGCTCGTCTGAGCACCACCGCAGCTTTCAACCAAGCCCTGAGTTCATCGGCCATTTGTGGGTTGTGCCATGATCGCTACCGTATCTGCTTTGTACGTTGATCTAAGGCTCATGGAGGAGCTTCTACTTACTGTGTATCTGGTACAGGACACGGACATTACGAGACATCAGTTATACTTGAATGACAAGGACACGAGTGGGAAATTGACAAAACGAAATATAGCTTATGGGATACGAACCTAGGTCCCAGCATTGTGAGCCATCGGTCCGATGGGAATGCCAAACAGGTGAATGCAACATGGTTACTACCTCCACCACTGAAGGTGAATCGAGGTAATGTTTTCATCCCTGTCTATCCATCTGTGTGTCAGTTTGTCTGTCTGTAAGCAGGATATCTCAAAAGGTTAGTCACAGATTCAGACTAAATTTGGTGGAGAGGTTGGGTGTGTGACAAAGATGAATTGATTAGGTTTTGGTGAAGATTCAGATACGGATACGAGAATGTTTAAAAAAAATTTAAAGTGATTTTTCACCATTGAGTGATAGGGCCAAAAACAATATATCGCATGAAATCTCGAAAGTTTGTGGACGGATTATGACGAAACTTGGTGGAGGAGTTGGGCAGGTGAAAAGAACAAGCCGATTAGATGTGGTTGAGGGCGGATGCAGATCCGGCCTATCAGTGGGATACAAAACGTAAACCGTTCAGCCTGGCGGGGGTATGTGCTCTACCGAGTGCCCTTCTAGTTTTGAATGCGTTGCTGATCAGAGGAAGACAAAGACCTTTCTGTTAATCCCAAACCCCTGATGAGATTCAAACCAGCAACAAAATATTTTTTAACCACAACGTTGGCTCAAATACAGCATCCTTGACTTGCATGTTAAACCGTTTCAGTCGGTCAACAACCACACCCAGCCAACCACACGGTTAGAAAGTGCATTTATACAGTTACAATATCGATTCAGTCTTTTTTGTATACGTGGTCAAGGCTCATGGAATATCTAGAACACAAAACGGATCAGGACATAACATAATAAAAGGAACAGCAGGAGAAAGGGGAAACTCCAACAGCAGGGCAAAGGGAGAAATAGATGGAGACAGACAAACAAGGGATGAAAGTAATGATGAGGGGTAGGGGGAAATGCAAGGGGTGGAGAAAATGGATACAGAAGAAAAGAAAAATGTTAGTAGGTGTAGGGGTAGTTTAATGCTTGTACAAAAGATCATGGTTCTGGAAGATGGGGTGATCTGAGATGGTGGTAAACAGCTGCCTTGAAGATCTGGAGGGAAGAATGAGAAAGAGAGTGTGGAGGTTTCTTTCACAGGTGGGAAAACGAGGAACAAATGAGTGGATGTGAGCAGTAGCTCAGGATTTTGGCAGTTTCATTGGAAGGGGATGCTGGTGGACCGTGTGCAGCCTGCAGATACCTGGGGGTTGGGGAGGGTGGGGGAGTGGGCGGAATAAAACACAGAGAGGGCCGAGGATGCAATATCAGAAAGGAGGCGGTAGAAGACAGAGAGGCCACCGGCCTGATCGCGATGGCGAAGTGATAGGCCCATAGACTGGCGAAGTGATAGGCCTCAGCTTCATTGCGAGAGATTGTAATGATCTTGAAAGCCTTGGATTCCACAGTGTTAAGCTGAACAAGGTGTGAGGCAGGAGCACCGGCCCAGAGGGAAGAGTAGTACTCCATCAAGCTGCGGATGAAAGCCTTGTAGGTCGATAGGAGCTCAGGTGTGCCAAGGAAGGATTTTGTACGATGGAGGATACCCAGTCGACGACTGGCTTTGGAGGCCAGCTTTGAAATGTGGCTTGCCCAAGAGATTATAGTGAGAGCGAGTCCCAAGAGTTTGACTGACTGAACTTCTTCGAGAGGGTTGGTGTAATGAGAAAGTAGATTGGAGGGTTTGGGGAGTGAGACAGAGAGAGACAGAGAGAGACAGAGACAGAGACACAGAGAGAGAGGGAGATTTCTCAAGATTGGAGAGGGGTGTGAGAAGATCTTCTTGGAGAAGATCTCGCGAGATCTCGGAGACGGTGGGAGGGATTTTCGAAGCTCCACACGGTCTCCACGTTTTTCGAAGTTAAGTCTGTTCACAATTGTATTTTGTCGAAACTGTATTTATCTTTCGGTGTGTGAAGTTATTGTGTGCAACTTTGGTTGTTTCTCGGTGTTTATCTTTCATAAATTGATCGTCTGTTTGCCGTGTCGTGTCTTGAGGCCTTGTACAGTGTGCACTGTACAACCTTGAGGCTTTGTTTTTCTCTCAGCGGTCCGTCGTTTGTGATCCAATAACTTTCGTTCTCTGTATTCCCAGGCTTTTCACCCATAGCCTACTTCCTTGTGTAAATCTCAACTCGGGAAAAAAAAAAAAAAAAAAAAAAAAAAAAAAAAAAACAAACATTTCCTTCTCTGTTCTCATTCGTTTATTCATTCTTATTCGTTCGTTCGTTCTTCGACCACGTGTTTCTCCCCCATTTCCCCAGATAGTTTTCACTCATTAACCTTCAATGTTTACACTTTCCCCTCAAGTTATGTATTCCGTCATATTTTATAACACCTTTTTCTTCTTCTTCTTTAAAAGGCTGCTTTCGACTTGCTCACCAAATCAATTCATCCCAAAAAAAATATCCATCTCCTATAGTGCCTTTTTTCTACATTCCCTAAACTCTCCTGCACTCCATCCTCCATCCAGCGTCCTTAAACGTATTTTTAACTCGAAGGTCACAAGAAACTCATTTTGCAATAAATGTTCGTTTCCCATAAATCGTACACTTTCAAAAATCCAATCTCACCCCTCCCCTCCAAATCTTCCCCATAACCCCTCCCCTCCAAATCTTCCCCATCACCCCTCCCCTCCAAATCTTCCCCATCACCCATCCCTTTCAAATCTCCCCCCTTGCCCCCTCCCTCCTAAACTACCCCCTCACCCCTCCCCGCCAAGACGCCCCCTCCCCCCTCCCCTCCTAGACTCCTGCCTCACCCCTCCCCTCCAAATCTCCCCCATATCCCATCCCTTTCAAATCCCTCCCCTTGTCCCTTCCCTCCCAATCTCCCCCCTCACCCCTCCCCTTCAAATCTCCCCACCCTCATTGCTTCTCAATTTCCCCCCTCTCACTCCCCCTCCTCAAAGCATCCTCCCTGCTTCTTCCCCCTTCAAACTCTCACCTCCATCTCCCCCAACCTTCTGCCTCGCTCTTCCCCCTCCTCAAATAACACCTCATTGTGGCTCACCCAATCACCATCAAACCTTTTGTCCGCCCCATCCTTCCCTTTCTCCGAGCTATTCTGAAATCTCTGACACACCTTCAACAGCTCTCCCTATCTCTTCCACCTCTTCCACATCTTACCCTACCCCTCCTCCCCCCTGTTCTGTATCTGATGCTCCCCCTTCCTCTTCATTAACGGTATGGACCTCAAACATCCGGGGCCTTCGTTCAAACTTAACTGATCTCTCCATACAGGTTGCTTCTGTCAAACCAGACGTGATCTGCTTAACAGAAACTTTCCTCCTTTATGATGTCTCTGATTCCATAGTATCTCTCCCGGGCTACTCCCTCCTCCGGTATGATAGACCTGAGCCTCGTCCTGGAGGCGGGGTTGCTATCTTTATCAAAAACTCTCTTCCTCACTCGCCCTGCACTGCACTCCCTCCACCTCACCCCCAGGAATACCTCTGGCTACGGCTTCCCCTTCGCTCCCACCTCTTGTTCATATGTGTGTTGTACCGTCCACCAAACAGTGATGACTCCATCTACATCTCGCTGTCTGATGATATGGACCAACTTCTATCTACTCATCCCAACTCTCTCTTCCTCATATGTGGTGATTTCAATTGTTACCATGCCAGTTGGCTGGGTGTGGGTACCTCTCTCACCAGCCATGGCTCTTCAGCAAAGGACTTCTGCGACTCACTGGGACTGACACAATCTGTCAATTTCCCGACCCGGATCTCAGTCAACGGAACATCTTCTCTTCTGGACTTGGTTATGACTAACTTCCCTGAAAATGTCTGCTGCTCTTCTTCTGCTCCGATCGGATCATCTGATCATGTCCTTGTTAAAGTGGACATCTCTCTGACCATCCTCAGGGAGCCTGCTCAGCGTCGACGAGTCTGGCATTTCACTCAGGCCAACTGGCACGGTCTTCAAGCAGCCATCAATCATCTGGACTGGTCTCCCATCTCTACCACCTCTGACATCAACTCATCCTGGGAATTCTTCCAAAGTAAATTGCTCTCTCTCATGCACAGATTTATCCCATCTCGTCTTCAGTTGTCATACCCTTCCTCCCGTCCATGGTACACGGAATCTTGTGGTGAGGCTGTTGCCCAGAAACAACTTGCCTTCGTCTCCTGGAAAGCAAATCCAACGGAAGGAAATCTCATTTCCTTTCACAAAGCCCGAAACAAGTGTGTGTCCACCCTCAGGAGAGCCAGGAAACAATATCTCTCCATTCTCAAGACCGAACTCTCTTATCTGTCTCCCTCTTCCAAATCCTGGTGGCGTCTGGTCAAATCCGTTTCTGGTGTTTGTTCCCCCTCCATCCCCTCCCTTACCTCAAACGGCTACACAGCTGACTCCGCACGTGAAAAAGCTGAATGCCTCAACTCTGTGTTTGCCTCTAAATCTTGTGTCCCAAACCCATCCCTCTCTGTACCCACCATACCCAGTCGTACCCTGCTGCTCCTGGACTCCGTGTCCTTTCCTCCTGACAAGGTGGAAAAGTTTCTGTCAACCCTCGACTCTGATTCTGCAACTGGACCCGACGGCATCAGCCCACGGGTCCTAAAATCCTGCTCTGCTGCTCTATCTCACCCTCTCTCTGTTCTCTTCACCCTCTCTTTTGCTCAGGGTCAACTGCCATCTGCTTGGAAATCAGCCAACATCACCGCTTTGCACAAAAAAGGTGCAAAAACAGATCCTAGCAACTACAGACTAATCAGCCTTCTCCCAATTATCAGCAAAGTCATGGAATCCATCATTGCTTCGGATATGAAATCTTTCCTCTTCTCCAATGGCTTGATCTCTGATCATCAATTTGGTTTCAGACCAGGTCACTCTACTCTGGACATGCTGCTTCTGCTGTCTCAACAATGGATGGAGGTCCTCAATGCCAAACAGGAAATTAGAGCTGTCTCCCTCGACATATCACGTGCCTTCGACACGGTCTGGCACCCCGCTCTGCTCACCAAACTCTCCTCCTTTGGTATCCATGGAAATCTCCACGCATGGCTGGCGGACTTCCTCTCTAGTCGTCGTCAACGTGTGGCCCTGAATGGGTTTCTCTCATCTCCTCTTCCTGTTCAGGCTGGAGTTCCCCAAGGCAGTGTTCTGGGCCCCGTGCTTTTTCTGGTCTTCATCAATGATCTCTCTGACTCTCTCGAAAATCCTCTCTATCTCTTTGCTGATGACTCCACTCTCTGTCGCTCCATTCCTCTTCCCTCAGATCGGCAGTCTGCTGCCTCCTCACTCTCTGAAGACCTGGACAAAATCACAGACTGGTCAAACAAGTGGAACATGTCTTTCAATCCTGACAAATCTCACACTCTTACTATGTCTCTCCGAAAAGATCGACTGGACAACCCTCCCATCTACTTTCTCAACAATCCTCTCCAAGAAGTTCTGTCGCTCAAGATTTTGGGTCTCACTATCTGCCATGATCTTTCTTGGGAAAACCACATTTCCAAGCTGGCCTCCAAAGCCAGTCGCCGACTGGGCATCCTCCGTCGTGCGAAGTCCTTCCTCGGCACACCTGAGCTCCTCACCACATACAAGGCTTTCATTCGCAGCTCAATGGAATACTGTTCTCCCCTATGGGCCGGTGCTCCTGCCTCACACCTAGCTCGGCTTCACGCTCTTGAAACCAAAGCTTTCAGAATTATTGGAATCTCCCGCGATGAAGCTATCTCTGAGGGCCTTTCACTCACTCACCGCAGGCAGGTAGGTGGTCTTTCTGTCTTCTACCGACTCCTCTCCGGCCTTGCACCCCCAGCTCTCTCTGTGCTCTGTCCCCCAAATATTCCTACAGGTCGCACAAGATCTGCCAGCAACCCTCTGATGGTTAAACTGCCGAAATCTCGGCTCTCTGCTCACCTTCACTCTTTCATTCCTCTTTTTTCCCGCCTCTGGAACAAACTCCCTCACTCCCTTCAATCCCACTCCTCCCTCCAGGTCTTTAAAACAGCTGTTCACCACCATCTCTTATCTTCCCCCATCCAAAACCTTGATCTTTTCTACCCCTGCTAATTCACCCCAGATCCACCTTGTTTGAAATTCCAACTTCTTTCCTGGAAGTCCTGGCAGTGTCCATATGTTTTATACCTCTCCCACCGCCCCCTTCCCATGCCCCCCCCCCCCCCCAAAGCCCTCGCCCTCTCTGAGATCTCTCGATGTCTCCATGTCTCTCGGTCTCTCGGTCCCTGCTCTCAAATGTTGTGTTTGTGTCCTTCCCCCTCTCTCCCCATCTTGTCTACCGCTCCCGATGTTATATGTTTTATGTGTCGGTTTGTCTTTCTGTGTGATTAATGTTCGCTCTTTCACGAGCCTCGATCTTGTATACAAAAAAAAATAAAAAAAATAAAATAAAAAAAATTGAAAGATACAGTGTATTCCAAGTGTTTGACCAGTTTTGATTTTTGTCAAGGTCTGAGGGAAAGGAAAGAGGCCACTGCCTGTTTTTCAGAAGGATGAGGGATGTCATGGCAGAGGATGGAGTCATCAACGAAGACATAAAGAAGATTTTTCTGGAGAGTCAGAGAGATCATTGATGAAGATTAGGAATAGGATGGGTTGCCTAGAACACTGCCTTGGGGGTACTCCAGCCTTGACAAGGAGAGGAGAAGAAAGGGTTCCATTGAGAGCCACATGTTGACTACGAGAGTGGAGAAAGTCAGTAATCCAAGAGTGGAGTTGGCCTTAGATTCCACAGGCAGACAGTTTGGAGAGCAAGGCAGGATGCCAGACTGTGTTGAAAGCATGAGATACAGTATGTCCAGAGAGATGGCCTGACATTGAGGGCCTTGATCTCAAGTCTGACATTGAGGGCCTCCATCCATTGTTGGGAGAGTAGAAGCAGCATATCCAAGGTAGCGTGACCTGGTCTGAATCCAAGTTGATGATCTGAGATGCGGATGTTGGAGAAAAGTAATGATTTTATATCAACTGTGATGATGGATTCCAAGACCTTGCTGATGATTTGGAAGTAAGCTAATTAGTCTGTAATTAAGGGGATGAGTTTTTGCACCTTTTTATTTAAGGCAGCGATGTTGGCTGATTTACAAAAAAGATGGAAGATGATCCCAGGTAAATGACAGGGTGACAAAGGCAAAGAGACAAAGTGTAAAAAGAGCAGAGCAGGTTTTTAGGATATGTTCGCTGATACCGTCCGGTCCAATGGCAGAGTCAGAGTTGAGGGTTGAAAGAAACTTCTCTACCTTCTTAGGTGTAAAATACACAGACTCCAGGAGCAGTTGGGTTTGACTGGAAAGAGGGGGGGGGGGGAGTAGAGAGAGAGGGGGGGTTTAGGTACATGAGATTTGGAAGCAAACACAGAATTGAGGCGTTCGGCCTTTTAATGAGTGGAGTCAACTGTGGTTCCATTGGATGTGGGGGAAGAAATGGAAAGGGAGCATACTTCATGGACAGATTTGACAAGACACCACCAGGTTCTCGAGGAGGGAGACAAGTTTGAAAGTTCATTTTTGGAAGTTTGACGGATGTTGTTTTCTGCCTCTCCTGAGAGTAGACACACTTGTTGGGGACTTTGTGGAATGATCTGAGATTGCCTCCAGTTGGATTTTCCTTCCAGGAGGCGAATGCAAGTTGTTTTAAGGCAACTACCTCAACACAAGATTAACATGTCAATTTATGCAATTATATACAATGGAGTAGAAATGGGAAATTATTTTAAGCAAGGGGGTGTCTGCAGTAAATTCCACCAAACATGATGGCTTTTCGGTTAGAGCATCAACTCAGAGACTGGGAATTTGGCAGACGAGATCAAACAGGACGTTGATTGAGGTATTGACATTATAAAAAGACTTTTACCCAAACGACCTTGCTTATAATCAAAAGAAGTTATAAGTGAAGAATGAGAGTGTAATTCCAAGGGGCATCATGTAAAGGGCAACTGTAAATAAGTACGGCAATACGCCGCTTTACACTCAATCCACTCAGTCGAAGCACTCACACGTTTTCCTCCCGTTTAATAGTCCAGGCCTTCATTGGACTTGTGAGCCCACCCTCCCTCCCTGTGTCCCGGCGAGTTGAAAAGGTTCAGCTTAGAGACCACATGCCGAGCCTCTGAGATGCGCCAATTCAGGCGATTTCCGCCAAAAACGATCGCTTGCTTTGGCTTCTGACACCTCCCAGAAGCACACAATGTCGGCTTGAGCGACTCAAAGAGTCCAGGACCCTTGCTTAGCGAGGGGCTACATCTTATCTGGAAGTCTGTGCGTGGCTGTCTTTGTGTGTCGATCTGTACATTTCTACGTCCGTCCTCATTGCACTTTCGCTTCTGGTTCTGGAAATATTTTTTCATGAAAGGCCACTCACTTCATCATAAAGGAAGGAAATTAAGAGCGAGATAAGGATTTAAATGAAACATGGAAATCAAATTGAAAAATTCAAAATACCAAATTCCACATCATAAAAAGCCCCAACTAACCCTCTTCTTTAAATGCCACATACAGCTCATGGCAAAGCTTGTGTACACATCACATGTAGGATAAGGACAGAATAAAATACCAATGTACTTTTACTGCACATTAATTACAAGAACATTAGTACACAAAGGACACATTTACAAAGTATGTGGGATTTGAACCTGAAATCACAACATCACAAACCACAAGTTGGTGGGAATGTGAAATCAGGCAAATCCATCTCAGTATTTTAAAATATACATATGTGCACATACACAAACACATATATAAACATACAGTTGTGGCCAAAAATATTGGCACCCTTGCACTTTTTTCAAATAACTCACAATTTTCTCGAAAATAAGTTGAAATCTTTTACTCTATAAATAAGTAAAAATAAGTATTTGGTCTCCACAATTCTTTCTTTCACTGTTAATATTACAGAACATTGTTATTGATTCAGAACTCATTATATCCTTTTAAATCAGGAAATAAAAAGAAATGGAATTGACAAAATTATTGACATCCCAGACTTAATATTTGGTAGCACAACCTTTAGACAAAATAACTGCAGTCAAGCACTTCCTATAGCCATGAATCAGCTTCCTTCACCTCTATACTGGCAGTTTGTCCCACTCTTCTTGTGCAAACTGCTCAAGTTCTCCCAGATTTGAAGGGTGCCTTCTCCCAACTGCTGTTTTCAGATCTCGCCACAGGGGTTCAATGGGATTTAGATCTGGACTCATTGCTGGCCACTTCAGAACAGTCCAGCGTTTTGTGTTGAACCATTCCTGGGTGCTTTTTGAAGTGTGTTTGGGGTCATTGTCCTGCGGCAAGACCCATGACCTTCGACGGAGACCCAGCTTTCTGACACTGGGTTCAACTTTGCACATTTAACTGGGTAATCTCCTGATTTCATGATGCCATGCACACATTCAGTGCCAGAGGCAGCACCGCAACCCCAAAACATCACTGAACCTCCTCCATGTTTGACTGTAGGGAAGGTGTTCTTTTCTTTGAAGGCTTCATTTTGTTTTCTATAAACATAGAGATGATGTGCTTTACGAAAAACCTCTAATTTGGTCTCATCTGTCCACAGGACATTCTCCCAGAAGGATTTTGGCTTGCTCAGGTGTGTTTTGGTAAACTCCACTCAGGCTTTATTATGTCTCTCTCTCAGCCGTGGGGTCCTCCTGGGTCTCCGACCATAGAAAACCCTTTCATTGGGTTGGCGACGGATGGTGCAAGTTGAAACTGTTGTACCTTGTGTCTGAAGGTCAGCTTGAATCTGTTTGGCAGTTGATCGAGGTCCTTTCTCCACCATTCGAACAATCCTTCGATGCAATCTTCGATCAACTTTTCTCTTGTGGCCACATCCAGGTAGGTTGACTACGGTGCCATGGGCCTGAACTCCCTGATAACATTGTGTACGGTGGACACAGTAACATCAAGGTCTCTGGAGATGGACTTGTAGCCTTGAGATTGTCCATCCTTGGCTACAATCTTGTGTCTGACCTCCTCAGACAATTCTCTGGTTGTCTTTCTTTTCTCCATGGTCATTGCGGTACATACCGTGACACAATACAACAGAATGACTCCTTTTCTCTTTTCAAACTAGTTGAATGAGTGATTTTTATCTTTATATTGCAGGCACCTGCAACTCACCACGGGTGAGTTCAATCCCAAAGTAAAGGAGAATCACCTGCTTGAAATCTAAGTATTTCCAACAACTTCTAAAAGGTGCCAATAATATTGTCCAGGCCATTTTAGGATTTCTGTGTGGAATAAGCTAAGATTTCGTATTTTTTTCAGCTTTTTTTATTTTGTTCCACCGCAAACCAAATAGATACATATGTGGATACCAAAAAGTTTCTTCATTTCAACAATTTTTTGGAAGAAATGGTGCATTATTTGAAAAAAGTGTGAGGGTGCCAATATTTATGCACAAACATACACAAGCACACATATTCTGATTCTGATGTACCATATTCATGTGGCGTAGGTGCTGCCGAAGCCATACACAAGCCATATGCACAAACATATGCCGAAGCCATATGCACAAACATACACAAGCACACATATTCTGATTCTGATGTACCATATTCATGTGGCGTAGGTGCTGCCAAAGCCGTTTCTTGGCAAAGATCGTACTGGGTGGTTTACCATTGCATTCTCAGCAGTAGTTGGTGCAGGAAAAAGGAATTTGTCCAGGGTGCTGGCGAAGCTCGCCTACTGTTCGCGAAGGACACCTTTGGATCATCAATGCCCATCATCTAATCCCATAAACTAAAAGGGGCACCAATTTGATTCATACAGCTGCATGAATAAGTAGATGTATTTTATTTGCTAGATGTAGGGCGCCCTTTTAAATGAGCCTTTCTCGAGCATTACTTGGTTCCTCCCCAGAACACAAGGGATTAATTAATATGTAATAATTATTGTCCAGTAATATTATTATTGTCCAGTCCAGTAAATTATTGTCCAGTAATAATTAATTAATAATTAATTATAATAATTAATTATTAATTATTAATAATTGTCCAGCATGCACACGAGATTTTTTGAATGCCCCATATTTTGTATTGTTTGGCATTTTCTACAAGCTATGGAATGTCCCTTCTTTTCTCTACTTTGCCACATGGCACATACCCTTAAATAAAGGGGCCTTTTCTATGCCCCTGGCATCTTACCCAAGAATGTCCCTTCTTTTCTATAGTTTCCCATATGGCACATCCCATATAAAGGGGCCTTTTCTATGCCCCTGGCATTTTTCACAAGATACATTTTAAATACAAACAAAATGCATTTGTTCATCGTGCAAGACTTTATTCAAGACAATATAAAAGACTTGAAAAAGTAAGGGGAAAAAATATTCAACTCAGACGGGATTTGAACCCACAATCCCCAGCTTGGGAGTTTAATGCGTTATCCAAGGGGCCATTGACCCACCATGTTAGAATACTTCCAGATAGCAAGGAGATAATGGGGGCGGGGCGAACAGCACACCTGGACAGAAGTACAGGATGAGACAACAGCACACGTGGAGAAAGGAAAAATAAATGTTTTTGGTTATTATTTTTAAAATTTGGGTTTTTTGGGGAGGGGTGGGGATTTAAAACGTCAGACAAAGAGTATTATGTTCGGGGTAGAGGGGAAAAATCTAAGAGCCAAGCAAAACACAAAGTAGGGGACTTAAGTTAGCAAACAACGACGGGGGTACAAGGCCGCACACGAGGAGCAGAACACGATTAATTACGGTATTTGCCAGACGGTATTTAAAACGTTAGACAAGTGGTCGATGTTCGGGGAAGTTAGGGGGACAAGAGAAAATCTAAGAAATAAGCAATACAGCGAAGGAAAGAACTTAAATTCACAGAACACCTATGGGGGTAGGGAAGCCGAGAGAAACCAGGCCGCGCACGCGGTGGAACAGAAAACGATTATATTATACAAAAGTTTGCAAGAATTGCAAATCAACACCAACTAGAAAGCACACTGCAACACATGCACAATAAAAAACGAGTAGAAATTGACGAAGACACGAATGGAAAAAATACTATAACTTTGCTGCCGTGCAGAGGTCGAAGACGCTTCCTTGCTCCAGGGACCGGAAACGGAAGTGACATTTTAAGACATTTAGACCATTTTGACCCTATATACCGATTTTGACCTTTTCAGACCTTTACACCTTTCAACCTTAAGACCTCCAGACCATTTGACCTTTACAATTTTTCAGACATGTAACCTTTACACATTTACAAATAGACTAAACCATTTAAACCTTTCATTTGCAATCAACGACCTTTTATTTAGTACATCCTTCCATTTATTTGCCACACAAAACAAGTCCTGGTGAGAGTCTGCAATCTCTGATCGTTCTTTCTTTTTAAAATTTAAATATATAGTTGAAGACTGCATGAAAAATCGTTCTAATAAATACTTCCAAGAACCATGCAATATATCGATAAAAAGCATTAGAGGGCGAGGCATATGTTTCTCGGGGTAAAGAAGATTCTGCCATTATGGCTATTGTACCATCATCTCCATCAAGTCATAGTTATTGTCGCCACATCAACATTGCCAACGCATTATTAGATTAAGTTTATCGTCATCATCATTATTTATTATATCATACCGAATCGGGTTTTTTGAGCATATCATTTACATGCTTGTCAATTGACTTCATATCTGAAGTTTGGACAATACATCACCACGTGATGGACCTTGACAAGTTTATATCCATTTATTGATTCTCCTTTCTTTATTGATTTATTGATTCCTTTAAATTGTTATAGCCAATTTTTTTAAGTATGTTCCTGTATGTCTGCCATTCCTTTCCATGTCCGACTGACCTTCCTCCGATGCTTGGATGATTTCACATGACAGAATAAGATGTACTAAAAAATAATTAACCTTTTTAGTGACAAATCGTTTTAATTTTAAATGTTTATTGTGTGTGTGGGTCATCTAACTCTGTTGTCCAGCCCGTCGTGAATAGATACACCTAATGAAATCCAAACTCGCAATGAAACCGTGGACCATTGTTACCCTGTGATACCTCATTTGCTCTTTTACCACAGCCTTACCTTTAGATACAGTACTTCTGAGGGTAGTTTTATACTTTGTACTTTTTGTTACATGTTTTGTACACTCACATTTTCCTATTAACTTGTATGTTTTTAAATGGGGGTTTTTCCACAGGTGTCGCTCGTTATTATAACTTGTAAGTTTTGTGATCTTAATAACTCAAGAAAATAAACTTTGTTTTATGTTCTTCATACTGGAAAATAAGCCTGGTGTTGGCATAACGGTTAACGTGCCTTGCTAAAGATATTAGGCTCTTGAATTTGAATCCGTCGTGCCGTTAAACAACACCCAGTGGGTTCCCTCAACCTGTCATCCTACCGAGATCGGAAAAATGAGTAGCAGCTTAATGTGAACAGGGGGCACCGCATCAGCAGAACAGCCATACTTCCAGTAACGATGGAACCAGCAGCCACAGGTTGCATACTAATTAATAATAACTCAAGAAAATAAATTATTTTATGTTTTTAATAAAGGAAAATAATAATTTATTTTATGTTTTTAATAACTCTCTTGTTCATGAAAGAAAATAGCATAAAAACAATGCACAATCATGTTAATTAAGGGTTCAGTTTTGACATATTTTAAAGTTGAAATCCTTAACCCCATTTTCCCCATTACCGCATGAGTTTGCAGATTTGTGGTTCACAGGGATCTTCAAGAATGTGACCCCTGTGAATGGCAAGGCCCTCCTGTATATACTCGAACACTGCACGGGGTATCGTGTTATATGAACTCTCTAGTTCTTGGTTGTTTTTGTCTTTCCACAGGGACACCATGAAATCATGAGCACAAAGTTAGTTCTGACAGCAGCAGCCCTTTAAAATTTCAAAGTGGTTTGATGAAACCCACTTAGTAATGGTTATTTAGTGGCATTTAAGCTCGATTAAGGGTTGAAATGAGCTAACACTGACCAAAAACATTAATTACAAAAATTATCATCCAAAATGGCTTAGTTACCGATTCCACCATGAAAGCTTTGGGATATACTCATTATAAATAAACCCTTGTTACAATCGTTTAATCATGACCATCATGTTAATCAATGAATTAGAACTGATCACAAAAATTAACCCTTATTTCAATCACTCAAACACAACCATCGCGATAATAAATGAAGTACTGTATATACCTTGTCAAAAATGAACGCTTGTTTCCATAAACCAATCACAACCATCGCGATAATTAATGAAGTATATAACTTGTCAAAAATGAACCCTTGTTTCAATCACTCAATCACAACTATCAAAGTAATCAATGAAGTATGAATCATCAAATATGAACCCTCGTTTCAATCACTCAATCATAACCATCAAAGTAATCAATGAAGAATGAATCATCAAATATGAACCCTCATTTCAATCAACCAATCATAACCATCAAAGTAATCAATGAAGTATGAATCATCAAATATGAACCCTCGTTTCAATCAATCAATCATAACCATCAGAAGTAATCAATGAAGAATGAATCATCAAATATGAACCCTCATTTCAATCAACCAATCATAACCATCAAAGTAATCAATGAAGTATGAATCATCAAATATGAACCCTCGTTTCAATCAATCAATCATAACCATCAAAGTAATCAATGAAGTATGAATCATCAAATATGAACCCTCGTTTCAATCAATCAATCATAACCATCAAAGTAATCAATGAAGTATGAATCATCAAATATGAACCCTCGTTTCAATCAACCAATCATAACCATCAAAGTAATCAATGAAGAATGAATCATCAAATATGAACCCTCATTTCAATCAACCAATCATAACCATCAAAGTAATCAATGAAGTATGAATCATCAAATATGAACCCTCGTTTCAATCAATCAATCATAACCATCAAAGTAATCAATGAAGTATGAATCATCAAATATGAACCCTCGTTTCAATCAATCAATCATAACCATCAAAGTAATCAATGAAGTATGAATCATCAAATATGAACCCTCGTTTCAATCAATCAATCATAACCATCAAAGTAATCAATGAAGTACGAATCATCAAATATGAACCCTCGTTTCAATAAATCAATCACAACTATCAAAGTAATCAATGAAGTATGAATCATCAAATATGAACCCTCATTTCAATCAACCAATCATAACCATCAAAGTAATCAATGAAGTACGAATCATCAAATATGAACCCTCGTTTCAATCAATCAATCATAACCATCAAAGTAATCAATGAAGTACGAATCATCAAATATGAACCCTCGTTTCAATCAATCAATCATAACCATCAAAGTAATCAATGAAGTACGAATCATCAAATATGAACCCTCATTTCAATCAACCAATCATAACCATCAAAGTAATCAATGAAGTATGAATCATCAAATATGAACCCTCGTTTCAATCAATCAATCATAACCATCAAAGTAATCAATGAAGTATGAATCATCAAATATGAACCCTCGTTTCAATCAATCAATCATAACCATCAAAGTAATCAATGAAGTATGAATCATCAAAAATGAACCCTCGTTTCAATCAACCAATCATAACCATCAAAGTAATCAATGAAGTATGAATCATCAAATATGAACCCTCGTTTCAATCAATCAATCATAACCATCAGAAGTAATCAATGAAGTATGAATCATCAAATATGAACCCTCGTTTCAATAAATCAATCATAACCATCAAAGTAATCAATGAAGAATGAATCATCAAATATGAACCCTCGTTTCAATAAATCAATCACAACTATCAAAGTAATCAATGAAGTATGAATCATCAAATATGAACCCTCATTTCAATCAACCAATCATAACCATCAAAGTAATCAATGAAGTATGAATCAACAAATATGAACCCTCGTTTCAATCAATCAATCATAACCATCAAAGTAATCAATGAAGTATGAATCATCAAATATGAACCCTCGTTTAAATCAATCAATCATAACCATCAGAAGTAATCAATGAAGAATGAATCATCAAATATGAACCCTCATTTCAATCAACCAATCATAACCATCAAAGTAATCAATGAAGAATGAATCATCAAATATGAACCCTCGTTTCAATAAATCAATCACAACTATCAAAGTAATCAATGAAGTATGAATCATCAAATATGAACCCTCATTTCAATCAACCAATCATAACCATCAAAGTAATCAATGAAGAATGAATCATCAAATATGAACCCTCATTTCAATCAACCAATCATAACCATCAAAGTAATCAATGAAGTATGAATCATCAAATATGAACCCTCGTTTCAATCAACCAATCATAACCATCAGAAGTAATCAATGAAGAATGAATCATCAAATATGAACCCTCATTTCAATCAACCAATCATAACCATCAAAGTAATCAATGAAGAATGAATCATCAAATATGAACCCTCGTTTCAATCAATCAATCATAACCATCATGGTAATCCATAAAATGCAAATCATCAAAAATGAACCCTTGTTTCCATAAACCAATCACAACCATCGCGATAATTAATGAAGTATATAACTTGTCAAAAATGAACCCTTGTTTCAATCACTCAATCATAACCATCAAAGTAATCAATGAAGTATGAATCATCAAATATGAACCCTCGTTTCAATCAATCAATCATAACCATCAAAGTAATCAATGAAGAATGAATCATCAAATATGAACCCTCGTTTCAATCAATCAATCATAACCATCAAAGTAATCAATGAAGTACGAATCATCAAATATGAACCCTCGTTTCAATAAATCAACCATAACCATCACAGTAACCAATAAAAAGCAAACCATCAAAAATGATCCCTCGTTTCAATCATCAATCATAACCATCAAAGTAATCAATGAAGTATGAATCATCAAATATGAACCCTCATTTCAATCAACCAATCATAACCATCAAAGTAATCAATGAAGTATGAATCATCAAATATGAACCCTCGTTTCAATCATCAATCATAACCATCAAAGTAATCAATGAAGAATGAATCATCAAATATGAACCCTCATTTCAATCAACCAATCATAACCATCAAAGTAATCAATGAAGTATGAATCATCAAATATGAACCCTCGTTTCAATCAATCAATCATAACCATCAAAGTAATCAATGAAGTATGAATCATCAAATATGAACCCTCGTTTCAATCAATCAATCATAACCATCAGAAGTAATCAATGAAGAATGAATCATCAAATATGAACCCTCGTTTCAATAAATCAATCATAACCATCAAAGTAATCAATGAAGTATGAATCATCAAATATGAACCCTCGTTTCAATAAATCAATCATAACCATCAAAGTAATCAATGAAGTATGAATCATCAAAAATGAACCCTCATTTCAAACAAAATCAATCATAACCATCATAGTAATCAATGAAGTACGAATCATCAAATATGAACCCTCGTTTCAATCAATCAATCACAACCATCAAAGTAATCAATGAAGAATGAATCATCAAATATGAACCCTCGTTTCAATCAATCAATCACAACCATCAAAGTAATCAATGAAGTATGAATCATCAAATATGAACCCTCGTTTCAATCAATCAATCATAACCATCAAAGTCATCAATGAAGAATGAATCAACAAAAATGAACCCTCGTTTCAATAAATCAACCATAACCATCACAGTAACCAATAAAAAGCAAACCATCAAAAATGATCTCTCGTTTCAATCATCAATCATAACCATCAAAGTAATCAATGAAGTATGAATCATCAAATATCAACCCTCGTTTCAATCAATCAATCATAACCATCAAAGTAATCAATGAAGTATGAATCATCAAATATGAACCCTCGTTTCAATCAATCAATCATAACCATCAAAGTAATCAATGAAGAATGAATCATCAAATATGAACCCTCGTTTCAATCAATCAATCATAACCATCAAAGTAATCAATGAAGTATGAATCATCAAACATGAACCCTCGTTTCAATAAATCAACCATAACCATCACAGTAATCAATGAAGTATGAATCATCAAAAATGAACCCTCGTTTCAATCATCAATCATAACCATCAAAGTAATCAATGAAGAATGAATCATCAAATATGAATCCTCGTTTCAATCAATCAATCATAACCATCAAAGTAATCAATGAAGTATGAATCATCATATATGAACCCTCATTTCAATCAATCAATCATAACCATCATAGTAATCAATGAAGTACGAATCATCAAATATGAACCCTCGTTTCAATCAATCAATCATAACCATCAAAGTAATCAATGAAGAATGAATCATCAAATATGAATCTTCGTTTCAATCAATCAATCATAACCATCAAAGTAATCAATGAAGTAAGAATCATCAAATATGAACCCTCGTTTCAATCAATCAATCACAACTATCAAAGTAATCAATGAAGTATGAATCATCAAATATGAACCCTCATTTCAATCAACCAATCATAACCATCAAAGTAATCAATAAAATGCAAATCAACAAAAATGAACCCTCGTTTCAATCAACCAATCATAACCATCAAAGTAATCAATGAAGTATGAATCATCAAAAATAAACCCTCATTTCCATAAATCAATCATAACCATCACAGTGATTAATAAAATGCAAATCAACAAAAATGAACCCTCGTTTCAATCAACCAATCATAACCATAAAATTAATCAATAAAATGCAAATCATCAAAAATTAACCTTCGTTTCAATCGCAAAATCATAACCGTCAAAGTAATCAATGAAGTATGAATCAGCAAAAATGAACCCTCGTTTCAAACAAAATCAATCATAACCATCATAGTAATCAATGAAGTACGAATCATCAAATATGAACCCTCGTTTCAATCAATCAATCATAACCATCATAGTAATCAATGAAATACGAATCATCAAATATGAACCCTCGTTTCAATCAATCAATCATAACCATCAAAGTAATCAATGAAGAACGAATCATCAAATATGAACCCTCGTTTCAATCAACCAATCATAACCATCAAAGTAATCAATGAAGTATGAATCATCAAATATGAACCCTCATTTCAATCAACCAATCATAACCATCAAAGTAATCAATAAAATGCAAATCAACAAAAATGAACCCTCGTTTCAATCAATCAATCATAACCATCAAAGTAATCAATGAAGTATGAATCATCAAAAATAAACCCTCATTTCCATAAATCAATCATAACCATCACAGTGATTAATAAAATGCAAATCAACAAAAATGAACCCTCGTTTCAATCACAAAATCATAACCGTCAAAGTAATCAATGAAGTATGAATCAGCAAAAATGAACCCTCGTTTCAAACAAAATCAATCATAACCATCATAGTAATCAATGAAGTACGAATCATCAAATATGAACCCTCGATTCAATAAATCAATCACAACTATCAAGGTAATCAATGAAGTATGAATCATCAAATATGAACCCTCATTTAAATCAATCAATCATAACCATCAAAGTAATCAATGAAGTATGAATCATCAAAAATGAACCCTCGTTTCAATCAATCAATCATAACCATCAAAGTAATCAATGAAGTACGAATCATCAAATATGAACCCTCGTTTCAATCAATCAATCACAACCATCAAAGTAATCAATGAAGTATGAATCATCAAATATGAACCCTCGTTTCAATCAATCAATCACAACCATCAAAGTAATCAATGAAGTATGAATCATCAAAAATGAACCCTCGTTTCAATCAATCAATCATAACCATCAAAGTAATCAATGAAGTATGAATCAACAAAAATGAACCCTCGTTTCAATCAATCAATCATAACCATCAGAAGTAATCAATGAAGTATGAATCAACAAAAATGAACCCTCGTTTCAATCAATCAATCATAACCATCAAAGTAATCAATGAAGTATGAATCATCAAATATGAACCCTCGTTTCAATCAATCAATCACAACCATCAAAGTAATCAATGAAGTATGAATCATCAAAAATGAACCCTCGTTTCAATCAATCAATCACAACCATCAAAGTAATCAATGAAGTATGAATCAACAAAAATGAACCCTCGTTTCAATCAATCAATCACAACCATCAAAGTAATCAATGAAGTATGAATCAACAAAAATGAACCCTCGTTTCAATCAATCAATCACAACCATCAAAGTAATCAATGAAGTATGAATCATCAAATATGAACCCTCGTTTCAATCAATCAATCATAACTATCAAAGTAATCAATTGCAAATCCAACGGAAGGAAATCTCATTTCCTTTCACAAAGCCCGAAACAAGTGTGTGTCCACCCTCAGGAGAGCCAGGAAACAATATCTCACCATTCTCAAGACCGAACTCTCTTATCTGTCTCCCTCTTCCAAATCCTGGTGGCGTCTGGTCAAATCTGTTTCTGGTGTTTGTTCCCCCTCCATCCCCTCCCTCACCTCAAACGGCTTAACGGCTGACTCCGCACGTGAAAAAGCTGAATGCCTCAACTCTGTGTTTGCCTCTAAATCTTGTGTCCCAAACCCATCCCTCTCTGTACCCACCGTACCCAGTCGTACCCAGCTGCTCCTGGACTCTGTGTCCTTTCCTCCTGACAAGGTGGAAAAGTTTCTGGCAACCCTCGACTCTGATTCTGCAACTGGTCCTGACGGCATCAGCCCACGGGTCCTAAAATCATGTTCTTCTGCACTTTCACTCCCTCTTTCTGTTCTCTTCACCCTCTCTTTTGCTCAAGGTCATCTGCCATCTGCTTGGAAATCAGCCAACATCACCGCTTTGCACAAAAAAGGTGCAAAAACAGATCCCAGAAACTACAGACCAATCAGCCTTCTCCCAATTATCAGCAAAGTCATGGAATCCATCATTGCTTCAGATATTAAATCTTTCCTCTTCTCCAATGGCTTGATCTCTGATCATCAATTTGGTTTCAGACCTGGTCACTCTACTCTGGACATGCTGCTTCTGCTTTCTCAACAATGGATGGAGGTCCTCAACGCCAAACAGGAAATTAGAGCTGTCTCCCTTGACATTTCAAGTGCCTTCGATACGGTCTGGCACCCTGCTCTGCTCTCCAAACTCTCCCCCTTTGGTATCCATGGAAATCTCCATGCATGGCTGGCGGACTTCCTCTCTGGTCGTAGTCAACGTGTGGCCCTGAATGGGTTTCTCTCATCTCCTCTTCCTGTTCAGGCTGGAGTTCCCCAAGGTAGTGTTCTGGGCCCTGTGCTTTTTCTGGTCTTCATCAATGATCTCTCTGACTCTCTTGAAAATCCTCTCTATCTCTTTGCTGACGACTCTACTCTCTGTCGCTCCATTCCTCATCCCTCAGATAGGCAGTCTGCAGCCTCCTCACTCTCTGCAGACCTGGACAAAATCACAGACTGGTCAAACAAGTGGAACATGTCTTTCAATCCTGACAAATCTCACACTCTTACAATATCTCTCCGAAAGGACCGACTGGACAACCCTCCCATCTACTTTCTCAACAATCCTCTCCAAGAAGTTCTGTCGCTCAAGCTTTTGGGTCTCACTATCTGCCATGATCTTTCTTGGGAAAACCACATTTCCAAGCTGGCCTCCAAAGCCAGTCGCCGACTGGGCATCCTCCATCGTGCGAAGTCCTTCCTTGGCACACCTGAGCTCCTCACCACATACAAGGCTTTCATCCGCAGCTCAATGGAATACTGTTCCCCCCTCTGGGCTGGTGCTCCTGCCTCACACCTTGCTCGGCTTCACGCTGTTGAGGCCAAAGCTTTCAGAATCATTGGAATCTCCTGCGATGTAGTCAACGCCGAGGGCCTTTCACTCACTCACCGCAGGCAGGTTGGTGGTCTTTCTGTCTTCTACCGACTCCTCTCCGGCCTTGCTCCCACAGCTCTCTCTGTGCTCTGTCCCCCCAATATTCCTTCAGGTCGCACAAGATCTGCCTGCAACCCTCTTCTGGTTAAACTGCCAAAGTCTAGGCTCTCTGCTCACCTTCACTCTTTCATTCCCCTTTTCTCCCGCCTCTGGAACAAACTCCCCCACTCCCTTCAATCCCACTCCTCCCTCCAGGTCTTTAAAACAGCTGTTCACCACCATCTCTTATCTTCCCCCATCGAAAACCTTGATCTTTTCTACCCCCGGTAATTCACCCCAGAGTCCTTGCAGTGTTCATATGTTTTAATCCTCTCCCACCTCCCCCCAAGTCCTCCCGATGTCCCTGCTCTCAAATGTTGTGTTTGTGTCCTTCCCCCTCTCTTTTGTGTCCTCCCCCCTCTCTCCCCATCTTGTCTACCGCTCCCCTTGTTTTTTGTGTTTTGTGTGTCGGTTTGTCTTTTTGTGTGATTAATGTTAGCTCTTTCACGAGCCTCGATCTTGTATACAAAAAAAAAAAGAAAAAAAAAAGTATGAATCATCAAATATGAACCCTCGTTTCAATCAATCAATCATAACCATCAAAGTAATCAATGAAGTATGAATCATCAAATATGAACCCTCGTTTCAATCAATCAATCATAACTATCAAAGTAATCAATGAAGTATGAATCATCAAATATGAACCCTCGTTTCAATAAATCAATCATAACTATCAAAGTAATCAATGAAGTATGAATCATCAAAAATGAACCCTCGTTTCAATCAACCAATCACAACCATCACAGTAAAGAACTACAGCAGCACTTGGTAGAGCGCATACCTGCATACCTCCGCCAGGCTGAAGAGTTTACGTTTTGTGTCCTACTGGTAGGTCGGATCTGCATCCAGACCTTAACCAAATCGAATCAGCTTGTTCTTGTCACACACCATCCAGACCTTAACCAAATCGAATCAGCTTGTTCTTGTCACACACTCAACCTGTTCACCAAGTTCCATCCGAATCCGTCCATAATCTTTGAGATATCGTGCTATGTATTGTTGTTGGCCCGATCTCTCAATGGTGAAGCATCACTTTATAAATCCCAAAATCCGGATCAGGATCCGGATCTTCACCAAAATGTAAACAATTCCTCCTGGTCACACACCCAACCTGTCCACCAAGCTTTGTCTGAATCTGTACATAACCTCCGTCCACCTCCGGTGGCAGAGGTAGTGAGTGAATTATAACTCATCAAAAATGAACCCTCATTTTCAATCACTCAGTCATAACTATCAGAGTAATCAATGAAGGGCAACTCATCAAAAATGAAAAATTAACCCTTGTTTCAATCACTCAATCAAAAGCATCAATCAAAGACCTACCAGCTTCCCCGGCTAACTATGACGATTTTGTGGAAAATATAAAACGTCCTCAAGGAACAATATCCCGAGAGGCTGCTGGACAAATTACATCCCAGGACTGTCACAAGATGCTAAAGACCTCTACAAGGACTACACCACCTGCTTCCAGACTCTTCCGTTTGGGAATTATACCTTGGAATTAGAAGAGAGACTGATCAATGGCATATCAGAGAAGCGGCGAAATAAGTGGCAAGGGCTGATTGAATGTACAAACTTGACCCATAGCAGCAGAAAAGCCTGGACTACCATAAAGATGCTGGGAAAGGACATCACGAAAGCACAACCCCGTAGGAGATCACAGCAAACAAACCGCTCACCAGTTCCTCATGAATAGCTGAGGAAACACAGGCCATCCACCCTAGTAGAATTAAAATTCCAAGGCCTGCTAAGGATGACATGGATGGCTCTAACTTCATCAGCACTTTCACCATGAGTGAACTGCTAGCTGGCATCGAAGTGATGATTTGCAACAAAGTTGCCGGAGAAGACGACATCCTTCGTGAACAAGTCAAGCACTTAGGACCACTAGCTCTCCAGTGGTTGCTAGACATGTTCAACAGCTGCTTGACTACCAGTGAGATCCCAAAACTGTGGACACATGCAAAAATAGTGGTCATCCTGAAGCTTGGAAAAGATCCTGCCAACACCAAGAGCTGCCGGCCCATCTCCCTGCCCTGTCACAAGTACAAATTATTAGAGAGACTCATTCGAAACCACATGGTCCCCACATGGCAAGCAGGTTTCAGACCCGGAAAGTCCTGCACAAGCCAGTTCCTGAACCTCACCCAATTATTTGAGGATAGTTACGAGAAAAGGCTGATACTGGTGCTGCTTTTGTTGACCTGACTGCATCATATGACACAGTCAATCATAGGGTTCTTGCGCTGAAGTTATTCCCGATAACAAAAGATGTAAGACTGACAGACCTGATTCAAAACATGCTGGCTTGTAGACGTTTCTGGCATAGATGGAAGAATGGACTACCTCAAGGCAGCATTTTTGCCCCCATACTATTTAATATCGACACAAATGATCAACTCATACCCCCAAATACTAGGAGTTTCCTGTATGCTAATGATCTCTGCATTGCAACCCAGGATCAATCCTTTGATAAGGTAGTGCAGTCCCTCACTGATGTACTAACTAGATTAACCAATTATTACGCCAACAACCACTTGCAAGCAAATCCAGAGAAGACGCAAATCAGTGTCTTGCATCTTAAGAACAGGGATGCAAACCAAAGGCTGAATGTCTGTTGGGATGGGAAAAGGCTGACTCCCAACCCTCACTCACAACCCTCACTCACAATCACAACCCTATCCGTTTGTTCGTTTTTATTTGTTCGTTCGTTCTTCGACCACGGTGTTTGTGATCACGTGATCACAGTGTTAAAAAATGTTTAATCTGTCCCCTGAAGAACTGTATTCTGTCGTATTCTATAACACTTCCGTTTCCGGTCCCTGGAGCAAGGAAACGTCTTCGACCTCTGCACGGCAGCAAAAGTTGTAGTATTTTTTCCATTCGTGTTTTCGTCAATTTCTACTCGTTTTTTATTGTGCATGTGTTGCAGGGTGTTTTCCAGTTGGTGTTGATTTGCAATTCTTGCAAACTTTTGTATAATTTAATCGTTTTCTGTCTCACCACGTGCGGGGCCTGGTTTCTCTCGGCTTCCCTACCCCCATAGGTGTTCTGTGAATTTAAGTTATTTCCTTTGCTGTATTGCTTATTTCTTAGATTTTCTCTTCTCCCCCTAACTTCCCCGAACATCGACCACTTGTCTAACGTTTTTAATCTCTTCAAAGTCTCTTCACGTCTCTTCTCGTCACGTCACGTCACGTCTCTTCAAAGCTGTCCATGCGCGCACGCTTTCGAAGTTAAGTAACTTTACAATTGTGTTTTTGTCGAAACTGTATCTTTCTTTCGGTGTGCGTAACTATTGGTGTGTCTTTAATAGTAGTCTTGGTGTTGGTTTTTCATACCTGTGTACAGAATCGTCGGTTAGTTTGTGTCGCGTATTCTGACGCCTAGTGTAGTACTATAGGCTACCGTGTCTGTAGTACTAGTACAGTGTGTCAGTGTAGTTCTAACGTGAAGTACAGTGTGTCAGTGTAGTACTGACGCTATCGTGTCAGTGTAGTACTGAGGCCTAGTGTAGTACTAGTAGGCTACCATGTCTGACCTTGGCTTGAGGCTTTGTTTCTGTCTCAGCGGTTCTTCGATTTCGCTCGCAATTACTTTCGGTCTCTATTTTTCACGTTTCACGTTCGGTCTGTCTCTGTTTTCATCTCAACTCAAAAAAAAAAAAAAAAAAAAATCCCTTCTCTGTTCTTATCCGTTGTTCGTTCTTATTTGTTTGTTGGTGCTTCGACCACGTTGTTCGTGATCACGTGTTCACGTCGTTAAAAAATGTTTCAACTGTCCCCTGAAGAACTGTATTCTGTCATATACTATAACACCTTTTTCTTCTTCTTCTATAAAAGGATGCTTTCGACTTGCTCACCAAATCTATTCATTCCCAAAAAAAATTCCATCTCTTACAGTTACAGTGCCTCTTTCATACATTCGCTAAACTCTCCAGAGCTCCACCCAATCTTCAGCGTCCTCAAACGTATTTTTGATTCAAAGGTCTCAAGAAACTCATTTTGCAATAAATGTTCGTTTCCCATTAATCGTACACTTTCTAAAATCCAATCTCAACCCTCCCCTCCAAATCTTCCCCATCACCCCTTCCCTCCAAAACTTCCCCATCACCCCTTCCCTCCAAAACTTCCCCATCACCCCTCCCCTTCAAAACTTCCCCATCACCCCTTCCCTCCAAAACTTCCCCATCACCCCTTCCCTCCAAAACTTCCCCATCACCCCTTCCCTCCAAAACTTCCCCATCACCCCTCCCCTTCAAAACTTGCCCATCACCCCTCCCCTCCAAATCCACCCCCTTGCCCTTCCCCTCCAAATTTTCCCCATCACCCATCTCTTTCAAATATTCCCCCCTTGCTCCTAACCTCCAAATCTTCCCCATCACCCATCCCTTTCAAATCTTCCCCCTTACCCCTCCAAATCTTCCCCATCACCCATCCCTTTCAGATCTCCCCCCTTGCCCCTTCCCTCCTAAACTCCCCCCACACCCCTCCCCTCCAAGACCCTCCCTCACTCCTCCCCTCCTAGACTCCCCTCTCACCCCTCCTCCGCAAAGCGTCCTCCCCGCTTCTTCCCCCTTCCAACTTTCACCTTCATCTCCCTCAACCTTCTGCCTCACTCTTCCCCCTCCTCAAATAACACCTCACTGCGCCTCACCCAATCACCATCAAACCTTTTGTCCGCCCCATTCTTCCCTTTCTCCAAGCTATTCTGAAATCTCTGACACACCTTCAACAGCTCTCCCTACCTCTTCCTCCTCTTCCACATCTTACCCAACCGCTCCCCCCCCCCCCCCCCCCGTTCTGCATCCGATGCTCCCCCTTCCTCTTCTTTAACAGTATGGACCTCAAACATCCGGGGCCTTCGCTCAAACTTGACTGATCTCTCCATACAGGTTGCTTCTGATAAACCAGATGTGATCTGCTTAACAGAAACTTTCCTCCTTCATGATGTCTCTGATTCCTTGGTATCTCTCCCAGGTTACTCCCTCCTCCGGTATGATAGACATGAGCCTCGTCCTGGAGGGGGAGTTGCTATCTTTATAAAAAAAACTCTCTTCCTCACTCGCCCTGCATTGCCCTCTCTCCACCTCACCCCCAGGAATACCTTTGGCTGCGGCTTCCCCTTCGCTCCCACCTTTTGTTCATATGTGTGTTGTACCGTCCACCAAACAGTGATGACTCCATCTACATCTCGCTGTCTGATAATATGGACCAACTTCTATCTACCCATCCCAACTCTCTCTTCCTCATATGTGGTGATTTCAATTGTCACCATGCCAGTTGGCTGGGTGTGGGTTCCTCTCTCACCAGCCATGGCTCTTCAGCAAAGGATTTCTGTGACTCACTGGGACTGACACAATCTGTCAATTTACCGACCCGGATCTCAGTCAACGGAGCATCTTCTCTTCTGGACTTGGTTATGACAAACTTCCCTGAAAATGTCTGCTGCTCTTCATCTGCTCCAATCGGCTCACCTGATCATGTGCTTGTCAAAGTGGACATCTCTCTGACCATTCTCAGTGAGCCTCCTCAGCGTCGACGAGTCTGGCATTTCACTCAGGCCAACTGGCACGGTCTTCAAGCAGCCATCAATCATCTGGACTGGTCTCCCATCTCTACCACCTCTGACATCGACTCATCCTGGGAATTCTTCCAAAGTAAATTGCTCTATCTCATGCACAGATTTATCCCATCTCGTCTTCAGTTGTCATACCCTTCCTCCCGTCCATGGTACACGGAATCTTGTGGTGAGGCTATTGCCCAGAAACAACTTGCTTTCGTCTCCTGGAAAGCAAATCCAACGGAAGGAAATCTCATTTCCTTTCACCAAACCCGAAACAAGTGTGTGTGTCCACCCTCAGGAGAGCCAGGAAACAATATCTCTCCGTTCTCAGGACAGAACTCTCTTATCTGTCTCCCTCTTCCAAATCCTGGTGGCGTCTGGTCAAATCTGTTTCTGGTGTTTGTTCCCCCTCCATCCCCTCCCTCACCTCAAACGGCCACACGGCTGATTCCGCACGTGAAAAAGCTGAATGCCTCAACTCTGTGTTTGCCTCTAAATCTTGTGTCCCAAACCCATCCCTCTCTGTAACCACCGTAGCCAGTCGTACCCAGCTGCTCATGGACTCTGTGTCCTTTCCTCCTGACAAGGTGGAAAAGTTTCTGTCAACCCTCGACTCTGATTCTGCAACTGGACCTGACGGCATCAGCCCACGGGTCCTAAAATCCTGTTCTTCTGCTCTTTCACTCCCTCTCTCTGTTCTCTTCACCCTCTCTTTTGCTCAAGGTCATCTGCCATCTGCTTGGAAATCTGCCAACATCACCGCTTTGCACAAAAAAGGTGCAAAAACAGATCCCAGCAACTACAGACCAATCAGCCTTCTCCAAATTATCAGCAAAGTCATGGAATCCATCATTGCTTCAGATATGAAATCTTTCCTCTTCTCCAATGGCTTGATCTCTGACCATCAATTTGGTTTCAGACCTGGTCACTCTACTCTGGACATGCTGCTTCTGCTTTCTCAACAATGGATGGAGGTCCTCAATGCCAAACAGGAAATTAGAGCTGTCTCCCTTGACATATCACGTGCCTTCAATACGGTCTGGCACCCCGCTCTGCTCACCAAACTCTCCTCTTTTGTTATCCATGGAAATCTCCATGCATGGCTGGCGGACTTCCTCTCTAGTCGTAGTCAACGTGTGGCCCTGAATGGGTTTCTCTCATCTCCTCTTCCTGTTCAGGCTGGAGTTCCCCAAGGCAGTGTTCTGGGCCCTGTGCTTTTTCTGGTCTTCATCAATGCTCTCTCTGACTCTCTTGAAAATCGTCTCTATCTCTTTGCTGATGACTCTACTCTCTGTCGCTCCATTCTTCATCCCTCAGATCGGCAGTCTGCAGCCTCCTCACTCTCTGCAGACCTGGACAAAATCACAGACTGGGCATACAAGTGGAACATGTCTTTCAATCCTGACAAATCTCACACTCTTACGATGTCTCTCCGAAAAGACCGACTGGACAACCCTCCCATCCACTTTCTGAATAATCCTCTCCAAGAAGTTCTGTCACTCAAGCTTTTGGGTCTCACTATCTGCCATGATCTTTCCTGGGAAAACCACATTTCAAATCTGGCCTCCAAAGCCAGTCGCCGACTGGGCATCATCCGTCGTGCGAAATCCTTCCTTGGCACACCTGAGCTCCTCACCACATACAAGACTTTCATCCACAGCTCAATGGAATACTGCTCTCCCCTCTGGGCTGGTGCACCTGCCTCACACCTAGCTCGTCTTCACGCTGTTGAAACCAAAGCATTCAGAATCATTGGAATCTCCTGTGATGAAGCTAACTCAAAGGGCCTCTCACTCACTCACCGCAGGCAGGTTGGTGGTCTTTCCGTCTTCTACCGACTTCTCTCTGGCCTTGCCCCCCCCCCCCCCCCCCAGCTCTCTCTGGGCTCTGTCCCACAAATATTCCTACAGGTCGCACAAGATCTGCCTGCAACCCTCTTATGGTTAAACTGCCAAAATCAAGACTCTCTGCTCACCTTCACTCCTTCATTCCTCTTTTTTCCCGCCTCTGGAACAAACTTCCTCACTCTCTTCAATCCCACTCCACCCTCCAGGTCTTTAAAACAGCTGTTCACCACCATCTCTTATCTTCCCCCATCCAAAACATTGATCTTTTCTATCCCCGCTAATTTCACCCCAATTCCACTTTTTTGAAATACCAACTTCTGTTCTGGAAGTCCTTGGTGTCCTTGTGTTTGATACTTCTGCCACCCCCCTCCCCCCAAGCCCTCTCCCTCCCACACATCTCCCTGCTCTTAAATGTTGTGTGCCCTCAAGTGTTTGTGTGCTTTCCCTTCTCTTGTCTTCCGCTCCCTCTTTTTATATATTTTGTTTGTCTGGTTGATTTGTTTGTGAAATAAATGTCAGCTCTTTCACGAGCCTCGTTTCAGTATACAAAAAAAAAAAAACAAACAAAAAAAAAAAAAAACCTTTTTCTTCCTCTTCTACAAAAGGATGCTTTCGACTTGCTCACCAAATCTATTCATTCCAAAAAAAAATTCGATCTCTTATAGTGCCTCTTTCATTCATTCCCTAAACTCTCCAGAACTCCACCCATCCTTCAACGTCCTCAAACGTATTTTTGACTCGAATGTCTCAAGAAACTCATTTTGCAATAAATGTTCGTTTCCCATTAATCGTACACTTTTCAAAATCCAATCTCACCCCTCCCCTCCAAATCTTCCCCATCACCCCTTCCATCCAAAACTTCCCCATCACCCGTTCCCTCCAAATCTTCCCCATCACCCCTCCCCTTCAAAACTTCCCCATCACCTCTCCCCTCCAAATCTACCCCCTTGCCCCTCCCCTCCAAATCTTCCCCATCACCCATCTCTTTCAAATTTTCCCCCTTGCCCCTCCACTCCAAATCTTCCCCATCACCCATCCCTTTCAAATCTTCCCCCTTGCCCCTCCCCTCCAAATCTTCCCCATCACCCCTTCCCTCCAAAACTTCCACATCACCCCTCCCCTCCAAAACTTCCCCATCACCCCTCCCCTCTAAATCTACCCCCTTGCCCCTCCCCTCCAAATCATCCCCATCACCCATCTCTTTCAAATCTTCCCCCTTGCCCCTCCCCTCCAAATCTTCCCCATCACCCATCCCTTTCAAATCTTCCCCCTTGCCCCTTCCCTCCTCAACTTCCCCCACACCCCTCCCCTCTGAGACTCTCCCTCGCTCCTCCCCTCCAAGACTCCCCTCTCACCCCTCCTCCTCAAAGCGTCCTCCCCGCTTCTTCCCCCTTCCAACTTTCACCTTCATCTCCCTCAACCTTCTGCCTCACTCTTCCCCCTCCTCAAATAACACCTCACTGCGCCTCACCTAATCACCATCAAACCCTTTGTCCGCCCCATTCTTCCCTCTCTCCAAGCTATTCTGAAATCTCTGACACACCTTCAACAGCTCTCCCTAACTCTTCCTCCTCTTCCACATCTTACCCTACCGCTCCCCCCCCCCCCCCACCCCCCGTTCTGTATCCGATGCTCCCCCTTCCTCTTCCTTAACAGTATGGACCTCAAACATCCGGGGCCTTCGCTCAAACTTGACTGATCTCTCCATACAGGTTGCTTCTGACAAACCAGACGTCATCTGCTTAACAGAAACTTTCCTCCTTCATGATGTCTCTGATTCCTTGGTATCTCTCCCAGGTTACTCCCTCCTCCTGTATGATAGACCTGAGCCTCGTCCTGGAGGTGGGGTTGCTATCTTTATAAAAAAACTCTCTTCCTCACTCGCCCTGCACTGCCCTCTCTCCACCTCACCCCCAGGAATACCTTTGCTACGGCTTCCCCTTCGCTCCCACCTTTTGATCATATGTGTGTTGTACCGTCCACCAAACAGTGATGACTCCATCTACATCTCGCTGTCTGATAATATGGACCAACTTCTATCTACCCATCCCAACTCTCTCTTCCTCATATGTGGTGATTTCAACTGTCACTATGCCAGTTGGCTGGGTGTGGGAACCTCCCTCACCAGCCATGGCTCTTCAGCAAAGGACTTCTGTGACTCACTGGGACTGACACAATCTGTCAATTTCCCGACCCGGATCTCAGTCAACGGAGCATCTTCTCTTCTGGACTTGGTTATGACTAACTTCCCTGAAAATGTCTGCTGCTCTTCTTCTGCTCCAATTGGCTCTTCTGATCATGTGCTTGTTAAAGTGGACATCTCTCTGACCATTCTCAGAGAGCCTCCTCAGCGTCGACGAGTCTGGCATTTCACTCAGGCCAACTGGCACGGTCTTCAAGCAGCCATCAATCATCTGGACTGGTCTCCCATCTCTCCCGCCTCTGACATCAACTCATCCTGGGAATTCTTCCAAAGTAAATTGCTCTCTCTCATGCACAGATTTATCCCATCTCGTCTTCAGTTGTCATACCCTTCCTCCCGTCCATGGTACACGGATTCTTGTGGTGAGGCTATTGCCCAGAAACAACTTGTTTTCGTCTCCTGGAAAGCAAATCCAACGGAAGGAAATCTCATTTCCTTTCACAAAGCCCGAAACAAGTGTGTGTCCACCCTCAGGAGAGCCAGGAAACAATATCTCTCCGTTCTCAGGACCAAACTCTATTATCTGTCTCCCTCTTCCAAATCCTGGTGGCATCTGGTCAAATCTGTTTCTGGTGTTTGTTCCCCGTCCATCCCCTCCCTCACCTCAAATGGCCACACGGCTGACTCCGCACGTGAAAAAGCTGAATGCCTCAACTCTGTGTTTGCCTCTAAATCTTGTGTCCCAAACCCATCCCTCTCTGTACCCACCGTACCCAGTCATACCCAGCTGCTCCTGGACTCTGTGTCCTTTCCTCCTGACAAGGTGGAAAAGTTTCTGTCAACCGTCGACTCTGATTCTGCAACTGGACCTGACGGCGTCAGCCCACGGGTCCTAAAATCCTGTTCTTCCGCTCTTTCACTCCCTCTCTCTGCTCACCTCTGCTCACCTTCACTCCTTCATTCCTCTCTGTTCTCTTCACCCTCTCTTTTGCTCAAGGTCATCTTCCATCTGCCCTGGAAATCTGCCAACATCACCGCTTTGCACAAAAAAGGTGCAAAAACAGATCCCAGCAACTACAGACCAATCAGCCTTCTCCCAATTATCAGCAAAGTCATGGAATCCATCATTGCTTCAGATATGAAATCTTTCCTCTTCTCCAATGGCTTGATCTCTGATCATCAATTTGGTTTCAGACCTGGACACTCTACTTTGGACATGCTGCTTCTGCTTTCTCAACAATGGATGGAGGTCCTCAATGCCAAACAGGAAATTAGAAATCTGGCCTCCCTTGACATATCACGTGCCTTCGATACGGTCTGGCACCCCGCTCTGCTCACCAAACTCTCCTCTTTTGGTATCCATGGAAATCTCCACGCATGGCTGGCGGACTTCCTCTCTAGTCGTAGTCAACGTGTGGCCCTGAATGGGTTTCTCTCATCTCCTCTTCCTGTTCAGGCTGGAGTTCCCCAAGGCAGTGTTCTGGGCCCTGTGCTTTTTCTGGTCTTCATCAATGATCTCTCTGACTCTCTTGAAAATCCTCTCTATCTCTTTGCTGATGACTCTACTCTCTGTCGCTCCATTCTTCATCCCTCAGATCAGCAGTCTGCAGCCTCCTCACTCTCTGCAGACTTGGACAAAATCACAGACTGGGCAAACAAGTGGAACATGTCTTTCAATCCTGACAAATCTCACACTCTTACGATGTCTCTCCGAAAAGACCAACTGGACAACCCTCCCATCGACTTTCTGAATAATCCTCTCGAAGAAGTTCTGTCACTCAAGCTTTTGGGTCTCACTATCTGCCATGGTCTTTCCTGGGAAAACCACATTTCAAATCTGGCCTCCAAAGCCAGTCGCCGACTGGGCATCCTCCGTCGTGCAAAGTCCTTCCTTGGCACACCTGAGCTCCTCACCACATACAAGGCTTTCATCCGCAGCTCAAAGGAATACTGCTCTCCCCTCTGGTCTGGTGCTCCTGTCTCACACCTAGCTCGTATTCACGCTGTTGAAACCAAAGCATTCAGAATCATTGGAATCTCCCGCGATGAAGCTAACTCCAAGGGCCTCTCACCCACTCACCGCAGGCAGGTTGGTGGTCTTTCCGTCTTCTACTGACTCCTCTCTGGCCTTGCCCCCCCAGCTCTCTCTGGGCTCTGTCCCGCAAATATTCCTACAGGTCGCACAAGATCTGCCTGCAACCCTCTTATGGTTAAACTGCTAAAATCAAGACCCTCTGCTCACCTTCACTCCTTCATTCCTCTTTTCTCCCGCCTCTGGAACAAACTCCCTCACTCTCTTCAATCCCACTCCACCCTCCAGGTCTTTAAAACAGCTGTTCACCACCATCTCTTATCTTCCCCCATCCAAAACCTTGATATTTTCTACCCCCGCTAATTTCACCCCAATTCCACTTTTTTGAAATACCAACTTCTGTCCTGGAAGTCCTTGGTGTCCTTGTGTTTTATACTCCTCACTCCCCCCCCCCCCCCACCCCCCTTCCCACGCCTCCTCCCCCCAAGCCCTCTCCCTTCCACACATCTCCCTGCTCTCAAATGTTGTGTTTGTGTGCTTCCCCTTCTCTCCCCATCTTGTCTTCCGCTCCCTCTTTTTGGGTATTTTGTTTGTCTGGTTGATTTGTTTGTGAAGTAAATGTTAGCTCTTTCACGAGCCTCGATTCAGTATACAAAAAAAAAAAAAAAAAAAAAAACCCTCAATACCCCCAAAATACTCCGAAGACCATTAAAACAAGCCTGTGCCTCTACGGCGACATGTGGTGAGGCGAGCGTAGCGAGCCGATCCACCCATATGTTAATATAAGTAGATGTTTGTAAAAGCAAATGTTAGTCCTAGTAAGTATTAATAAAAGACTGATGTTAAAGTAAATGTCAGTAAAAGTAAATGTTAGTAAAAGTAACATGCAAGGTGTTCTGTGGAGGAAATAAAACACAGGGAGCATCTATAATCATTATGAAGGAAAAAAAACTCAATGGAATAGCCTGGAAGGACCAGTCATAAATACTGAATCTTAATGACAAACGAGATGTTACAATGAATGAGTTGATTGATGTAAGAACTCTCAAATCCATCACGATCCTTCTCGGACTTCTTTTAATATCCTCCTCAGTCAATCCAATACCTTATGCCTGGGACATGTGGCACTGTGGCAGCATTATTACCTCTGCCACCGAAAGTGTACGCAGCTTGTTTCCACCTGTGTCTTTGTTTGTTACTTGGCAAAAAAAAAAATTTTTTCACAAGTATGTTGATCACTCCGGTTTGTGTGTGTGTTTGTTTGTCTGTCCGCTCACTTATACTTGCCTACAAGTCGCAATTTTAAATCAATCTTCACGAAACTTCACCAAATGGTAGAGTTCGTGGTCCGACAGAATCCTATTGATTTTTGAGGTCAAAAGGTCAACCAACATAGGCCAAAGGTCAACCACTTGTTTCAAATATCTAAAATCCTCAATTTTCATCCGATTGACTTGAAATCTGAATAAGATTGGCATATCAGCTTATTGAAACCAACCACCAATTATTTTTCAGGTCATCATAGGCCAAAAGGTCAACATAGGCCAAATTTCTAAAATTGTCAATTTTCATCCGATGAACTTAGAATTTGAAGACGATTTGTTTATCAGGTCACAGAATTCAACCACCAATTATTTGTGAGGTAAAAAGGATGCTCTACTGAGTGCCATTCTACTTTGTTCTATTTTGCCAAGTGTCGCTCTATAAGTGATTTTTCTGTTTGTATGTCAATCGCCTACGGGTTCTAATTGTAAACCAATCTTTACGAAACTTCACCACTATCACGGTAGAGTTGGTCATAAGAAAAAAGTCTATTGATTTTGAGGTCATAGGTCAATATAGGCCAAAGGCCAACAACTTAGGTGGAATTTCTAAAATCCTCAATTTCCATCCGATTGACTTGAAATTTGAATAGGATTTGCATGTACAGTCACTTAATTCAACCACCAATTATTTTTGAGGTCTAAAGGTGAAAAGGTCAACATAGGCTAAATTTCTAAAATCGTCAATTTTCATATGATTGACTTGAAATTTGAAGATGATTTGCATATCAGATCACTGAATTCAACCACCAATTATTTTTGAGGTCAACATAGGCCAAAAGGTCCACATAAGTCGAAGGTCAACAACTTATTTTAGGGGTCTTGCAAGTATCGTGCCATGCACAACAAATTTCTTGTTTATTTGTTTGTCTGTGAACAGGATATCTCAAAAAGGTATGGACGGATCTCGGTGGATCAGTTAGGTCGGTGACAAGAACAAGCTGATTAGATTTTGGTTCATGTCAAAATCCAGATATGACCTATCAATGGGATAGAAAACATAAACTGCTCAGCCTGTTGAAGGTATGCGCTCTACCGAGTGCTGTTCTAGTATTATTAATGGATTACCGTTATCCGCAAGGGCTTGCAGGATGGCATAGAGGTATGCACACTCGCCTCTAAGCTGTCTAGCTTGGGTTCGATTCTTGGCCGGGATATAAAACTTACTGGTGGGGCATGAGCACAACACATGCACTCAACAAGTTAAGAAAGAAACAGGAGGAGGAGAGACAAGAGAGAAGGAAGCAACCTGCAATTAGATGAGGTAAGGTAAGGGTAGAGGGGATTACTGATAGTGATGGCAGACAACATGAGACAGTGTGTCATGTCAACTTGATGCCATGTAGAAAAGAGTGGGACTGTATTGATTGAGGAAAACGGTTCAACAAGAGGAAGAAAAGGGGAACAAAAGAGTACAGGTGGGCAGAGACCCTGGATTTTAAGTTTCACAAGGAGGGATTTACTTAAAGAACATGCATGAACTGGAGGGACTGCATGGGGACAGATGAAGAGATGAAAGAACAGAGGAGAAAGACCTGAGAGGCGGTAAAAAAGCAGACACCACCAAATTATCTGTGATGAGAGAAGAGCAGGTCCTGTGGAGATGCCAAATGAATGAATGACTTTACATGCTTCAATGAAAATCTCTACAAGCACCTTTTGTCGTACGTTCAGCTCTTTAATGATGCTGCTGATGTTACCTTTTTCAGAACTGTATTTGCTATGTCAACACCAAATCAAAACAAGGAGGAAAGATAAACTAAATCATATAACAGATATGGTGAAACTGGCAGAGAACAAGGAGTGTAAAGTCAAACAGAGAGAAAAAGACAAATCAAAGCGTTTGAGCTGAACACCTAAAGTGAGGTCCATTTTCAGGTAACTTCAGATGGTTGGAGAAGGTTATAGAGCAAAACATGCAGAATAAATCACCACAAGACATTACCATAAACAATCCAAAGAGGGGCGGATATGCAATGATCACGTGGCATTGCAAAAGCTTACATTAACACTTATCTTGAACGAGAAAACTGGAAAGGGACACAAGAAGAAAAGTTTTAAAGTCAAAAGTTGCAGAGCTGGATAAAAACGACCATTAAATTCAGTCGCACAAAGTGCTCTTCGGTGAAGAATTCTGTTCTTGTCGCCTTTTGTGCTGCGTTAGCACGTTACCATGGAAACAGATTTTTGCGCCGTTGTTCGAGTCGCCTGTCCGGGAGCAACAGCCGCGTCGTCATAGCGGGTGGAAGAGGAAGCTGAGAAAGGCTAGTGGATAGAGGTGAGGTTACAACGGCAGGAACCGCACATAACAGCAAAATTATTCAGAGCAAGCAAGAAAGAAAAATAACAAGAAAGGCAAGTTAAAATTGTCTATAACAATGTCAGAAGTTTGAATAACAAAATGAAGGAGCTACAGACTATAGCAGGTTGTGAGGATTGTGATGTCGTTGCCATAAGTAAATTTAAGGCGGAATTAGGAGATTACAGGATGCACAGGTATGACAGGAAGATAAAATCGGAGGAGACATAGTCATCTGGGTAAAATATAGTAATGTATTGATGGAAAGTGATGATATTAGATGAGAAAAATTTATGTGTGAATAGGTTATCAATGATAAGACGAATGAGGTTCTCCAATGATGATGTTACAGGGCTCCAGGAGTGATAGAAAAGCAGGATCGGAAGAAATGAGAAAGGCATGTCCAACGGGAAGAGTAATAATTTTAGGGGATTTAATTTTGTTTGGTATCGGTCCAGGTACAGGGGAAGAGTAGGGTACAGAAGAAGTTTCTCTCTCAATTTCATCAAATATTGATATTTCATCCAGTATATAAATAATCTTACAAGGGGAGGAGGCTGGAGGATGGAGGACGGCAGTGTTGGACCTGTTTTGTGATAATAATCCATGTATGCTGCTATGCTGCAGTGTTGACTATGCTGCATCTGCGCATGCAAAAATAATATGTCTTGCCATGCTTGGTCTGCGCATGGGCAAAACAAAGGTTTTCGGTAATGGTGGCATTCTGTTGTACATGTGAGTCTATCTCTTGTAAAACACCTACCTCCTACCTGTTCAGTTCTGGGAGAACACAACATCAGACGATGAGGAAGAGATGGGGAGGAAGAGCAGTCGCTTTTATGTGGAATGTACTCAGCATTATTTCACAACTAAAGACATTACAAGTATGAATAAGCAACGGTCGTACTGCAGTGTTTTTGCGGTGTGCTGACCTACAAGTTAATGCCGAGGAAACTGGGGGGAAACTGAAATTTATGTCGTCGAACAACACCGGAATCCTAAGCCTACAAAGTGCAGCGCTACAAACTGAGCAGCCCCAGTTGAGAAGGGAGCGAGTCACTTTCGCATTTTGTAGCAGCCGTATGTAAATTAGCCGAACAGTGTGAATATTAAAGTAATCAAGGAACTGCTATGTGATATATTAGTCTGTGGAATTACGTACAACCTCATATAACACAAATTGCTGATGGAAGCAACGCTGAATTTCGGCAAGGCCCTACGCATGGCTTCAGCAATGGAATTGGCGGAAAAAACACATTGAATCTCCGCGAACATGCCAGAGCAAGTAAGGTGGGAGGTAGCAGTAAACAAGATGGCGAGTTTCTGTGTCCGCCAGCCCCCCCCCCCCCCCCACCCCCTTCCGCGGTTCATCTTTTCATGTGTGCCCCAGATGGCCCGCAAGGCCGCTATCTCACAAAATGACATGAACGACAGATTACGAAGGATAAAACATTAAATAAGGGTAAATGGAAAAGCGGGTTTAGACGCAACCATTTGGAGAGGTGACTAATTGCTTTCTATATGATTATCGACGCATATTCCTTGTACAGTTCTCATTTTATCTTACCCTTATGATAAAAGGTGCACCAAGGGAAATAACTATTCTAATCTATACATTCTTTATATGTGTGGAAAATATATATATCACCCTGATGATGTCCCAGTGTGTGTCCCACTGATCTCAGACATCTCCCACTACAACTCCACTTACACCCAACCACCCTCCAAGACTTTATAAATGAATAGATTGCATTAATGCGTCGTTGATGTAGTGCAGGCATGATGGACCAAATGGCTTCCACTGTGTTAAAGTTCCTTGTATTTTCTAAAAGGAAAAGGTGGGTTGAGTGAGAGAGAGGAGTATTAAGAGATAGACACGCATTTAAATTTAAATTTAAATGTAGAAACATTTAAATTCTCTCTTCGTACAAGTTGTGTCGTGAATGAAGTAAACAAGTCGAGAACCAACCACAACTTGATTATGGTTACACGAGGTACTTTACAAACACCCACCTTTCCATAATGAATGTACACGGCCAGGGACACAACCAGGATTTTCCTTTGGGGGGAGAGAGGGCTAGGGTTACCTGCTAAATGAGTAAGTCTCAGAGGTCCACAACATATTAAAGTACAAAATCAAGGCCATGGGGTGAGAGTGCAAGAGTGTCAATCACAGTCTCTACTGAGATGTGCCTACTACGATTCACTGCCAGCCATGCTAATTCAGTCAGACGATTTTCTCCAATACTTGAGCCAAGAAGGGGGCTCAAGCCCCCCTTAACCCCCTCCCATTGCACCAATGTACACAGAAGTCACTTGATGTATAATAACAGAAATATTTTACAAACAAATTGTGTGTTACTATCATTATTACTTTTTTGTATTGTACTTTAGCATTTTGATGCGTTCAAGCCATTTGTCATGCTCGGACAGGCCTGAGTACCGTGTGGCAAGAGTTTGCGACCTCGTATCCCCCTCCCCAAAACCACCAGCTTCCCTACCCCCAAACCATCCATGGCCCACATAAGCCTTTCCTTATGACGTCAAAACGGCATGCACTTCACGGTGCGTTTTTGCGGTTTCTCTTCCTGTTTAACTCACTTTGGTGTTCTTTATAGCGTGAGGTTTATATACCCGTGTGGGGTCCAGGTGCGGTTCCATAGCCGGTACCACACCCTCCTACATCACCGCAGCAGTTTGTGCTTGTTGTTGTTGTTGTTCTCCATATGTAAGTACAGGCATTACGGACAACCGGCTGAAAGTTCCTTTTGAAAGGGTGGCATGCTCCGTGATGCAGCCGATGTGAGCTCATTTAATCATGGGATTCCAGAGGGAATCGAACCACCTGGTAAGGAATCAAACCCGCGTTAAACAAACACACTGCCACACTGTGTAGGGATTCAATTCCAGACAATGGGGGCGCACTACAACACTGTGTATGGAATCAAACCCATACTGTGCGGCACACTACCAGTCTACGAAGCAAGCTACCAGTCCGCCCCATCATGAGTGGTCAGTGTTCATGTTTCAGTTAAAAAGTTTTAAAAAGCACTTCATATTTTACACACAGATATATTTGGAGGATGGATGAGTCCGCCCCATCATGAGTGGTCAGTTTTCATGTTTCAGTTAAAAAGTTTAAAAAAGCACTTCATATTTTACACACATATATTTGGAGGATGGATGAGTCCGCCCCATCATGAATGGTCAGTGTTAATGTTTCAGTTAAAAAGTTTTAAAAAGCAACAACAAGAAACTTAATTTTAATTTTTTGATGGCCATGGGGTGAGAGTTATTTAATTTAATTTCGTTAATTTCGTTAATTGGTGCAGATAGAAGGAAAATTATTTTGTGATTAATCGTCCCTCTCCGCATGCAGGTAAACTTTTATATCGACCATAAGTGCAGTTTGATAAATGTGATGTGATTTTATGTTAAAGTTTGATGAATAAATTCAAATCAAATCAAAGCCTTCTTTAACCATAACATTTTAATGTCAAATTTAATCATAAGCTTATTTTGTACCTTTAACGTTCATCATATCCAAGTTAGAGACATTAATCCTGTTTTATAATCTGTGTAGTCTCTTCATCCTGTTTGCGTTTTTCTAAGTGGTTTTATTTTCTGAAGGTGTATAAAAACATCCAAGTGTTTTTTTCAGGGCCATACATTTCTTAACTTTGTCTGCATAGATCTAATAACACCAAGGAGAAAAATACATAAAAAGTCATAGCCCCCGTGGTTTTAGTAATTTTGCTGTCAGGCAACTTTTCTCAGCCAATAACACCACAGTTAAAGGCAGCCAGTCAGCCAACTTTTCTCGAATTAAAAAACAAAATCTTCTGCATATGTATATTCTCATATATTGTCTTTGTGGCAAGTTTGAACAAAATCAGTCCATGCATGTCCGATAAATTGTTGGGGACACGTTTAAGTAACAAAATGGCCGCCAGTCGGCTATCTTGCATCTGATATCGAATCAAAATGACATGCTTATGTAACCCATCATTCGTTATCTGCCTGCCAAGTTTGAACAAGATCGGTAAATTAATGTCTGAGAAATGGTTGAGGACGTGTTCAACATCGGGTTTTTTTACAACTAAAATGGCTGCCAGTCGGCCATCATCTTTGATCACATTTATATGAAACAAAATGATGTGCAATACCATCATGTATTGTCTTTCTGCCAAATATGAACAAAATGGGTCCATCCTTCTCTGAGATATGGTTGCGGATACGGATGGACAGACAAAACCCAATCAATCAGCCCCCGTTTTGGACCAAGTCCAACGGGCGCAAACAATAAAAATAATAATAAATAGAGAGTTCGTAGAACAAGTTACACCATGCAGTGTTCAAGTATATACTTCAATTTAAATAGAATAATGATTTTAAAGATCGTTAAAAAGAATTCTGGAAGTTTAACACTATTGAAGCAGTCTTACACACCAGCCTAATCTAGCATGTCCAAGTACTGCTAAATGGAAGGGTTTTGAAACTGCAGGGCTGCCACTCTAAATTTTCATTGTCCCCTACCATGCGTGCGCATTTTCCCCTACGTTTCCCCTACGCCCATCCCTAAAAAAAAAAAAAATACTGCACCTACACTGAGTGTTCCCACAAGTTCAAAACAAGAACTCCCTACAATAAGGCTGAAAATTCGCAATATTGGACCAAAATTCCCCAAATCCATTTTACATACATATACCGTAATGTGAAAATAAAAGTATTTTAATATTTTTTTCAGTTTTATTTTATTTTATTCTTTCATTACAAAAGTTGTAAAAAATACTTTTTGGCATAGAAAAAGTAAAGTTTTCTTTGGTATTTTAGCTAATAAATTGCTGGATGGACGAGGAGGTGGGATCACAAGGCGGGAAGGATGCGGGTGGTTGGTATGATCGCGCGGCTCGTGACGGGTTATATATGCCACGCCCTACCAAGCCATGACCACACCTTACCAAGCCGTGCCCACCGAGTCCTGGTTGGGCGCAAGGGCTTCCTGGCTCCACCTCCTGATGACGAGGTGCGGGCCACGCCCGTAATGTAGCTCCTCCCCCTTCTTCTCCGAGGCTTGACCACGCCGTAATGGCGGCAAGTGCAGTTGGCAATAAATGCAGTTGGCAATAGTTGGCAACTCCCCTACATATTGTCATTTTACACCTCTTTCCCCTGCATATTGCCATTTTCTCCGTAGGTATCCCTTACCCCCTACTTTAGGCTGAAATCCCCTGCCATATGGGGATTTCCCCTACGAGTGGCAGCCTTGTTTGAAAGTGACAAGAAAGCGATTTGTGTTCTCGTGTTCAAGTAAATAATTCAATAAAAATAAAAATAAAGATTGTAAAAGTCGTATAAATATAATAATTCCGGAATTTACTGCCGTTTTGGCAGTGCCTATTACACCACCCTATCTAACACGTTACATTAGTTATCCGTTCATGTTGTTTGTGTCCTTTATGACATCCTTAAATACATTAAGTTTCCTGTTTGGAATGACTTTCAATTTTGTTTAACGGCCATGCAGGCAGACGGAATAAAAACATTATCTCAATCCTCTCTGCGCATGTGCGATCGGGACCGATTCAGAGACAAGGTACTGTTAAACGGCAGGTTTGTTTACCGATTCATTTACTTTAGGCTACTAACTTCCTGATGAGGAAAACTCTGAATGCCCGTCGCCCGTGCAATACATGACTTGTCGACTTTCAAAATGACGTACGAATGCTAAATGAGGCCTTTTGCGCATGTACTGTGTGCGTTTACAATGACAGTCCGGATTGAGGGGGAACTTTTAACCTACTGTTACTAGAGCGAAATCTGTGATTCAAATAGTCTTTTAAACATCATTTTCAGCATTAAGATGAATGAGTGACGATTTAAATATAGTTAACCATAATCGTTCTGTTCCTAAGTGCAAATCAGATTCGCGGAAGGAAATACGAGGAATATCCGTGGATGAGGAGTGTTGGGTTCGTAACATTTCTAGTTAGTACAAGTGAGCAGTGGAAGTGCATATAACACACACACACACACACACACACACACACACACACACACACACACACACACACACACACACACACACACACACACTCTTCTCCTTCTAGCAATAGATGCAAAAATCGAGTATAATTTATCTTGTGGCCCTGGAACCAGACAACCGATATATTTATAACAGCCCTCGCAGCTCCCATTGCATCCAGTAACATCCTCCTAGTTAAATTTCCAAAATCCAGGCTGACTGCACGCATTAACTATTTTATTCCTGGCTTCTCCATCTTTGTAACCACCTTCCAGAGGCTGTTCTGTCTCACTCTTCCATTCTGGACTTCAAGCAAGTAGTGCTCGACATTCCCAATCCTGACCCATGATCTTTATTATCCCCATGAACCTTTCCAAACTCAACCATCTTAAGTGATTGTTTCAATGTTTGCTCCCCTCCTCCATGTCCTCTTTTCCTGTTCGTTCATTCTTTTATGTTTGTCCCACTGTAAGTTCTACCTTGCTCTTCCATGAGTCTCACTCCTGTAAAAAAAAAAAAAAAAAGTCTGTTAATGTGTTTTTAAGCATATTGTCGCACAGCTTTTTATTATTAATTATTATTATTATTATTATTATTATTATTCTAATATGTTTCTGGAGCTGTTTCTCCTAACAGTTTCACATTCACAAAACACTCACTTACAGCATGTGCAATGAGTGTACACATTGTTTGCACACAGTTTGTTAAATTCCCTCACAATGCCATTGCATTATATGACACGCATATACATACGTACCCTCCTGTACACGACTTGAAAACCAAAACACAAACGAGAATCGACATCCTGAATGTACCCTATGTGGTGCATCATTCTCCCTCAGTAGAGGGTGCTTAAGATGAAAACGCATACATTGGTCACACTCGCACTCTCTGCTACCTGCACTGAGGATGTTTCGACATTAAACCCCATACATCAAACAATCACACACACTGCTTCGTGCATGAAGGGGCTTCACGATGGAAATGCACACATTGGTCAAACTTGCACTCTTTGCTTCATGCACCAAGGGTCCTTCGAGCAATGGGTACACATCAGACACACTCGCTGTCTCTTTGTGTGTTGTCCCGAGCATGGCAACCACGAGACAATTGCAATGTTTGTGAATTTTTAGTCTGGCTATGCTGGAATTAATCTAGTAGACAGTGCTAAGCCCTCTCGATGGCAATGATGTCCTTCCTGAGTTGTGGTGACCAAAACTGCACACAATATTCTGGATGAGCCCCTCACTGAATTCTTATACAGTGTTAAAAACACCTACGGTATTTTGATTTATAATGTATCCCCTACGAATACAACCTAAAACCCTGTTTGCTTTTCCGATAGCTTCCTGGCACTGTGCTGTCTGCTTACTCAACCCCCTCCCTCCATACCGATTACCACCCCCAGATCTTTCTCCCGTGTAACATGCTAAAAATATTGCCCCTTGCATCATGTAATATCCATTTTCATTATTCTTACCCATCCCCGTTGTTATAAATTGTTATAAATCCCTGGTGTTGGGCTAGCGGCTAGGGTGCCAGCTTAGGATTCCTAGGATCCTGGGTTCGAATCCCGGTCGATTGCTGAACTAATGCCAGGGGGGTTGACTCAGCCTGTCATCCTTCCGAGGTCGGCTAATTGAGTACCAGTTCACTGGTAATTCCCTGCTTGTCGTAAAAGGCGACAAAAAGGGTTGGCGGCAGGAAGGGCATCCGGCCGTAAAACATTGCTTCAAAAAGGGGACCGAAAAACAACAACAACCACGGTCCCCGAAAAATGCGAACCCCCGCTTGCGGGGAAAAAATAGCCTCTAAAGGTGTTTTTTTTTATTTTTTTTACCCATCCCCAGCACACCTCACATTTTGATCAAGTTAAATTGCATCTGGCAATATTTTCCCCAATATATGCAAGTATCAATACTTTCTGATTCTGATCAACACCCTATCTGATATCCGGGGTGCGATTTGAAAAATTTCCATTGGGGGGGGGGGGGGGGTGCGGGATAAAATTGACAGACCTCATGGTTTTTTTTTTTAAGCAGTGAATCTGCTTCAATATTTAACTATGTCCTTCCTTCCATCCATGTCCATCTGTCCGTCAAAAAAGAAGAAGAAAAACTTCTCTAACCGACCGTGTTTAATTCTAAAAGGTTCTGAAGTGTAATTCTAGAGGCTTCTAAAGGGTAATTCTAAAGGGTTCTGAAGGGTAATTCTAAGGGGTTCTGAAGGGTAATTCTAGAGGGTTCTAAAGGGTAATTCTAGAGGCTTCTAAAGGGTAATTCTAAAGGGTTCTGAAGGGTAATTCTAAAGGGTTCTAATGGGTAATTCTAGAGGGCTCTAAAGGGTAATTCTAGAGGGTTCTAAAGGGTAATTCTAAGGGGTTCTGAAGGATAATTTTAAAGGGTTCTAAAGGGTAATTCTAGAGGGTCAGAAGGATAATTTAAAGGGTTCTAAAGGACAATTCTAGAGGATTCTAAAGGGTAATTCTAATGGGTTCTAAAGGTTAATTCTAGAAGGTTATAATGGGTAATTATAAAGGGTTCTAAAGAGTCATTCTAATGGGTAATTCTAAAGGGTCAAAATGATAATTTAAAGGGTTCTAAAGGGTAATTATAATGGGTTCTAAAGGTTAATTCTAGAAGGTTATAATGGGTAATTATAAAGGGTTGTAAAGGGTCATTCTAATGGGTGATTCTAAAGGGTCAAAAGGATAATTTAAAGGGTTCTAAAGGGTAATTCTAATGGGTTCTAAAGGGTAATTCTAATGGGTTCTAAAAGGTAATTTTAATGGGTTATAATGGGTAATTCTAAAGGGTCAAAAGGATAATTTAAAGGGTTCTAAAGGGTAATTCTACTGGGTTCGAAAGGGTAATTCTAAAGGGTTATAATGGGTAATTCTAATGGGTTTAAAGGGTAATTCTAATGGGTTCTAATGGGTAATTATAAAGGGTCGAAAGGATATTTCAAAGGGTTCTAAAGGGCAATTGTAGAGGGTTCTAAAGGATAATTATCATGGGTTCTAAAGGGTAATTATAATGGGTTCTAAAGGGTAATTCTGGAAGGTTCTAAAGGGTAATTGTAATGGGTTATAAAGGGTAATTCTAATGGGTTCTAAAGAGTCATTGTAGAGGGTTGTAAACGGTAATTCTAATGAGTTCTAAAGAGTAATTCTGGAGGGTTGTAAAGGGTAATTCTAGGGGGGTTCTAAAGAGTAATTGTAATGGGTTCTAAAGGGTAATTGTAATGGGTTCTAAAGGGTAATTCTAATGGGTTCTAAAGAGTCATTGTAGAGGGTTGTAAACGGTATTTCTAATGAGTTCTAAAGAGTAATTCTGGAGGGTTGTAAAGGGTAATTCTAGGGGGGTTTAAAGGGTAATTGTAGTGGGTTCTAAAGGGTAATTCTAATGGGTTCTAAAGGGTAATTCTGGAGGGTTGTAAAGGGTAATTCTAATGAGTTCTAAAGAGTAATTCTGGAGGGTTGTAAAGGGTAATTCTAGGGGGGTTTAAACGGTAATGCTAAAGTGTTCGAAAGGGTAATTCTAAAGGGTTCTAAAGGGTAATGGTAATGGGTTTAAGTCGTTTCTAGGCTTTGCCTATTTCATATTTAAAATGTCAAACTGAACCACTTCCTTTAGACACGGTAAGGGCTGGCAGGATGGCCTAGAGGTACACACACTCACCTCTAAACTGTCTATAGTCTGTGCCCATGGATGGACGTTAAGCTGGGTATCCGGTCTGCTAGCATTTTTTGTTTAGTTGGTGCCTTTCTTGGAATTCATGAAATAAAATAAAGCTTTGGGGCCAGATAAACATCCGGGAGTATTGAAGGAGATGTCATAGCAGATGGGAATGATGTTAAATATACAGTATATAACATCATCCTCATCTGCTCTACCAACAAGAGTCATTGATATATTACAGGCCTACCTTTGCTCGTGTAACATAATAGCCATTCTTTACAAGAACAACCACATCGTTCGTCTACCCAGACTTCAACTAGTTGTAGTCATCCAAACTTTTCCATGCAGATACAGTCACAGCTTCCAGGATGTAAATATGTTTTGTAAATAAGATAATTCATGCATTCTGGATATAAATGGTTGGAAAGTTTGTCCCGCTTCTGGACCTTGCTGTATTCGGAAATTCATCCAGACCTGTGTTGCCGATAACCTGAATTGTTATAATATCGTTCCCGAGCCAAAGTGTCCAACGTATCGACATATCCAAGGTTTGATCGATATTATTAGGCCATGAATTGGTATTTTGGTATTACTCGTATATGACCATTCATGGAATTATATCACCACTCATGGTATAATATCATGGTTTTGTTATTATATCATTGTTCATGATGCAATATAACGGTTCATGGTGTTTTATCACGGTTAAAGGTGTAGTATCACGGTTCATGATCGTATATCTCAGTTCACGGTGTAATATCATAGTTCATGGTGCAATATCATGGTTCATGGTGTAATATCACGGTTCACGGTGTAATATCATGGTTCATGGTGTAATATCATGGTTCATGGTGTAATATCACGGTTCACGGTGTAATATCATGGTTCTTGTTATTATATTATGGTTCATGGTGTAATATCACGGTTCATGGTGTAATATCACGGTTCAGAGTGTAATATCATGGTTCATGGTGTAATATCACGGTTCACGGTGTAATATCATGGTTCATGGTGTAATATCATGGTTCATGGTGTAATATCACGGTTCACGGTGTAATATCACGGTTCATGGTGTAATATCACGGTTCAGAGTGTAATATCATGGTTCATGGTGTAATATCACGGTTCAGAGTGTAATATCACGGTTCATGGTGTAATATCACGGTTCAGAGTGTAATATCACGGTTCATGGTGTAATATCACGGTTCAGAGTGTAATATCATGGTTCATGGTGTAATATCACGGTTCAGAGTGTAATATCACGGTTCATGGTGTAATATCACGGTTCAGAGTGTAATATCACGGTTCATGGTGTAATATCACGGTTCAGAGTGTAATATCATGGTTCATGGTGTAATATCACGGTTCAGAGTGTAATATCATGGTTCATGGTGTAATATCACGGTTCAGAGTGTAATATCATGGTTCTTGTTATTATATTATGGTTGATGTTGTAATATCACGGTTCATGGTGTAATATCATAGTTCATGGTGCAATATCACAGTTCATACTACTATATCACAGTTCATGGTATTATATCTGAGTTCAGAGTGTAATATCATGGTTCTTGTTATTATATTACGGTTCATGGTGTAATATCACGGTTCATGGTGTAATATCATAGTTCATAGTGCAATATCACAGTTCATACTACTATATCACAGTTCATGGTATTATATCTGAGTTCAGAATGTAATATCATGGTTCTTGTTATTATATTACGGTTCATGGTGTAATATCACGGTTCATGGTGTAATATCATAGTTCATAGTGCAATATCACAGTTCATACTACTATATCACAGTTCATGGTATTATATCTGAGTTCAGAGTGTAATATCATGGTTCTTGTTATTATATTATGGTTCATGGTGTAATATCACGGTTCATGGTGTAATATCATAGTTCATAGTGCAATATCACAGTTCATACTACTATATCACAGTTCATGGTATTATATCTGAGTTCAGAGTGTAATATCATGGTTCTTGTTATTATATTACGGTTCATGGTGTAATATCACGGTTCATGGTGTAATATCATAGTTCATGGTGCAATATCACAGTTCATACTACTATATCACAGTTCATGGTATTATATCTGAGTTCAGAATGTAATATCATGGTTCTTGTTAATATATCACGGTTCAAGCTAGTAGATCACATTTCATGGTACAGTGTAATATGATGGTTCATGTTAGTATATCCCAGTTCATGGTATTATATCACGATTCATGGTATAATATCATGGTTCAAGCTAGTAGATCACATTTCATGGTACAGTATTATATGATGGTTCCTGGTGTAATATAACGAACTGTGATATTACACCATGAACCGTTCATGGTGTAATAACACGGTTCAAGTTAGTAAATCACAGTTCATGGTATTACATCATTGTTCTTGGTGTATTATCACGGTTCATGATGTAAGATCACAGTCCATGGTGTAATATCACAGTTTATGCTAGTATACCACGGTTCTTGTTATTATATCATGGTCCATGGTGTATTATATCATGGTCCATGGTGTAATATCATGGTCCATGGTGTAATATCACAGCTTATGCTGGTATATCATGGTTCTTGTTATTATATCATGGTTCTTGTTATTATATCATGGTTCATGGTGTAATATCATGATCCATGGTGTAATATCATGGTTCATGGTATTATATCATGGTCCATGGTGTATTATATCATGGTCCATGGTGTAATATCATGGTCCATGGTGTAATATCACAGCTTATGCTGGTATATCATGGTTCTTGTTATTATATCATGGTTCATGGTGTAATATCATGATCCATGGTGTAATATCACGGTTCATGGTGTAATATCATGGTTCATGGTGTAATATCATGGTCCAAGGTGTAATATCACAGTTTATGGTATTACATCGTCGTTCTTGGTGTATTATCACAGTCCATGGTGTAATATCACAGCTTATGCTGGTATATCACGGTTCTTGTTATTATATCATGGTTCATGGTGTAATATCATGGTCCATGGTGTAATATCACAGTTCATGGTATTACATCATCGTTGTTGGTGTATTATCACGGTTCATGGTGTAATATCATGGTTCATGATGTAATATCATGGTCCAAGGTGTAATATCACAGTTCATGGTATTACATCATCGTTCTTGGTGTATTATCACAGTTCATGGTGTAATATCACAGTTCATGATGTAATATCACAGTCCATGGTGTAATATCATGGTCCATGGTGTAATATCATGGTCCATGGTGTAATATCATGGTCCATGGTGTAATATCACGGTCCATGGTATTACATCATCGTTCTTGGTGTATTATCACGGTTCATGGTGTAATATCACGGTTCATGATGTAATGTCATGGTCCATGGTGTAATATCATGGTCCATGGTGTAATATCATGTTCCATGGTGTAATATCATGGTCCATGGTGTAATATCATGGTCCATGGTGTAATATCATGTTCCATGGTGTAATATCATGGTCCATGGTGTAATATCATGGTCCATGGTGTAATATCATGGTCCATGGTGTAATATCATGGTCCATGGTGTAATATCATGGTCCATGGTGTAATATCATGGTCCATGGTGTAATATCATGGTCCATGGTGTAATATCATGGTCCATGGTGTAATATCATGGTCAATGGAGTAATATCACGGGAGAGTTCAGAACCGTGATATTACACCACAGTTCATGTTGGTATATCATGGTCCATGGTATTATATCACGGTTCATGGTGTAATATCACGGTTCAAGCTAGTATATCACAGTTTATGGTATTTTATCACAGTTCATGGTATTTTATCACAGTTCATGGTATTTTATCACAGGTCATGCTAATATATCACAGTTCATGGTATTTTATCACAGGTCATGCTCGTATATCACAGTTTATGGTATTTTATCACAGGTCAATAACCTGTGTATTATATAAAAGTTCACGTATTGCACCACAGGTCACTGTAGTGATTGTGAGATTCAGTGATTTGCAGTATCAATGATCAATCGACAATAATTCAGATATTGAATCTACTTTTTCAGCACTTCTAATAGTGTATATTCGAATTTGAACTATAATAAAGAATAAAAGCTTGATTATACGTAGTAGTTGTACGGAATGTAGAACTTTTGGGTTAGGAGGTCTTGTGGAGTCGGAAGCACGTGCTCAATATGGTATGTGCAGCGTTGCGATGGTGACATGAATGAACCCAATGGTATATTCGCAAAGCTTGTAGGGCTCCATTAGGATCTTGCAGTCAAGACTATAAGCAATCCATAATAAGAACATGTAACATTGTAGTATTACTGTGTACCACTGTAGTATTCAAATGCATCGTTTGTTAACTGACGGACCCACTAGAAGCGAAGGAAAATTTTACAACAGGTTTGAAATTACACGATGCCCATTTCATAACTTGTCAGGATACCCTGCAAGGTTATTCTATTTTATACAATGTGTTGCATGTCGAAATAACCCGTGTATCATACATGAACACCAATTGGCTAATAAAGAGAACAACCAGATGCACAATGACTTCACTTGTCAATGTGTGTGTCTCTCTCCTCTCCTCTCTCTACCTTCCCTTACCTGGCCCTCTCCTCATCTCTCTCTCCACCCTCTCCTCCCTCTCCTCATCTCTCTCATCTCTCTCTCCTCCCTCTCCTCTTTCTCCCCTCTCTCTCTGTCCAGGTGGTGGTGTCATGGTGATGGCAGTAAACTGATATACCAGAGGTTGTGGGTTCAAATCCAACTGAAGACAGCAATATTCAAGATTTAGATCCTAACCTCATAGAAATTGAACAATAGTCTCCAGACAATTATTAAGTTACTAACAGATTGGGAGAGAAAAAAACCCACAGCTAGATAATTACCTTCATGGAATAGATAATCTGCCTGCTCGACCTGGTGTGGGCTACAAGGGACATGTATGACATCGGCCTGCAATGGAATTTATATAATACCCTCAAGGAAAACGTACTCTGAACACTCAGATTTGACATATTAAATGGCATGGCACCAACAATTCTTCCATAAAATAAAATTAACAACATATTGCCTCACACCATGATGATCACATGCCCCCTGTGAGCGTCGTGAACTCTCCCACAAGCGTCGGACACCTCCCGCGAGCACCGCGACCCCTCCCGTGAGTGGCACTCTTCCCTCACCGATGAACGTCACCCACCCTCCCCCACCACCCAGGACTTCGCATCCCAAACGCCACTAGTGTGTGCGTGTGTGTGTGGGGGGGGAGTGGGGGTGAAGGGGGGCCGGAGGGGAGGAGTGGAGAAGCAATGTGTGTGTGTGTGTGTGTGTGTGTGTGTGTGTGTGTGTGTGTGTGTGTGTGTGCAGGATTGTTGTGTGTGTGTGTGTGTGTGTGTGTGGGGAGGACTCTGTGTGTGTTTATTTTGGAGGGAGGTGGAGGAGGAGGGGTAGAGAATAAAGGGATGTTTCATATGCTCGGACTCATTCACCGCCCTTTCATCCTGGTGCTCCCTCCACCCGTTATTTTTCCTCATTTTATTTACCTGCTCTCTTACCACATTTCGCCTCAACTAAGCACCTCTGTTATAAATGCTACACCTGTCAATGCTTATGAGAAACATCGATATACTATGTGCCTTTTGAGGGTTTGCCGCTTTTTCAATGCTACATATGAGTTTCAAAAGTTGATTATGAGCATAAACTCCTCACTTTGTATTGACTTTTTTTTTATAAATTAATAAAATTATACATATAATTTTAAATATAATTATAAATATAAAATATAAAATATAAATATAAATAAATATATATATAATATATAATATAAATATAATATAAAATATAAATATAAAATTATAAATTTATTATAAAATAAATTATAAAATAAATTAGAAATTAAATTAAAATTTTTAAATATTAATTATAAATATAATATAATTTTATATACATTATATATATATAAAATTATAAATTATATATAAATTAATGTACGTTTCCCTACAAACACTTATGTAAATTATATATTACAAAACATGCATGATCTCTCCGTTAAAGTATTGCATACAACTGAAGAGTCCTTTAGTCCAAGTCCAGTTTCTTAAGTCTTTCGTTTAAGTTCAGTCTAAATTTGCTCAAATCCAAACTATAAAGTCAGACATGCACACAAAATAATTTTCAAAACTCACCTAATCCTCTATCAGTGACAACGTGAAATCTTGACTTTCAAAATGACGCAGGACTTTCAAAATGACATAATCACCCCAGACTTATTGGCGCACATGCGCGAAACCCCTTAGCAACAATGTTGATGGGCATGCTAACGAATATCATGCGTGTGAGATAACGATTGTTACCTGAAATGGCCCACAAAGCTTCTAAAAGAAGCCAAAAACACGCAGAAAGGTATCTGAGAGAAAGGAATGTGCCTCTACACAATGAAAGAGTTGGAGAACTTTCTCAGCTCGCCCAAGAATCTGATATCTTGCAGCTGCTCATACTGCAAAAACTCTCGACACTGTGGGCTGATGAAAGACCCGGCCTGTGCATGGGTGCATTCTACCCAAAACCCGACGGACAGCTACCATTGAATGGACGTTGAATCTTATGCGAGTGCCTCCTGTGAACATGGCAGGCTTTGTGATTTACTTCATGGACATATATGATTGGAAAGACAATGCTGTGCATCATTAATAACAAAGTAATGGTTACCAACACTTCAACAAAGATTGGGTTTGGGATGCAAAAAATACACAAAGCTTGTGCCAGCTATTATTTATGTAGGAGCCGGATGTATCAGGCAGACTTCCCTGAGGGAGACACCGTATCTGGTTTGGGTGTTTTTAACAGAGAAGGAAAGGTCATATTTGGGGCTTGTGAATGCACAGGGTAAGTTTAAAATAAACGTTTTAAATGATTACATCATTGGGGAAGGAGAAGGGGGGGAGGCGGGAGGTGGTTGGGAGCTGCGAAAGCTGTTATAAATATACTGTTTTCTTGGCTCTCTGGCCTACAAACAGGAATTATACCAGATTTATGCACATATTGTTAAAAGGAAAAGTGTATGTGTTTGTGTGTGTGTGTGTTTGTGTGTGTGTGTGTGTGTGTGTGTGTGTGTGTGTGTGTGTGTGTGTGTGTGTGTGTGTGTGTGTGTGTGTGTGTGTGTGTGTGTGTGTGTGTGTGTGTGTGTGTTTGTCTGTGTATATTTGTAACTGCCGCTGTTTGCTTGTATTAACAAAAAATGGTAGGAACTCAACACCTCTCATCCACGGATATTTCTCATATTTCCTGTATTTTTGTGAATCTGATTTACATCCAGAACAACAACAATTATGGTAAACAACTTTGAAATTGTCACTCTTTCATTTCCATGCTGAAGACTAGAGCGCCACTCGGTAGAGCACATACCTCTAAATCGAATCGACTTGTTCTTATCGCCTAACCAACTCATCCACCAAGTTTTGTCATAACTCGTCCGCAACTTTTTGAGATATCATGCGTGAATTTATCGTTATAAAATATCATATTTTATCATATCGTGTGACATGATATATCATGATATATCATGTTTTATCATTATAAAAGAATGCCAATTTGTAGAAGAGAGTAACTGAAAACGCACATACAGCACATACTCGAAAGGCCTCATTAGCAGTCATACATCATTTTGAAAGTCCGGTATTGTACATTTATGTGAATGAAAGCTAAGACAGGGCCTCGGTCGAACACCTTACAATGCATACAATGTCATTGCCCTGACGAATGGAAATGTAGAAACACAAGGTGGTGCTGCAGTTGAGGGTGGGATGATGTTTACAAAACCGCGAGAGGATCCTGTGGTTACAATCTCACCGAGAGAGAATTTAGTGTTATGTGCTCCAGGAGTAAATGTCACCAGCATACAAAGCACAAGATACAAGAGAGTGCAGACAATCCCAAACCATTAAATGAACTCCAGTTAAAATTCATCGTAGAAAAAGTAAAAAAGTTAAAACAATACATCCAGGTAGATAGCGGGAAGCTGTGCTTCTATTGGACAGCACAGCTATGTTTACTTTACCAAAGGACTCTCTTCTCATCATGACACTTGTACAGCCCTCCATATCCAGGCCCTCCAGCTCCACACACTCCTTGCAGCCCCTCCAGTTCCAAACCCTCCCCACAGGTTCTCCAGCTTGTGCTTCCTCTTTCATTTGTTGGATAATATGTGCTTTTTGTCCATTTAATAATGGGGAATAGAGGAGATTTGAAAGTACTCCTTATGCAGCAACCAGCCTGTCCTCGGTAATGATCTCTCAAAGTGGGTGAGGAGTCACACAAAACAACCTGCTCTTGTGAACCTGTATCTTCCCAATTCCAGCATCATGAGCTATGAGCTCATAGGAGAACCACAAACAGGCATAAGTCCAGCTTTTATCATCACATGGAGTATCTTTACAAATTTGTTTATTACGAAGGATAATCAAAGAACAGAAAATAAATATCAATTTACTGCCCTCTGCTTTTAAAGAGACAAACCAATTAACACTGCACAAGTTCTTCCTTCTGAACGACTATTAGAAAATAATTTATTCCTTTTTTCTTAATTATCTTTTTTTACTTATTATTTATTTATTTTGTGTATAAAGTCAAGCCTTGTGTTGGCTTAGCGGTTAGGGTGCCGGCTTGGGATCCTAGGATCCTGGGTTCGAATCCCGGTCGATCGCTAAATTAACACCAGGGGGACAGGCTGAATTAACACTCAGCCTGTCATCCTTCCGAGGTCGGGAAATTGAGTACCAGCTTGCTGGGATGAATGATCCCGGTGTGTACCCCGGTTTAGAATAGGTACACCATATCCCTGCGCATCGTAAGACGTGACTAAAGGTTGGCGCCAGGAAGGGCATCCGGCCATAAAAACATTGCCTCAAACAGGGAACCATGATTGTCATGGGGCCCGCAAGGCTAACCCCTGCTCTAACGGGGAAAATGGCCTTAAAAACGATCATTCATTCATTCATATAAAGTCGAGGCTCGTGGAAAAGCTAGAACACAGAACGGATCAGGATGCAACAGAACAAAAGGAACAGCAGAAAGAGAAATATATAGAGACGGACAGAGAAGGGATGCAGGAAAGAATGAGGGGTAGGGGAAGATGCAGAGGATGGACAAGATGGATACAGAATTATCAAACACTCAGGAAGGAAAAACTAAGAATTTGGAAGGAGGTGGGTTTGCTGAGGTGAGAGACCAGGGGGAGGGATTGGGTTGACGAGGGTGGGAAAGATAATGGTTTTGGATTGGGAATGACTGAAATGGTGGTGAACGGCTGCCATGAAGATCTGAAGGGAGAAATGAGATTTTAGAAGATGTGGAAGCTAGTTCCAGGCAGGGGAAAAAAGGAATAGTACAAAATATAGTACGAAATAGGAAGGGAAAACAGATAGAGAAAAAGAGGAACAAATGAGTGGAGGTGAGCAGGCATTCTGGATTTTGGGAGTTTAATCAGAAGGGGGTTACTGATGGACCGCGTGCGCCATACAGAAACTTGGGGGGAGGGGAGAGGGAGGGGGAGGGGAACAAAGCATGGAAAGAGCAGAAGGTGCAAGAACAGAGGAGGCGGTAGAAGCCAGAGAGACCACCGACCTGTTTACGACGACAAATTGATAGGCCCATAGAATCAGCTTCATCATGGTAGATTCCAATAATACTGAAGGCCTTTGTTTCCATGGTGTAAAGCTGAGTAAGGTGTGAACCAAGGGCGCCAGCTCAGAGGGGAGAGGAGTGCTCCTTCAAGCTGTGGATGAAGGCCTTGTAAGTGGATAAGAGTTCAGGTGTGCCAGGGAAGGACTTTGCATGATGGAAGATTCCCGGCCACCAGCTGGCTTTGGAAGCCAACTTTGAAATGTGGTTTGCCCAAGAAAGTTTATGGCTGATAGTGAGACGTAAGATTTTAAGTGACTTAACTTCTTCAAGAGGATTGTTAAGAAAGCAGATGGGATGGTTTGCCAGATGGTCCTTTCGGAGAGAGATAGTGAGATTTGTCAGGATTGAAAGACCTATACTAAGTGTTTGAACAGCTTAAGATTTTATCAAAGTCTGAAGAGAGGGAAGATGATGCGGCTTGCCTGTCTGAAGGATGACGGATGTCACGGCAGAGGGTGGAGTCATCAACAAATAGATAAAGAGGACTTTCCAGAACGTACACTGAACTCTTACACCAAAGCTATCTCTGAAATGAAATAACAGTGGGATTTGTTTTTATACCGCACAAGTCTCCCCTATGGGTATACACACATAACCCTACTAGAGTGGTAAACGAGTCAGCAGGCAAATAGTAGAGTCAAAATGATCATATACAACAATGGCGTTGTATTTACAACGTGCCATTTTCACTGCACGTAAGGAATTACGGGTGAAATAGATTGTTAACGTTTGAAAGAATTGTATAATGATCGATATTCGTTGCTATTGTTATTATGATTATTACACAAAGCATTTATCATGCATATATAGTCATGTACAATAATATGAAACAGTGAAATCAATCCCTACAATATCCTCATCATGCCCGAGTCTCACGCACAACGTCAACTCACTTCTCGTAGTCACGGCGACAGTAGAGACGACGTTCACGTGCGAAGCAAGAACGTGTCAGCGGCTCTCTGCACGCCGTGCACCGCACGCAGCGCTCATGCCACGACGAACCGTTCACGCGCAACAGGAACTTCTCTCCAATGGGCCTCGTGCATCCTGCGCACGTCTCATGCATTGAACCTGCATGTACGAGCACGCAAGCACCTCTGCAATTCAAGTAACTATGTTCTTTTAAAATTATTCATTGCATTCCTATAATGTCTCTATACATTTATCGTTACACATCAACTATTAAATACATACATACATACATACATACATACATACAGCTGCAAGACTGCATGCACAACACCGAATGCCTTTAAAATATAATCCACATATAATACTTTTTTTAACAGCTCCAGTTAATCCCACTTTTTTGTGGTCCTGGGAAAATGTTTGTCCCAAATCTTGATGAACCAGCTGGACAGACTTTACATTCGAATGACGGCGCAGGAATTTGTAATTTGCTTAGGATGTCACAAATAAGTCTCTTGTTGTTTGGAAAGGACAATATAGGATATTTAATAAAATAATGCTAACAGACGGGACACCCAATTTAACGTCCTTCCAAGGAATGGCGCACACATTGGAATGGCGCACACTTTGACGCCTTGCTTGCGAAAGCTAAAATAGAACGAAATACTTAATCTTAAAAGAGCATAATAATGAATCTTAAAAGACCACGAACAGGGTAATTAATCATAAAATAGCACAAATAAAATAATTGATCCTCAAAGGGCACTAATAAAATAATTGATCCTAAAAAAGCACATACAAAATAATGAATTCCAAAAGAGAACAAGTAAAATAATGAACGAAAGAAAAAAGCACAAATAAAATAATGAATTTTGTATGTCTATAAAGAGCAAAGATATAATAATTGATCAAAAGAAACAGTAAAACAGCGTGCTAACCATGGGCACGGCATGAAAAAGGACAATGAATTCAAAAAAGTTATAAAAGGGAGTGAATATAATAATTACGGTAATATAAAAGACGAATAACATAATAATGAAAAAATAGTAAAGAGTAAATCATAAAAGGAACAAAAAAGAGAATGAAATAGTACTTTATAAAAGAGAACAATAAAATAATAAACCAAAAATGGCCGAAAAAGAGAAAGAATGTAAGTAAATCATAAAAGAGAACGACCACAATAATGGATCATTAAAAAAAACCATACAAGATAATAATCCGTAAAAGAGAATGAATAAAATATTGGATCAGAAAGGGAAACAAATAATATGAAACATAAAGGAGAAATAATAAATTAATAAACCCCCAAAAAGGAGCACAAGTAAAAGAATGAACCAAACTGAACACAAATATAACTGTTGATCATAAAAGGGAACAAATAAAATTAATCATAGAGAGAGAGAGAAGGAATTAAATATGCAATCCTAAAAGAGCGAATAAAGTAAAAAAACAACTAATGACATGGTAAATCTTAAAAAAGAGATTAAGAAAATAAACCATAAAAAAGAACGACTAAATAATGGATCATAAATTAATAAACCATAAAGGAGAATGAATAAAATATTGGATTACAAAAGAGAACGAATAATACAATAAATCATGAAAGAGAGAGAATAAAATAATAATCCCCAATAAAAGAGTAAAAATATAATAATTGATCATAAAAGGGAACTGGGAAAAATGAATCATAAAAGGAGAAGGACTTAAATAATGAATCATAAAAGAATGAATAATATTAAAATCATAAAGATAATGAATAATATAGTGAATTATAAAAATAATGAATAAAATTAACTTAAAGAGAGCAAGCAAAATAAGAAATCATAAAAATAGAACGAATAAAATAAGTAAATCAAAAAAGAGAACAACTACAATAATAATATAACATAAAATAGACAAAATATAATAATAAACCATATAAGAAAACGAGTAAAATAATGAATTAGAAAAAGGGGACGTATAATGAATAGGTAATCAAAGAGAACGACCAAAATAATAAATAGTTACAACATAAATAAATATGAACTAATGGATGAACATTTAATCAGACGAACCATACATTCGAATGTACGCACAGCACCGAAAGCTTTTAAAGAGCGAACATTTGGTGTACGTACTAGCTACATGCACGATCTATGCTTGAGATGTATGACCGTAAGCACGGGATGTACAAACTTTATACGTGAGATATACCGAGTGTACGCACAAGATTTATTCACTGTATGCACGAGGTGCGTGCAGGATGTACGAACCCTACACACAGAGTAAGCACACAGTGGACTAACTACAAGCACGAATCGTGTGCACAGGATGTATGATGCAGACACATTGCACTCACTGCATGGACGAGGTATGCGTGGAATGTATGAGCTTTACACCTTTACACATGCAGCACACGCACAGTATACTACACGTAAGTACGGAGATTCTCTCGGTAGTAGTATCTATCCCACAATCCCACGTTCAGTATTAAAGAAACACGCATTAAAGAAGCTCAGTATCCATTCTTGAGTCCTACATTGTCCACACAATCATTATACAATTCGAGTAAAAGCGATTTTTATTCCTCATTAGGGAGTAAATTTGCACAGATTTTTCTGCCAATCAATACAATCCACATCTGTTTGCCAATTAATAAAATCCACATCTCTCAATATAATACAGATCTCTCTGCCTATCAATAAAATCCACATTTCTTCCCATCAATATAATATAGATCTCTCTGCCTATCAATATAATCCACATTGATAGAATCCACATTCTCTCAATATAATCCACATATATTTATCAATATAATCCACATATATTTATCAATATAATCCACATCTCTCAATATAATACAGATCTCTCTGCCTATCAATAAAATCCACATATATTTATCAATATAATCCACATATATTTATCAATATAATCCACATATATTTATCAATATAATCCACATATATTTATCAATATAATCCACATATATTTATCAATATAATCCACATCTCTCAATAGAATAAAGATCTCTCTGCCTATCAATAAAATCCACATTTCTTCCCATCAATATAATCCAGATCTCTCTGCCTTTCAATATAATCCACATCTATTCACCATTATAATCCACGTCTATTCACCATTATAATCCACGTCTATTAATCAATATAATCCACTTCTATTTATCAATATAATCCACTTCTATTTATCAATATAATCCACTTCTATTTATCAATATAATCCATGGCTATTTAACAATATAATCCACGTCTATTATTATCAATATAATCCACATATATTCATCAATATAATCCAAATCTATTTATCAATTTAATCCACATCTATTTATCAATATAATCCACATCTATTTATCAATATAATCCACATCTCTCAATATAATACAGATCTCTCTGCCTATCAATAAAATCCACATTTCTTCCCATCAATATAATATAGATCTCTCTGCCTATCAATAAAATCCACATATATTTATCAATATAATCCACATATATTTATCAATATAATCCACATATATTTATCAATATAATCCACATATATTTATCAATATAATCCACATCTCTCAATATAATACAGATCTCTCTGCCTATCAATAAAATCCACATATATTTATCAATATAATCCACATATATTTATCAATATAATCCACATCTATTTATCAATATAATCCACATATATTTATCAATATAATCCATGTCTATTTAACAATATAATCCAGATCTTGCTGCCTGTCAATGTAATCCACATCTCTCGATCAATATAAGCCACATCTCAATGACTACTTATCAACATTATTCACATCTCTCTATCAATATAATCCATATCTATTTATCAATATAATCCACATATATTTATCAATATAATCCACGTCTATTTATCAATATAATCCACATCTATTTATCAATATAATCCACATCTATTTATCAATAGAATCCATGTCTATATAACAATATAATCCAGATCTTTCTGCCTGTCAATGTAATCCACATCTCTCTATCAATATAAGTCACATCTCAATGACTACTTTTAAACATAATTCACATCTCTCTATCAAAATAATCCACATCTCTCTATCAATATAATCCACATCTCCATCAATATAATCCACATCTCTCTATCAATATAATCCACATCTCTCTATCAATATAATCCACATCTCTCTATCAATATAATCCACATCTCTATCAATATAATCCACATCTCTATCAATATAATCCACATCTCTCTATCAATGTAATCCCCATCTCTATCAATTTAATCCACATCTCTCTATCAATGCAATCCACATCTCTCTATCAATGTAATCCACATCTCTCTATCAATATAATCCACATCCCTATCAATATAATCCACATCTCTCTGTCAATATAATCCACATCCCTATCAATATAATCCATATCTCTCTATCAATGTAATCCCCATCTCTATCAATTTAATCCACATCTCTCTATCAATGTAATCCACATCTCCCTACCAATATAATCCACATCTCTATCACTATAATCCACATCTCTATCAATATAATCCACATCAATTTATCAATATAATCCACATCTCTCTATCAATATAATCCACATCTCTCTATCAATATAATCCACGTCTATTTATCAATATAATCCACATCTCTCTATCAATATAATCCACATCTCTCTATCAATATAATCCACGTCTATTTATCAATATAATCCACATCTCTCTCTGCCACGTCCATTTCCATATATCTCTGCTATATATGTAATCCACATCTATTTATCATTATAATCCAGATCTCTCTAGCAATATAATCCAAGTTGGGGTATATTTTCTGTGTGTGTGTGTGTGTGTGTGTGTGTGTGTGTGTGTGTGTGTGTGTGTGTGTGTGTGTGTGTGTATGTGTTCGTGTGTATGTATGCATAAGAATCGTGTCGTGGAGCATTTATCTGTTATGGTCATTGGGGATTGTTATGCAATAAGAAGAGAGAGCGTCGGGGGGCTGGTGGGGGGGGGGGGGGGGATTTAGGGTTGCGTAACTATCGGAAGTTGAACTCGGATACATATTCGCAAACGCGAGAGCAGACATGAACACATGCGAACATGCAGACATGAACACATGCAGACATGGTGGAACCGCAGCACATCTTGCGAGCACGCAACATGTATAAAGCACGAAGAGACCGCGCGAACTCACAGAGTGTATGTACCAATCAGCAACACACAGTGCGAGTGCAGAACACGTACAGAGTATCAGGAGCCCATGCGAGTACACACACAGCACATGCGAAGATCTAAAGTAAGAACGGAGTGTGCGTAGTCGGATCGGATTGGGACACTTACCCGCGGGGTCGTTGAACGCCGTCCCGTTGGCTAAGGCGTCCAGAATCATAGTCCCACTGGGCATAGCCCGGAGTCCGGGCCGAAGCTGCAACTTGTGTCCCGAGTCCTGACAGCACGTTCTGATCGCCTGATCGCAGATCCCTCGGTGTCTCATAACCTCCCTCCATACCCTCGCCTCCTCCCACGTACCTCCTTTGCCCCCGCCTCGACTATAACTCCCCCCACTCTTCCTCCTCCTCCTCCTCCTCATCGTCCTCGTACACCCGTAACCCCCTCTGCATGATAACGCCCTGTGAAGGTCTCCCCCCCCGGTCCCGATTCGTTTTCGTACTCTGGGGCTCACGGGAAGAGGCGCTCGGCCAGCGCGTGTTGACGACCGCACGGATCGTCACAGACCTCACGGGTTTGTCCCGTGTCGAGTCGGCGCGTACGCGTCTGCGCCAACAGCCCTACCCTGCCTGCGCTTCTTGGCCGCCTCTTTCAAAGCACCCGAGCCTCGAGTTTGTGGTTCCGACCGAACGGCCAAACCGCACCCGGATTTGTCCCGCACTCTGCTGGAAACGCGACACTCCGAGTCCCGGGCCGAGAGCGCCCGACCGGGGCTAATGGCAACGGCGGTGCGGGTCCTACTACGGCTCTGGCTCTGCCTTTTCATACCGGAGAGTGGTGTACCGGTGTACGTACCTGTGCTTAAAAAGACCACATGACAAATGTGAAAACTGAAAGCTTCAAATTCCGCGCATCGCACGTGCATGCAGCCGCGTACGTACAAAGTGGCAGCACGCACTGTGCGCGCAAAGTACCAGTACAAACTGTGCGCGCAAAGTACCAGTACAAAGTACTGTACCAGTATATATAGCCCGTGCAAAGTACCCGTACGCACAGTGAGCGCAAAGTACGTACAGAGTAGTGTACGAGTATATAGTCCGTACAAAGTACCGGTACGCACAGTGAGCGCAAAGTACGTACAGAGTACTGTACGAGTATATAGTCCGTACAAAGTACCAGTACGCAGTGCGAGTACACATCATGTATAAAGTACCAGTACAAACTGTGAGCGCAAAGGACCAGTAGAAACTGTGAGCGCAAAGTACCAGTACAAAGTACTTTACCAGTATATATAGCCCGTGCAAAGTACCCGTACGCACAGTGAGCGCAAAGTACCAGTATAAAGTACTGCACCAGTATAGCACGTACAAAGTACCAGTATGCACAGTGAGCGCAAAGTACGTACAGAGTAGTGTACGAGTATATAGTCCGTACAAAGTACCGGTACGCACAGTGAGCGCAATGTACGTACAGAGTACTGTACGAGTATATAGTCCGTACAAAGTACCAGTACGCAGTGCGAGTACACATCATGTATAAAGTACCAGTACAAACTGTGAGCGCAAAGTACCAGTAGAAACTGTGAGCGCAAAGTACCAGTACAAAGTACTGTACCAGTATATATAGCCCGTGCAAAGTACCCGTACGCACAGTGAGCGCAAAGTACCAGTACAAAGTACTCCACCAGTATAGCACGTACAAAGTACCAGTACGCACAGTGAGCGCAAAGTACGTACTTTGTACTGTACGAATATATAGTCCATACAAAGTACCAGTACGCAGTGCGAGTACACCATGTATAAAGTACTAGTACACACAGTGAGCGTAAAGTATGTACAGAGTAGTGTACGAGTATATAACTCGTACAGAGTACTGTACCAGTATATATATCCCGTGCAAAGTACCAGTACGCAGAACGAGCACATAGCACGTACAAAGTACCAGTATGCAGAACGAGCACATAGCACGTACAAAGTACCAGTATACAGAACGAACGCACAGCACGTACAAAGTACCAGTACGCAGAACGAGCACATAGCACGTACAAAGTACCAGTACGCAGAACGAGCACAGCACATACAAAGCACCAGTACGCAGAACGAGCACATAGCACGTACAAAGTACCAGTACGCAGAACGAGCACATAGCACGTACAAAGTACCAGTATGCAGAACGAGCACATAGCACGTACAAAGTACCAGTACGCAGAACGAGCACATAGCACGTACAAAGTACCAGTACGCACATGAATCCGCGTATGTACAAAGTAGTGTACCAGTATATAGCCCATACAAAGTACCAGTACGGACTGTGACCGCAAAGTACTAACAAAGTAATGCAGTACCAGCATATAGCCCGTACAAAGTATCGGTATGCAGTGCGAGTTCTCATCATGTACAAAGTACCACTACACACTGTGAGCACAAAGTACGTACAGAATACTGTACGAGTATATAGCCCGTACAAAGTACCAGTACGTACTGTGATCGCAAAATGCATACAAAGTACCAGTACGCAGTATGAGCACATATAACGTACAAAGTCCGAGTATGCACATGCAAACGCGTCCGTACAAAGTACTGTACCAGTAGGCTATATATAGCCCGTGCAAACTACCAGTACGCACTGTGAGCGCAAGGTACCAGTACGCAGAACGAGCACATAGCACGTACAAAGTACCAGTACGCACATGAAACCACGTATGTACAAAGTAATGTACCAGTAAATAGCCCATACAAAGTACCAGTACGGACTGTGACCGCAAAGTACTTACAAAGTACCAGTACGCAGAACGAGCACATAACATGTACAAAGTACCAGTACGCACATGAAATAGCGTATGTACAAAGTAATGTACCAGTATATTGCCCATATAAAGTACCAGTACGGACTGCAACTGCAAAGTACTTACAAAGTACTGCAGTACCAGCATATAGCATGTACAAAGTACTAGTACGCACTAGGAGTGCAAATTATGTACAGAGTACCAGTACGCAGTACGAGCACATATCACGTACAAAGTCCGAGTACGCACATCCAAACGCGTACGTACAAAGTACTGTACCAGTAGGCTATATATAGTCCGTACAAAGTATCAGTACACATTGTGAGCGCAAAGTACACACAAAGTGCTGTACCTGTATACACACACAGCATGTATAGAACCACGTATAGAAAGTACCACTACGCAGTGCGAGCACAAAGCATGTATAGAAATTACCAGTACACCGTGCAAGCACACAGCGCATATGCAAAGTACCAGTATGCAGTGTGAGCACAGCACGTATACAAAGTATCAGTTTGCGCAGTGCAAGCACACAGCATGTATACAAAGTACCAGTATGCAGTGCGAGCACACAGCACGTATACAAAGTACCAGTACACAGTGCGAGCACACAGCACGTATACAAAGTACCAGTATGCAGTGTGAGCACACAGCATGTATGCAAAGTACCACTACGAGGGTGCGAGCACACAGCACGTATACAAAGTATCAGTACGCAGTGCAAGTGTAATGAAATAAAAGGCGAAGATCCGATGTAATTCCCTCTCGAGTGGTGAGACTTGCCTATAAGAAGGCTGACTTGAGAGTGAGGAGATTGCCCTTCTTACTTATGACTGAACTTGAGTTGGTGAGTTTAAATGATGCCTCTTCTTATGGCTTGCTTGAGATAGGGTTGTATACTATAGAAGAATCCTAATATGTGCTTATCCTTTTTATTAATAGATGATGTGGAGATTTGATTACAATAAAGCTCTATAACTTGGAAGAGGTTGTGATTGAATTTCATCACATTTTATGGTAATCAACTCCTTCACTCGAGTTCCATGGACAAGATACTGAGACTCAAGGAGTTCTGCGGGGACCCTCAAGCGATAGACGCTGCGAGCCAATGGAGTCACTGGCACCGCACTTTGGAGAATTATATCGCTGCTATGCCGGGTATTACTGAGGAGCAGAAACTTTTGGTACTCACCTGTCACGTGTCCAATACCATGTTCAACTATACCTCGCACTGTGAGACTTATGCGACCTCTGTGGATGCACTGCGAGAAATATATGTAAAACCTCGGAGTGTCCTTTATGTGAGACATATGCTCGCTACACGACGACAAGACCCCTCGGAGCCTCTAGAACAGTTTCTTCAGGAATTGTGAAGACTTGGTAAGGACTGGTGACTCGGATACTTTATGTACGACTCAGACGGCCGCTGAAATAACTGATGATTTAATGTGTGATGCCTTTGTGAATGGCCTCTCGTCACCCGAAATACGGCTGTGACTACTCAAGAACGCAGCCATGACCCTCCAGGAAGCTTATGATCAAGCCCACGTCCTGCAGTTCACGCAGACTCGCTCAGAAGCGTACGGCGCACTTACACAACGGCTGGAGCCACCGCGGAGACTCACACTGAGCTGGCTTCTATTGCTGTATGACTCCACGCGGGCGCTGTGGCTGCTCCAGTACCGGCCGACGCTCCGTCGGCGCTTGAAGAGGATGGCCCGAGTATTGTGGCGGCTACCTCCCCTACTGAGAACGCAAAGTGTTACTTCTGTAGGAATCGTCGGCACTCACGTGCTCTATGCCCCGCTCGGGAAGCGGCATGTCATACTTGTGGCAAACGAGGACACTTTGCGAAAGTTTGTCACTCGATGGAAACGCGACGTACGGCCCTCATGGGAACCAACACGTTGCGCACTTCCCGCTCCGCCGAGCCGGCGCTGGCCCCTCGCAGTTTTGCTAGCACAGTGCTTCCGGTACTCATCGAGGGGAAAGCTGCGGATGCGCTGATAGACACGGGCAGTAGCGCAAGCTATGTTAGTCAAGCTCTGGTACAGCAACACGGTTGGACGATTGGCCAAGTTACTCGACGGATTTATATGGCATCAGCTGCCCTGTGGATGCGCACGAAGGGAGTATGCATAGTTAATTTGTTTGTCAATGATGTAATGTATCCTGATGTAAAACTTATGGTTTTGCCTAACCTATGCTCCAATGTGCTCCAAGGACATGACTTTTTGCATAGACATGGCCGATTGGAGATGCAATTCGGAGGAGGGGAGAACACTCTCTCTGTTTGCAGGCCAGCTGAAATGGCTATCGATCCACCTGCTTTGTTTCCCGGTTTGAATGCCGATTGCAAACCGCAAACCGTGAAGTCCAGACAATATTCGCGCGCTGATACACAGTTTATTGCTGATGAAACTAAGCGGTTGTTGTGGGAGGGAATAGCTCTCCGTGGAGATCCCAGGTGCTCGTGGTTCATACGGCTAATCATCGGAAGCATATGGTAGTGGATTATTCTCAAATTATTAATAGATTCACACAGCTGGACACTTATCCACTTCCCCGTATGGATGATATGGTGCGTGATGTGGCTAAATATTGCATATTCAGTACCTTGGATCTTAGAAGTGCGTATCATCAGATTCCAATACGTGAGTCTGATGGGCCCTATACGGGGTTCAAATCCGGACAAAGGCTATATCAATTTCGTCGCATTCCATTCGGCATAACAAACGGCGTTCTTGCTTTCAGCGCACCATTGATGACATTATTGATAAAGAGCACTTGAAAGACATTTTTGTGTACGTCGATAATATGACGGTTTGCGGCCACGATCAGGAAGACCATGATGTTAACTTGCGACGTTTCTTGTGGGTAGTGCAACAGTACAATTTGACCTTCAATGAGGACAAATGTAAATATGCTGCCAAGATGATAGATCTTCTCGGGTACATGGTGACTGGGGGCAAGATAAAGCCGGATGCTGAGCGACTTCAGCCCTTGCTCGACATGGCGGCTCCGTGTGATAGTGCGTCTTTACGCCACGCCTTGAGCTTATTTGCCCACTATTCTCGGTGGGTACAAAGCTACTCCGAGAAGATCCGCCCTCTTGTGGATTGTCAGGCTTTTCCTCTTATGATGAGTGCCAAGGCCATCTTTCAACAGTTGAAGGAAGACATTGCATGCGCCTGCGTGACCTCCATCGATGAGACAGTACCCTTCCTGGTCGAGAAAGACGCCTCAGATTGCGCCATTGCAGCGACGCTCACTCAGGCAGGGAAACCGGTGGCCCTCTTCTCACGCACTTTGTCGGAGAATGAACGAAGGCACTCCACTATCGAGAGAGAGGCGGCGTACGCTATCATTGAGGCAGTCAGGAGATGGCGCCATTTTCTCTTAGGCAAACGCTTTCAACTCATGACCGATCAACAGTTGGTGGCCTTTATGTACGACTATCGGCATGCTCAACACATTAAAATGAAAAGATATGGAGATGGTGTATAGAATTGGCAGATTATTGTTTTAAGATAGTCTATCGCCGGGGTCACGATAATCTGGCAGCCGATGTGCTGTCTAGACCTGTCTGTGCGGGCATGACGTCCGACGATCTGCGAGTCAATCACGAGTCTCCATGTTATCCAGGAGTGACGCGTCTCGCTCATTTTGTTCGTTGTCATAACTTGCCTTTCTCGGTTGAGGATGTCCGACGCTTGTGCCATTCATGTTCTGTGTGTGCAGAAGTGAAACCACGTTTTTATAAACTGCCTATGGGGACTTTGATTCAAGCTGTACGTCCTTGGGAGGCTGGGTATTGATTTTAAGGGGCCTCTTCCCGCATCGGGCCGCTACGCTATAGCCTCACGATTGTAGATGAGTATTCACAATTTCCCTTTGCGTTTCCATGCACCGACATGTCATCTGCGATGGTCATCCGATGTTTGCATCAGCTGTTTCTACTGTTCGGATATCCGGCTTTTGTACATTCTGACAGGGGCACGGCATTTATGTCTCAGGAGGTTAAGACCTTTTTTCTAGAATGTGGCATCACTGCCAGTGGGACTACCCCTTAAAACCCCCAAGGGAACGGGAAGGTCGAGCGATTTAATGGAATTGTCTGGAAGGCTGTGGAAATGGGATTTAAGACTCGGAGATTGACACCTCATCAGTGGAGTCTGGTATTACCCCAAGCATTGCACGCTATCCGTACCCTCCTCTTCACAGCCACCAACGAAACTCCGCATGACCGAATGTTTCGTTATCAAAGACGCAGCGCGAGTGGGCAATCTTTGCCAGGCTGGCTCTCCGAACCAGGGCCCGCTTTCTTGAAACGTACGCTACGAAACAGCAAGCACGAACCACTGGTAGACCGGGTACAGGTGCTGGAAGCTAACCCGGGATATACCCATATTCGGGTGGAGGACGGACGGATGGGACTGTTTCGGTGGGACATCTTGCTCCCTGTGGAGAGGGTTCATGTCCAGGTATGAGCGATGGCAATGTGGCGGGACCGGGTAAGCTTATCGAGCCTGAGCCGCCAGCGTTGAGGCCAGGTGCGATGTCTTCTTCTTCTTCTTCTTCGGGTCCGACGTTGCTTGATGGGGTTCCAATTCGAGTAGAACCGCCAGAGCCTGGGCTTGGTGTGGATACTTCTAATCCAGTATTGCCCAACATTGCTGATTCTGAAACCGGTTCTGACAGTTATCACGCTTGAGCCGGCCGTGAGAGTTGAAGGCTGGCCCGATTGGGATGGTAGATTGTTTCTGCCTCAGCTAGTGAACGTTTGATTCTTTGTTGCGATTTATATTCTGTAGTGACGTATCACATCAATGCTGGCTTGCTGGAAATTTAATTTGAGGGAGAATGTAATGAAATAAAAGGCGAATATCCCATGTAATTCCCTCTCTAGTGGTGAGACTTGCCTATAAGAAGGATGACTTGAGAGTGAGGGGATTGCCCTTCTTACTTATGACTGAACTTGGGTTGGTGAGTTAAAATGATGCTTCTTCTTATGGCTTGCTTGAGATGGGGTTGTATACTATAAAAGAATCCTAATATGTGCTTATCCTTTTTATTATACATGATGTGGAGATTTGATTACAATAAAGCTCTATAACTTGGAAGAGGTTGTGATTGAAATTCATCACAGCAAGCACACAGCACATATACAATGTATCAGTATGCAGTGCGAGCACACAGCACATATACAAAGTACCAGTAGGCAGTGCAAGCACACAGCACGTATGCAAAGTGCGAGCACACAGCACGTATACAAAGTAGCAGTATGCAGTGCAAACACACAGCACGTATACAAAGTACCACGACTAAGTGCGAGCACACAGCACATATACAAAGTACCACTACGAAGTGCGAGCACACAGCACGTATACAAAGTATCAGTATGTAGTGCGAGCACACAGCACGTATACAAAGTACCAGTAGGCAGAGCAGCACACAGCACGTATACAAAGTACCACTACGAAGTGCGAGCACACAGCACGTATACAAAGTACCACTACGAAGTGCGAGCACACAGCACGTATGCAAAGTATCAGTACGCAGTGCGAGCACACAGCACGTATACAAAGTACCAGTATGCAGTGCGAGCACACAGCACGTATACAAAGTACCACTACGAAGTGCGAGCACACAGCACGTATACAAAGTACCACTACGAAGTGCGAGCACACAGCACGTATGCAAAGTATCAGTACGCAGTGCGAGCACACAGCACGTATACAAAGTACCAGTATGCAGTGCAAGCACACAGCAGGTATACAAAGTACCACGACTAAGTGCGAGCACACAGCACGTACACAAAGTACCACTACGAAGTGCGAGCACACAGCACGTATACAAAGTATCAGTATGTAGTGCGAGCACACGGCACGTATGCAAAGTATCAGTATGCAGTGCGGGCACACAGCATATATACAAAGTACCAGTAGGCAGTGCGAGCACACAGCACATATACGAAGTACCACTACGAAGTGTGAGCACACAGCACGTATTCAAAGTACCACTACGAAGTGCGAGCACACAGCAGGTATACAAATTACCACGACTAAGTGCGAGCACACAGCACGTATACAAAGTACCACTACGAAGTGCGAGCACACAGCACATATACAATGTATCAGTTTGCCCATCAGGAATGCACAGAAAAACGCACAATGATGTTGAAGACCTCAGTGCGCTCGTTAATGACGATAATAACTATTCATACCAATGGCAATGACGATGATGATGACGCCGTTGTTCACACATTCAAGCTCAGCGCACGAGTTCCCGAGTGTGTGTTAATAAGACAAACTTCATGGCGACTGAACAGAAACGGCACAATCATTCGATCATCGCGAGTGACTTGTCCTGGTCTCGTGGAAGTGCAACTCACAGGTAGGGCAGGTATGTGCGTTTGGTCTATTCTGGGTTCATAAAAAGCAGAGAGGCGGATTGATCGTTTGGTCGAGGCTCATGGAGAGCAGAAAGTAGGGGATGCGCGCTTGGTTGAGGCTCATGGAGAGTAGAGGAGGTTTGCGGGTTTGGTCGAGGCTCATGGAAAAGAGACAGGAGGTTTGCGCGTTTGGTCTATTCTAGGTTCATATAAAGCAGACAGGAGGGATTGTGCGTTTGGTCGAGGCTCATGGAGAGCAGGGAGGGGTTGCGCATTTTGGTCGAGGCTCATGGAGAGCAGAGAGGAGGGTTGCGCGTTTGGTCGAGGCTCATGGAGAGCAGAGATGAGGATTGCACGTTTGGTTGAGGCTCATGGAGAGCAGAGAAGAGGGCTGCAGGTTTGGTTGAGGTTCATGGAGAGAGGGTTGCACGTTTGGTCGAGGCTCATGGAGAGGGTGTTGCACGTTTGGTTGAGGCTCATGGAGAGGGGGTTGCACGTTTGGTTGAGGCTCATCGAAAGGGGTTTGCACGTTTGGTTGAGGCTCATGGAGCGGGGGTTGTACGTTTGGTCGAGGCTCATGGAGAGGGGCTTGCGCGTTTGGTTGAGGCTCATGGAGAGCGGAGAGGCGGATTGCGTGTTTGGTCGAGGCTCATGGAGAGGGGTTGCACGTTTGGTTGAGGCTCATGGAGAGCGGAGAGGAGGGTTGCGCGTTTGGTCGAGGCTCATGGAAAGGGGATTGCACGTTTGGTTGAGGCTCATGGAGAGGCGTTGCACGTTTGGTTGAGTCTCATGGAGAGCGGAGAGGAGGGTTGCGCGTTTGGTCGAGGCTCATGGAAAGGGGATTGCACGTTTGGTTGAGGCTCATGGAGAGGGGTTGCACGTTTGGTCGAGGCTCATCGAAAGGGGATTGCACGTTTGGTTGAGGCTCATGGAGAGGGATTGTACGTTTGGTCGAGGCTCATGGAGAGGGATTGCGCGTTTGGTCGAGGCTCATCGAAAGGGGATTGCACGTTTGGTTGAGGCTCATGGAGAGGGATTGTACGTTTGGTCGAGGCTCATGGAAAGGGGATTGCACGTTTGGTTGAGGCTCATGGAGAGGGATTGCGCGTTTGGTTGAGGCTCATGGAGAGGTGTTGCACGTTTGGTCGAGGCTCATCGAAAGGGGATTGCACGTTTGGTTGAGGCTCATGGAGAGGGATTGTACGTTTGGTCGAGGCTCATGGAAAGGGGATTGCACGTTTGGTTGAGGCTCATGGAGAGGCGTTGCACGTTTGGTTGAGTCTCATGGAGAGCGGAGAGGAGGGTTGCGCGTTTGGTCGAGGCTCATGGAAAGGGGATTGCACGTTTGGTTGAGGCTCATGGAGAGGGGTTGCACGTTTGGTCGAGGCTCATCGAAAGGGGATTGCACGTTTGGTTGAGGCTCATGGAGAGGGGTTGTACGTTTGGTCGAGGCTCATGGAGAGGGATTGCGCGTTTGGTCAGAGGGCCGTGAGCTCAGAAACATAGACAAAGTGCACCACTAACAGCTCCCTGACGTTCACAAAAAATATTCATAATTAAATTATTAATGTTTCAATAATTCATTCATTCATTCAAATCGTCGAAATAGTCCACTGCAGTACGAAGGTCCCCCTCCACTCACGAGTACCGTAGGTCTGTATTGGCATCCTTGTCGTTTACAAGATGCAGTTGAGTTTGGCTGTCTATGAGCACGATATCTCGAAAAGTTGGTGACGAATCCGAACGAAATTTGGTGGAGAGGTTGGGTTTGTGACATGGACGAAATGATTCGATTTTGGTGAAGATCTTCATACGGGAAATTTTGAAATGATTCTTCACCTTTGGGAGATAGGGCCAAAAACCATATATAGCAGGATATCTCAAAAAGCTGTGGACGGATTCGTACGAATCTTTGCGGCCAGATTGGTTGTAGGACAAGGAAGAATGGATTCGATTTTGGTGAAGATCTGAATATGGATTAGGATATGATAATTATTTAATTTTTTAAGTGATTCTTCACCATTGGGAGATCGGGCCAAAAACGATACATAGCAGGATATCTCAAAAAGTTATGGATGTATTTGGACGAAACTTGGTGGACCGTTTGGGTGCGTGACAAGGAAGAATCGATTCAATTTTGGTGAAGATCCGGATCCGGCTATTGTAATCTTTTAAGTGATTCTTCACCATAATGTGATATGGCCAACCAGGCGGAGGTATGCTCTCTACTGAGTGCCGTTCTAGTTATTTTATGTAATGCAATGTGTGGAGCATTAGGAATGTATGATAAAACCGGAAACCCTAAACTCTCTCTATTAAGGTAAGTGGATGCCATAACATATGCTGTAATGCTATAGGTAAAAAGTTTGAATAGTGACGTTGCATTACTGGTTTGTCTGATTCTATGGACACGGCTGAAGTTGTGGACCTACAGTTTGGAGAGCTTCTGGGCCGAAAGGGTCGAAACCTCTGATGAACGGAGCCCAACCAACTGATGACCTATACAAATATAACTGTTACTCTTCAATAACGGATGATAGTTGTTGTGTTTCAAACCGGTGCAGAGCAATCAATATATATATATATATATACATACCATTGTCTCCAGTTGCCAGGGCAACCACGGATCGTGAAATCTTTTACATTTCCCAGCATGTCGGTCATGGTTGATATTCCCACGTGTTCCTTCAACTCTACACCGATTGATTGTTTATTTATTTATTTTTATTTTTATAGACAGGTGGAGGTATAACTATAACGTGTCTACAAGTGTCACCATGAACCATCGAGCAGGATTTTACAATCGTCGGTCTGCACATCCGCAACCGAGACCGGTGTTTGCATTGAGCTGTGTTTTTGTCTCACAAACACCTTTAATCGGTGGTCTCAGATTACAGGTGCAGTACCTTGTATACAATGTATACCAAACCACCTCGATGGAGCTTCACCTGGATACTTGAGGTCGAGCCGGTTTACAAGGTAACACATGCAGGTGGAATGGGGAATTATGGGTAAATCTACAGAAAATGTTTGATGATGGAGATCGAGGATTTATGAGCTTCTCTTCGTTGACATATTATTCCCATATAATAATACCACGTTTCCTTAAATCCACATAAATATTACATGAATTTAAATAAAAACATAGCCCTGTGGGGAACTGATGGGTATTCCCCCATGGTTTCTGAGAAGATTTTGAAATAAATTACCTGAATTTGAGGCGAAACCCACCTTTTCAGCCTCTTATCGGGTGCGGATCAGGATGGGGAGCCCAACCCCATGAGACTTTGCTGTCCTGATGCATTGTAACACATTTTGTCCATATTGTTCGGGTAGTTTGTGAGATGTTTTAGTTAAATGTTAACGGACGACCCACTCTGATGTTGTTTTGGAGAAATAACCCAATTGATAAAAAGCGGACAAATCGGACTGTATAAGAAGGAATAATATTTACGAAAGCATAATAATGAAGCATGGTGTCAGATCGAAAACATCGCATTTCAATATAATCAAAACTGTACAAAGCAGCATCAGCTTTACCTGAAGCACACCTGTAATAATTGCATGGTATTCTCTAATACACCACGTGACTTCAAAACGTGCGCTTTGTACACCACCCAAACAGCACAAGACAAACCCGAAGGCCACACGTACAGATGTACAGAGAAAACCCTCATGGCAGGGAGAGGGTAGGGGGAGGTAGTATGGTATGGCATTGGGGGGGGGGGGGCAGATTCCTAGCACAGTTCATGGCAGGGAGAGGGTAGGGGGTGGTTGTATGGTATGGCATTGGGGGAGGAGGGGGGGCAGATCCCTAGCACAGTTCATGGCAGGGAGAGGGTAGGGGGAGGTAGTATGGTATGGCATTGGGGGAGGGGGGGGGTGCAGATCCCTAGCACAGTTCATGGTAGGGAGAGGGTAGGGGGAGGTAGTATGGTATGGCATTGGGGGAGGAGGGGGGCAGATCCCTAGCACAGTTCATGGTAGGGAGAGGATAGGGGGAGGTTGTATGGTATGGCATTGGGGGAGGAGGGGGGGGCAGATCCCGAACACAGTTCATGGTAGGGAGAGGGTAGGGGAAGGTTGTATGGTATGGCATTGGCGGGGGGGGGGGCAGATCCCTAGCACAGTTCATGGTAGGGAGAGGGTAGGGGGAGGTTGTATGGTATGGCATTGGGGGAGGAGGGGGGGGCAGATCCCGAACACAGTTCATGGTAGGGAGAGGGTAGGGGAAGGTTGTATGGTATGGCATTGGCGGGGGGGGGGGCAGATCCCTAGCACAGTTCATGGTAGGGAGAGGGTAGGGGAAGGTTGTATGGTATGGCATTGGCGGGGGGGGGGGGCAGATCCCTAGCACAGTTCATGGTAGGGAGAGGATAGGGGGAGGTTGTATGGTATGGCATTGGGGGAGGAGGGGGGGGCAGATCCCGAACACAGTTCATGGTAGGGAGAGGGTAGGGGAAGGTTGTATGGTATGGCATTGGCGGGGGGGGGGGGCAGATCCCTAGCACAGTTCATGGTAGGGAGAGGGTAGGGGGAGGTTGTATGGTATGGCATTGGGGGAGGAGGGGGGGCAGATCCCGAGCACAGTTCCCACCATTGAGAATCCCAGAATGTTTAATCTGATGCTCGTTCATCACACTCTTTTATTCAACCGCAACCCTCTCCCGATTTATCTCAGCAGGTGCGAATTGCGTCAAGGCGACCAAGATGGCTCTGAGCGATCTTACACCTGAAAATTAACTTTGGGCAGGTAGCCATGCAATTACTCGAGCGTACCGCGGAATGCATCGTTAACTGGAGCGAAAATTTTACAATTGCACATGCCACCGGCACACAATGTGATATCCTTTTCGAAAGGCTTCATGGGATCTTTGACCTCAATGAGGGAATGCCAGCAGCCAACGAAATATCTGTGCTATAAAAGTACAGCTCAAAAAGTACAGCTCAAAAAGTGCAGCTCAAAAAGTGCAGCTCTTAAAGTGCAGCTTGCCTCGTCACACAAACTGAACTAAAAACAATAAACAACACTACCTGAGGCCTCACCATCACCAGAACTAACGTGTGGAGGCAAATCCACACTACCTGACTCTTGAAGTTGAGTACTGACCAATGTTGTGATTCAGGGACTCAGACAAGTGTTTCTTTGTTTTCTTGCTAAGCATAGGTATGCGAGAAGGTGTATGTCATCTACATTTATATGTGCTAACTGTGCACGTGTATCTGAATGTATATGTGCTAACTGTACACGTGTATCTGAATGTATATGTGCTAACTGTACACGTGTATCTGAATGTATATGTGCTAACTGTACACGTGTATCTGAATGTATATGTGCTAACTGTACACGTGTATCTGAATGTATATGCGCAAACTGTGCACGTGTATCTGAATGTATATGCGCTAACTGTACACGTGTATCTGAATGTATATGCGCTAACTGTGCACGTGTATCTGAATGTATATGCGCTAACTGTACACGTGTATCTGAATGTATATGCGCTAACTGTACACGTATATCTGAATGTATATGCGCTAACTGTACACGTGTATCTGAATGTATATGTGCTAACTGTATACGTGTATCTGAATGTATATGTGCTAACTGTACACGTGTATCTGAATGTATATTTGCGAACTGTATACGTGCATCTGAATGTATATGTGCTAACTGTGCACGTGTATCTGAATGTATATGTGCTGACTGTATACGTGTATCTGAATGTATATGCGCTAACTGTGCACGTGTATCTGAATGTATATGCGCTAACTGTACACGTGTATCTGAATGTATATGCGCTAACTGTACACGTGTATCTGAATGTATATGTACTAACTGTATACGTGTATCTGAATGTATATGTGCTAACTGTGCACGTGTATCTGAATGTATATGTGCTACTGCTAACTGTATACGTGTATCTGAATGTATATGTGCTAACTGTATACGTGTATCTGAATGTATATGTGCTAACTGTATACGTGTATCTGAATGTATATGTGCTAACTGTATACGTGTATCTGAATGTATATGTCCTAACTGTACACGTGTATCTGAATGTATATGTGCTAACTGTATACGTGTATCTGAATGTATATGTGCTAACTGTATACGTGTATCTGAATGTATATGTGCTAACTGTACACGTGTATCTGAATGTATATGCGCTAACTGTACACATATATCTGAATGTATATTTGCGAACTGTATACGTGTATCTGAATGTATATGTGCTAACTGTATACGTGTATCTGAATGTATATGTGCTAACTGTATACGTGTATCTGAATGTATATGTGCTAACTGTACACGTATATCTGAATGTATATGTGCTAACTGTATACTTGTATCTGAATGTATATGTGCTAACTGTATACGTGTATCTGAATGTATATGCGCTAACTGTACACGTGTAACTGAATGTATATGCGCTAACTGTACACGTATATCTGAATGTATATGCACTAACTGTACACGTGTATCTGAATGTATATGCGCTAACTGTACACGTGTATCTGAATGTATATGTACTAACTGTATCCGTGTATCTGAATGTATATGTGCTAACTGTGCACGTGTATCTGAATGTATATGTGCTAACTGTATACGTGTATCTGAATGTATATGTGCTAACTGTATACGTGTATCTGAATGTATATGTGCGAACTGTATACATGTATCTGAATGTATATGTGCTAACTGTACACGTGTATCTGAATGTATATGTGCTAACTGTACACGTGTATCTGAATGTATATGTGCACACCTTTCGATGGAAAAAAGATTGACCAGTGAGACCTGCAAGATTACGTCACAGTTCTCGAGCATATACAGGGTGTTCCAAAAAGACCCGGTCAAATCTGGTTGCTAATATATTTAGAACCACAAAATATACAACGACACCCTTTTGTTTATATGATAAAGAAACTCATAAAGTTTTCTTTATTTTCAGGTGTGGTGGTTTAATGCAAGTAAAACGGTGACTACACAGGAGAAAGTTCAGTGCGTCGAATGGTTCATCGAGACGAGATTTGACACACAAATTGAAAATTTCTGTACAAGGTATGGAAGGAATCCCACCATCGCGGACCAATATCAGAGAGGTACAATCGGTTTAAGAAGACTGGAAGTGTCAAAACAGAAAAGTGCCCGTCGACCAAACACAAGTGCAGCAAACGTTGAACCAGTATGTGAATCATTTCACCAAAGTCCCAGAAAATCAATCCGACGCGCATCCAGAGAACTGGGACTACCAACCACCCCCGTACACAGGATTTTGCATAAAAGACTGAAGCTTTATGCTTACAAGGTGCAGATTCTGCAGGAACTCAAACCAAATGACAGATCCAAACGTAAGGTGTTTGGCTTGGAAATGCTCAGCCACGTAGAGGATGACGAAGGTTACCAGAAAAATGTCATGTTCACAGATGAAGCTTGCTTTCATGTATGAGGGAGGGTCAACGAGCACAATGTGAGGATCTGGGACTCTGAAAACCCCCACGTGGTCATTGAACACATACGTGACAGGCCAAAGGTCAATGTGTGGTGTGGCCTTCTCCATGACTGCTTGGTGGGTCCGTTTTTCTTTGTGGAGGATACAGTGACCTCAGCAATTTACATGAACATGTTCGAAGGATGTGCCTTCCCACAGATTGAAGACCTGCAACCGAATATCATTTTTCAACAGGACGGCGCTCCCCCTCATTGGGCCTTAGTTGTTCGAGCCGTCCTGAATGAAAAGTTTCCAGGTTGCTGGATTGGCTGAGATGGACCAACCGTCTGCCCCCCACCCCCCCCCCCCCCCCCCACGATTACCAGACATAACCCCCTTGAATTTTTCTTCTGTGGGGGTTTGTCAAATATGTTGTCTACAACACCAAGGTGGCAAACCTGCAGCATCTTCGTAATGCACTGGTGAATGCAAACATGCTGAGCCAAACATGGCAAGAACTCTTGTACAGCCTTGATGTCCTGTGCGCGACAAACGGAGCTCACATTGAGATGGATTGATGGTTTGTCCAAAACTTTCTGGGTTTCCGTATCATATAAAACAAAGGCTATCATTGTGTCATTCTGTTATATTAACAACCAAAGTTGTCCGGGTCTTTTTGGAACACCATCTATGTTACCGGTTTACATGAAACAGCTGGAATTTTCCTGTAACTTCCAACATTCTTTTTATTTTTACTGTTAAAAGAGAATTCAAACAAAACGTCCCTTTCTTTAAAAGCCAGCTATATAGGCTCCGTTTACATACGAGTTTGAACACTAGATAACACGTTTATGAAAACTGTTTTTTATTGTGTTGTCAAGTTAAAGATAGAGTAGAATGTTCCTTCAAAATGGACGATTTTCTTGCTGCCCGATGTCTACCACCATTTACCAGTGAAATTTAAATACCTTTCAAAAGAGTATGCCATTGCATGTGCCGGTGACCTGATCAACTTCCTGCCTTAGCTTCAGGGTAACAGCTTCGTGTGGAAAATACATCAGGTAGTGAGGTACCTCACACGTCACAATGCCACCTCGTGGATCGTTAAGGTGAACATAGAGATAATGGGTTCAGGTACAGTATTAATTAATAACTAAAATATAACATTGCTCAGTGTCAATTGGTAATCAATTGTCACTTCTTGTTGTAGAAACTTCCTTCTTATTGTGGGGAACTTTCCCTTATCTTCTGAGGTGAAGAAGAGGTTGGGGGATGGATGGGGCTGCTGTGATCTACATGAATTCTGCTCTTTCTCGACTTGATATTTGGAAGATTTCCATGCAGGAGCATTTGGATTTGATATTTGGATTTCCATGCAGGAGATCAAACTTAGACCGCTAGGACAAGTTTAACCCCTTGTTATATTAACCTTTAAACTCTCCTCCTATGGTATCCATGGAAATCTCCACGCATGGCTTGCGGACTTCCTCTCTGGTCGTAGTCAACGTGTGGCCCTGATTTCTCGCATCTCCCCTTCCTGTTCAGGCTGGAGTTCCCCAAGGCAGTGTTCTGGGCCCTGTGGTTTTTCTGGTCTTCATCAATTATCTCTCTGACTCTCTTGAAAATCCTCTCTATCTCCTTGCTGATGACTCCGCTCTCTGCCGCTCCATTCCTCATCCCTCAGATCGGCAGTCTGCAGCCTCCTCACTCTCTGCAGACCTGGACAAAATCACAGACTGGTCAAACAAGTGGAACATGTCTTTCAATCCTGACAAATCTCACACTCTGACTATGTCTCTCCGAAAAGACCGACTGGACAACCCTCCCATCTACTTTCTCAACAATCCTCTCCAAGAAGTTCTGTCACTCAAGCTTTTGGGTCTCACTATCTGCCATGATCTTTCCTGGGAAAACCACATTTCCAAGCTGGCCTCCAAAGCCAGTCGCCGACTGGGCATCAACCGTCGTGCGAAGTACTTCCTTGTCACACCTGATCTCGTCACCACATCACCCGTTAATTCACCCCAGATCCACTTTTTTGAAATTCCGACTTCTTTCCTGGAAGTCCTAGGAAAGAAATACGTCCTAGGAAGATACATGTGTTTTATACCTCTCCAACCTGATCACATCACAGTGGATTGAGGAAGCCTTATTGGACAACTCCTGTTGCATCACATTTTTGTGGAACCGACACCCCCATTCTGTTCAGTCCCAACCTTCCCTCCAGGACTTCAACATTACCGCAGGTCAGCACCCATCCATACACATGATCTTTTCTACCTCACTTGACCCCATTCCCAAGGACTCCCCTTTTCCAAGTTATTGTGGTTTTTTTTTCTTCTTCCTCACCGTCACTTCTACATTTGTTAGTTGTCGTTTGGTTTGTTCCTTTTCTGTTTCATCCCTATGTTCCCCTTCCTCTTCTTGCTGTGTTTCATTCAGCTTGTGTACAGCTTGTTCACCCCCATGTATCCTTCTCCCTCTCCCCTTGATCTCAATGTAACTTCTACTCTGTTGTTAGTGTTTCCCCCTTTCCATTTTGTTCCCTTCCATTCTGCTGTAGCTCTTTCACGACCTCTATCATGCATACAGAAAGGGAAAGAAAACCCTAAAGGCAATTCACTTGAGCATTTATGATGCTTTAAAGGAATTCTGTATCAATAGCAATGCATTGGCCACTAATAATTTGGCCAAACTCTCCCCATTCTGTATATGCCATTGGCCCCTGATAGAGAGTACATACGCCTTGCTCGTTTGGGTTGTCTCTACTTTCAATCCTGACTAAGAGTAGTGGTGTCGACAGGGTCCAACAACTAAAGGCCTCAAAATTCACACTTCTTAGTCAAACCTTGTTGTAAAACTGAGGTTGTCTGAAACAGTGTGCTGTAATCTGATCAGAAAAGCGATGCAAAGCGTAGCTATGTAAGATCTATGATTGTATGACATAGCGATATTCTGGATAATATAGTGTACTCTAAACCAAAAAAAAAACAATAAAAACAATCAAATAGAACAAGCATACACATGTATGTTTATACTCGTAATGAAAATACCGTGTTCAGGGGTGCCAAAGAATAACCCAATCCGAGAACATTTTCAACGTTGATTGTATTTGTATAGTTACCAAAGTTGTTATAGTAAGTTAGAGTAATATATGAGTTATTTTTTTAGTTTGGCTTATCCCCAACCCCAATTTAAAACTAGAACGAGCAAGCAAAGATCGCATACCCTCACCCGGACTTGTTTTGTGTGGTTTCATAGTACGTAATTTACAAACGTACTCACATTCTAATTGTACTTATTTTATAGAGGTACTCACATTCTAATTGTACGTATTTTATAGAGGTACTCACATTCTAATTGTACGTATTTTATAGAGGTACTCACACTCGAATTTTTTTTTTTTTTTTTTTTTTTTTTTGTATACAAGATCGAGGCTCGTGAAAGAGCGAACATTAATCACACAGAAAGACAAACCGACACATAAAACATATAACATAGGGAGCGGTAGACAAGATGGGGAGAGAGGGGGAAGGACACAAACACAACATTTGAGAGCAGGGACCGAGAGACATGGAGACATCGAGAGATCTGAGAGAGGGCGAGGGCTTTGGGGGGGGGGGGGGGGCGTGGGAAGGGGGCAGTGGGAGAGGTATAAAACATATGGACACTGCCAGGACTTCCAGGAAAGAAGTTGGAATTTCAAACAAGGTGGATCTGGGGTGAATTAGCGGGGGTAGAAAAGATCAAGGTTTTGGATGGGGGAAGATAAGAGATGGTGGTGAACAGCTGTTTTAAAGACCTGGAGGGAGGAGTGGGATTGAAGGGAGTGAGGGAGTTTGTTCCAGAGGCGGGAGAAAAGAGGTGCTGCGTACGTAATTGTACGTAATTTATCGAGGTACTCACACTCTAATTGTACGTAATTTATAGAGGTACTCACATTATAATTGTATGTAATTTATACAGGTACTCACATTCTAATTGTACGTATTTTTTTAGAGGTACTCACATTCTAATTGTACGTATTTTATAGAGGTACTCACATTATAATTGTACGTAATTTATAGACGTACTCGCATTTTAATTGTACGTAATTTATAGACGTTCTCGCATTTTAATTGTACGTATTTTATAGAGGTACTCACATTCTACTTGTACGTAATTTATCGATGTACTCACATTTTAATTGTACGTATTTTATAGAGGTACTCACATTCTAATTGTACGTAATTTATAGAGGTACTCACATTCTAATTGTACGTATTTTATAGAGGTACTCACATTCTAATTGTACGTATTTTATAGAGGTACTCACATTCTAATTGTACGTAATTTATAGACGTGCTCACATTCTAATTGTACGTATTTTATAGAGGTACTCACATTCTAATTGTACGTAATTTATAGATGTACTCACATTCTAATTGTACGTATTTTATAGAGGTACTCGCATTCTAATTGTACGTAGTTTATAGATGTACTCACATCCTAATTGTACATATTGTAACGATTTTGAGAAGTGTAACGGGTTTTGAGAAGTGTAACGGGTTTTGAGGAGTGTAACAACTTTGGAGGAAGGGTAACGGATGTGAAGAGTATGGTTTTGGTATGGTAACATCCTGGTAATGTAAATAATGGTCGCAGCCGTCCTCCTAATTAATTTCATAGAACATACACGCAGGTCACGATATATCTTTTAAATAGTGTATTTCCTTATTCCATGTAGGCTAAGTATGTGTTTTCCACTAGATTGACTTTGCATTGTATCAAACAAAATAAGCGTAGGCCCTTCCAATTTCCCCAAAACCTCCCTTCCAATTGTCTTCCGCATTTTGGCTGGTTTTCTTCAAACCACCATTGGCCACGAGGTAAGGTTGGGGAAGAAAGGCGTGTCTCCACCTCGTCGTAAGAGGGAAGGAGTGAACCAGCCCTAACAGCCAATCAACACCGCGGTGAGTGACCCGGTAGGCGTGCCCTCGGAGTCGGCGGCTTGATTTCGCTGGAGGTGATAAAAGCGACTGCAGGGGACTGCTTTACCAGATGAGGGATGACTGGAGATGAGCTGGAGAGGAGCAACGAGGCTGCACCAAAGAGAGGCCTTGAGAGATCCGCTGGGGGATGACCTGGAAGAGGAGCGCAATCCACCGCAAGCCCTACCTACCTACCTACCTACCTGCCTGCCTGCAATACCCCCCTGTCGTTGGAGAGACGCGCTGAACGGAGGGAGACGGCTCCACCCCAGGAAGAGGAGCAGGTGTGCCGAGCCAGCGCGTGACGGCCGCGGATACGCGACGGAGGTTTTCCCGCCAAAACCGCGAGGGGTGCTGCGGCCTCCGACCTTGCCTTCCTCTCAAGCAATCAACCTCGAGCCATTACCTGCCTGCAATATCCATCGTGTGAGTGTGAACGTCCTGTCCTACTCGTTTGTCTTGGGGATTAAGTAAATGAAATAGAATAAGTTAACAATGCACTGTGTGACTGCTCTTTTCCATCTATTGCTGTAAATAATATTGGTCGCTCTAAAATATTGCTTGTGTGTGTATAATAAATCTGTTCTTCCTCCAAACTCTGTCTTTCTTCTCTCTTCTTCTCTTTCGGTCGCTTTAGAGGTTTCCCAATTGAATATCTGTAGCGCGATTAGTCAACGTTCGGGTGGAATCGGGTTCTAATCGGGGAGTAACTGTTCGGACGCGGTTAAATACACCACCGCTCGGTCAATATAACATCTAAAAGCCGTGTCCGTAACAATTGGTAGTCAGGAGATGGGATTCGAACCTGGGACTAAATTTATTTAGCCCAAATTTTGGACACCAATTGTGTTAGTACCGTAACAATTGGTGTCGAGGAGTCGGATTCGGACCCGGGACTAAATTTGTTAGGCCCAAATTTAAAAAAAAAAAAAAAAAAAAAATCTTGGTCAAAATTACGAGCTGCCAAAATTGTGTTGTTTTATAAAACCCGAATTTTGAGATCGCGCCATGGACAATCAAGGCGATCGGATGTCGGTGGGGGAGATAGACGGGTTAGGGGTAACCCAGGAACCAGGGGAAATGTATGTGGAAGAAAGGGAGGAGGAGAGCAATGAGGAGGCGGTTGAGGGAGTAGCAGGCGTGCAAAATGGCGTCCTCGCGCACGTGGGTGTAGCGGCACCAAATTTTGCCACGCCCGCGACAGTAGCAGCGCCGCCGTTGGATTCGGACCTTTTGTTGCTACAAATCGGTGCCCTTATGGACAAAATGAGGGACGAAGCAAGGGCTGATAGTGCGAAAATGGAAAGCAGAATGATGGGGGTAATGAGGGACGAAGCGAGGGGTACCGGTGAGGGGTTAGACAATAATTTTAAGGAGTTAGACAAGAAATTAATGGGGTTAGAAAATAGGATGGAGGACAAATTGCGGGAAATGGGGGAACAATCCGCCCGGGAAATCGAACAGATGGGGAACCAGATGGAGGAAATACGAAGAGGGATGAGTGAGGAGGTCTCGGGGCTACGCGAGGAGGTAAAGCGAGGCGAAAAGCGTATCGAGAAAGAGGTGAGAAATAATACGGTAAAGTTACAGGGGGGAATAGAAGATCTGACGAAAGGAGTAGAACAGCTGACGGTGGGACAAAAAGAACTAGCGGACCAAGTGGAAAAGAACACTGCAATCATCGGGGGTTTAAAAGCGACACAAAAGGACATTAAAAATGAATTAATAGCGACACAAAAGGAATGTCAAATGGTACATGAGGGATTGACGAAGAGGTTGGAAGAGGTGACAGAAGTAATGGAGACGAAGGACCGGGAGGTAAGGACGCACATAGAAACGGTTAAAGTAGCAATGGAGGAAGAAATCGAGGGGGCGCACCGGGAGCTGAAAGAGGTAAAGGAAAAATTAGAGGAGGTGGAAGAAGGGGTGAGTGAAATTAAGAAGAGACGGAGGGAAGCTAAGAGGGAGATAAAGGAGGAAGTCATGGAATATGTACAAGGTCTGTGTTCAAATCATGATGCGGTGCTCACTAACCAAATAAAAAGTTTGCAGGCGGCAGAGGAGGTGCGACGAGGTACGGAGGTGAGTGGCAATGTACATGATGTGAGGGGAGATTCAGTCGGCTTGGGGATTGGTTTGGATCCGGGTGTTCGTGAAAGGCCGTTGGTGAGGTGTGTGACAGGACAGGTGTGCGAAAAAAGGGGTGTGCGAGAATGTCCGACCATGGGGTGTGTGAGGAAAAAGTGCACGCCGAGGAGTGAGTGTGCCGTCAAGAGTGAATTGGTCGAAGCGCGTGTGCGAGGGAGCACAGGGAAGCGCGGTGTGGTGAGTGTTACGGAGGAAGTAACGAAAAAGTGTGCGCGGGAGGACGCGCGAGAAAGGTGTGTAACGGACGGGTGCATGGGGAAAGCGCATGCTGTCAAGAGTAAGGGAGAATGCATGCCTGTGGTGAGTGTTACGGAGGAAGTAACGAAGAAGTGTGCGCGGGAGGATGCGCGAGAAAGGTGTGTAACGGACGGGTGCATGGGGAAAGCGCATGCTGTCAAGAGTAAGGGTGAGTGCGCGACTGAGAGTGGAGGTGAGAGTAGTGAGAGTGAAACGGAGCGTGAGCTGGTTGTGACAGGTGGGCGAGGATGTACACCTGGGATGGAAGGATGCACACCTGGAATGGTAGAGCGTGTGTGGGAAGGCACATTTGAGTTGGTAGTGAGGCACGTGGTTGGGTGTGCGGGTGAGAGCACACCTGTGATCGTCACAAAGGAGGTGACCGAGAAAGGGGCGCGAAGCGGTGTATTGGTGAGGTGTGCGAGCAACGAATGTGTGCCAAAGTGTTCGGTGGTCAGGTGTGTGACCAAGGCTGTGAGTGGAATGGGTGTACCGAGGTGTGTCAGGAAAGGTACGAGGAGAATGGGAACAGCTGCATGTATGAGCAAGAAAGGGGTAGCGTATGCTTGTAGGAATCCAGGTGAAGCGTCGACGATAACTGGGTTAAAGGTTAGAACGACTTATAGCCGACTCGGGCCCTCGGTGCGCGTCGGGCAGCTTCGCGTGCCGCGAGGACCAGCGGGGATCCGAACCACGGCGGGTTCGAAAGAACCGCCGTGCGCGATCCACGCTGGGCCTCGCTTTGAACGGCCGCGGCCGGGCTCCACTAGGCGGAGCGGGCGGCTGGATAGGAAGGGTCGCTATGGCGACCACGTTTTGTTGAGACGTGCCGGCAGGTCGAGATCGGGACATTGGATGGCTCCACGCCGAGGTGATGCGTGGGATCTCGGCCCGGGTAAGCCCCCGCCCCGGCCCCGAATGCGGGACGCATCCAGCCGCCAGCACAAAAGAATCCGCGTTCAGTGCTCGGCTGTACGAAGCCGGGCTGTAGATGTGAATTGGCGCACCGAGAGGATGTAATAAGTAGACGGGTGATGGTGATAGTGATAGTAGTGATTTGAAACGAAATTTAGAAAAGTGAATAGAATTGGCAGTAAATGGAAAATTTTTGAATTGTTGGATTTGGACGAGCGAAATTGGTAGTGAGAGACCCCCGATGTGGTGGGATGGCAAATCCACCATCCCTCACAGGTGGGGGCAAATGCGCAATAGTTTATGGGGTGGCTATGACAACCGAGCCAGGGAGGGCTTGGATAATGATAGGGATCTAGAAGAGATTGACATTAGGTAACGTTAAGTTTAGTTAGTGACTGATACCTGTAGTGGGGACGCAGGTAGATTAGTGTGGATTATAATGACGTGGGAGCGCAATAGTTTAAAGGGACGACTGGGAAGCGCAAGTTTCAGAGGGGAGAAGTTAGCTGAGATGATGCCGTGTGTGTGAGGATTGAACGGGTGAGAATGGAACAGGTGTGATTGCACAGGTGTGCAACTGAACAGGTGTGTGGAGCAGTGTATGAGGGAGTAGTGGTGATTGCGTGTTGTGTTGACCAAATGGTCCAGGAAGAAAGGAGGGTGCAGGTGGCACCAGGTATGATTGCACAGGTGTGCAACGACAGGTGAATGAAGAACAGGTGTATGTGGCTGTGTGGAATAAATGGTAGTGTGGAATATCTGGAGTATTGGAATGGATGGTCGTGGAGTGAGTATGGTGGAAATTGTGGAGTGGAGTGGATGGTGCGAAGGTGTGAATGGGGGAAGAGTGGACCCCCATCACGGATACCCGGGGCGGGTAGTGTAAGTGTTAGGTAGAGGGTATAGGTAAATTGTGGTTGGATATTGGCATCTGTGGTGCGAGTGGAAGAATGGTCTTTGGATGGGTGCATTAGTGTTGTGGAAATGGCTGGGCGTGTAGCCTGTTAGTGTGTGTAGTTGGTTTGGGCACTCCACCACTGTGAGGATGTCGGCCAGGTGAGGCCGCAGGTGGGCTCTGGGAGCCGGTAGTAGTTGTTGTGGATGGGGCCCGAGGATCCGGAGGACGGACCCGGGTAGCCCAGTGCCAGAGGGCACCAGTGGGGTGACAGAGCCAGGAGAGGGGCTGTCCCCAGGTAGTTAGGTTAGGGTGAGGAGCTAGGTAAGCTCGGGTGGCAACTACAGTGGTGGAGGTGTGCAGGTGGGTAGACCTGTTGGGAGAGGTACACGTCGCAGCCCAGAAATTGTGCGAGGGCACCGGGAGATGAATCGGGGGAGTGAGACCCCAAATTGAAAAGCACCACAGTTTGGCCAATGGGAATTGGTTTTTAGAACCCATAGTGTAAGAGGGCCAATGGTTTGGCCGGAGAAAGACCCCGGGTAGTGTAAAGTGTGTTAAAGTCATTTAGAGGATAGTTAGGATGAAGGATCTCCTCACACCATCTGCATCCACTCACCTGAGGTGACAGGTACTCCACACCATGCCATGTTTTGATTATTTTTTATGATGCAAATGTTTGGATTGTGAGACGCATCATGACGTGGGTGTGACATTGTGCTTTGATGTTCCATCTCTGCCTCCTTATGAGGATTGATGATGAATTTGGTGATGGCAAATTTTGAAGTAGAGGGATTGTGGTGACGAATTTGGTATAAGGGAAATATGGGGAGGACGTGACAGTAGTGACGAATTTGTAAATGGGTAGATTTTGTAAATATGGGGTAAGAGCAAGGGTAGTGTAGGTGACAGGGGGGTGACGTACGGTAGGGACGAGCTTTCTCACTTCGCCCTCCGTACGCATTTCACCTTGCATTGCCTTGTTTGACGTGTACCCTTGTGACCTTACCCCTCGCTCAATTGTCTTTCTTTTGTCTCCCACATGACCTGTGCGCCATTGGGTGCCGAGGGGAGCGTGCGTGAGGTGGCCATTGTGCGCCCGAGATTCCCAGAACCAGCACGCATTGCGTTGATGTACCACTTTATGGACCGCTGTTCGGCGGCCAAGTACCACTTGATGGACCCCAGGTTCTGGGGCAGAGCACCTCTGTTGGAGACCGGCCATAGTGGCCAGGGAATCTTGCTTGCGGACCTCGGTAAGGTGGCACCTATGCCAAACAGGTGGACCACCCTTAGTTGGCCCCTGAGGCCCTACATAAAAATGGACACAAGTTGTGCTTTTTATTATGTCCAAATAGGCCGCATGAAGCCTGAAGACGTCGGGAAGAACATCGGCCCAGCAGAGAAAGAGAAGACCACCACCAGTTGTTTTGTTGTGTTTATTATGAACCATGGTGACCGCACCGGATGGTGCTTTTGGGTGCTTTGTGGTGTTTGGGTGCTTTTGGGTGCTTTGGTGGTATTGGTACTGGTGCATCGATGCAATGCGTGCTGTCTCCTCCCTCCCAACAGGAATTTCTTTCTCTTGTTCCCTAAAAAAGAAAAGAAAAAAACACACAGGTCCTGGGTTGCGTTGTAAATAAGAAATCACGTCATGGTAAATAATGCTCCCCACCGTAAATGTATAGTTTCAGAATAATTCCGTAATTCGGTTAGCTGTGGGCTTGAGTCTGTTAGACAGGATGCAATGCAATAGGGGGACATACTTATTTGTGTTTTAAAATTGTCACACTCAGGGTCAGGTTAATTGTAGAGGGAATTACACCTACATGTCACACTCAGTTAAGTCTAGTAGGCCCGAGGACGTGCCTGAAGAAAGGAGGGTGCAGTGTAACGATTTTGAGAAGTGTAACGGGTTTTGAGAAGTGTAACGGGTTTTGAGGAGTGTAACAACTTTGGAGGAAGGGTAACGGATGTGAAGAGTATGGTTTTGGTATGGTAACATCCTGGTAATGTAAATAATGGTCGCAGCCGTCCTCCTAATTAATTTCATAGAACATACACGCAGGTCACGATATATCTTTTAAATAGTGTATTTCCTTATTCCATGTAGGCTAAGTATGTGTTTTCCACTAGATTGACTTTGCATTGTATCAAACAAAATAAGCGTAGGCCCTTCCAATTTCCCCAAAACCTCCCTTCCAATTGTCTTCCGCATTTTGGCTGGTTTTCTTCAAACCACCATTGGCCACGAGGTAAGGTTGGGGAAGAAAGGCGTGTCTCCACCTCGTCGTAAGAGGGAAGGAGTGAACCAGCCCTAACAGCCAATCAACACCGCGGTGAGTGACCCGGTAGGCGTGCCCTCGGAGTCGGCGGCTTGATTTCGCTGGAGGTGATAAAAGCGACTGCAGGGGACTGCTTTACCAGATGAGGGATGACTGGAGATGAGCTGGAGAGGAGCAACGAGGCTGCACCAAAGAGAGGCCTTGAGAGATCCGCTGGGGGATGACCTGGAAGAGGAGCGCAATCCACCGCAAGCCCTACCTACCTACCTACCTGCCTGCCTGCAATACCCCCCTGTCGTTGGAGAGACGCGCTGAACGGAGGGAGACGGCTCCACCCCAGGAAGAGGAGCAGGTGTGCCGAGCCAGCGCGTGACGGCCGCGGATACGCGACGGAGGTTTTCCCGCCAAAACCGCGAGGGGTGCTGCGGCCTCCGACCTTGCCTTCCTCTCAAGCAATCAACCTCGAGCCATTACCTGCCTGCAATATCCATCGTGTGAGTGTGAACGTCCTGTCCTACTCGTTTGTCTTGGGGATTAAGTAAATGAAATAGAATAAGTTAACAATGCACTGTGTGACTGCTCTTTTCCATCTATTGCTGTAAATAATATTGGTCGCTCTAAAATATTGCTTGTGTGTGTATAATAAATCTGTTCTTCCTCCAAACTCTGTCTTTCTTCTCTCTTCTTCTCTTTCGGTCGCTTTAGAGGTTTCCCAATTGAATATCTGTAGCGCGATTAGTCAACGTTCGGGTGGAATCGGGTTCTAATCGGGGAGTAACTGTTCGGACGCGGTTAAATACACCACCGCTCGGTCAATATAACATCTAAAAGCCGTGTCCGTAACAATATTTTATAGAGGTACTCGGTTGAAAAACGATAATGTGTAAAAATTGTAGTCTACATTGGCAAATTATGTATGGACAAACAGACAAACGGACCCAAATGCAATACCCTCTCCTCTGGCGAGTGTAGAGAGTCCATAGAGCACCTTACCCTGCACAATCTTGAGAAAAAGGATATGGGAAGGTTCTTTTTAAACTGTTGCTTTGCATTTTGCACCAACCAATGTGCTCGGTGCCGCCATATTTGTCTGAATGCTGAATCCCACAGCTACTCTGCCCGCAAGGCATAAATATTTTGTCCAAGTACTGCTAAACAGAAGGTTTTTGAAAGTGCCAATAAGACGATTTGTGTTCTAGTGTTAAAGTATATGATTAAATTGAAATAAAATGAAGGTTTTAAAGGTTGTAGAAAGAAAACAAGAAAACGTTTTTCCAAAGTTTTTACTAAGTTTCGGAAAAAAAATCATTGATTTTATTTAACTCTTGTGTTAAATTTTTATTATATTTATTAATTTAAATAGATTCCATATACAATTTGTTAAATAAAAGTTTTTATTAAAAAAAAATTTTTGTAAATGGTCTTCACACCATTTTATTTAACACGTTACATTAATTATTCATTCCTGTTGTTTGTATCCTTGAAGACGTACCTAAAAACAGTAAGTTTCCTGTTTGGAATGATTTTCAATTTTGTTTGACTTCCAGACAGACAGAGTGAATTTTTTTTTTATCTTACTCCTCTCTGCGCATGTGCGATCGGGACGAGATTCCGTCCAATTTGTCAAATTCAGATCCCAAGTACTGCCAAACCACTGATTTGTGTTTCAATTCATGTTCCGATACATGTTTTACATTGTTCAAACCACGTTCTTCGCTTCACACATCGGGTAATGACCTTTTGGTATTGCAATAAGGAAGTACTTTTCACCCCCCAAGGTGATGTTAAGATGAGATACCAAGCGAGATCGTTGACCTGATCACCAATGACCTCAAGTAGCTTTCTGAGACAGTTTGGATTTATTGATGGGATAGAACTGCTACTCTGCACAAAGATCAAAAAGGTTCATTTCAGAATTCTCCATTCATCATTTTCAGAATTTCAGAATTTTCAGAAATTTAAACCAAAGCGTTCAGAATGATTGGAATCTCCCGCGATGAAGCTAACTCCGAGGGCCTTTCACTCACTCACCGCAGGCAGGTTGGTGGTCTTTCTGTCTTCTACCGACTCCTCTCCGGCCTTGCTCCCCCAGCTCTCTCTATGCTCTGTCCCCCAAATATTCCTACAGGTCGCACAAGATCTGCCAGCAACCCTCTTATGGTGATACTGTCAAAATAAAGACTTTCTGCTCACCTTCTGCTCACCTTCATTCCTCTTTTCTCCCGCCTCTGGAACAAACTACCTCACTCTCTTCAATCCCACTCCTCCCTCCAGGTCTTTAAAACAGCTGTTCACCACCATCTCTTATCTTCTCCCATCCAAAACCTTGATCTTTTCTACCCCTGCTAATTCACCCCAGATCCCCTCTTTTGAAATACCGACTTCTTTCCTTGAAGTCCTTGCAGTGTCCATGTGTTTTTTTTTTTACCTCTCCCCCCACCCCCCCTTCCCATGCCTCCTTCCCCAAAAGCCCTCCCTCCCACAGATCTCCCGATGTCCCTGCTCTCAAATGTTGTACTTGTGTGCTTCCCTCTCTCCCCCCATCTTGTCTCCCGCTCCCTTTATTGTATGTTTTGTGTGTCATTTTTTTGTGTGATTAATGTTAGCTCTTACACACGATGTATTTTTGTTTTTTACACGAGCCTCGATTTTGTATACAAAAAAAAGGTGAATCCTTTACCTATCTCATCAGAGAGGTGTTTAAGCTTCTTCTTAAGGGTTATTTTTCACCTGTGTATGTTACTTCAGGAAGGAATTGACATTTTACGAGGTTAGGGCCCTCGACCAAAGTACCAAGAAGGACCAAACAGGTACGGATGATGTGGACAAAAACCCTGGAAGATCACGTGACATGAAGCTACCAACATTGGCTTATCGGAAGGCCTGGGTCTACATAACAGGACTATGTCAGATGAGCCAAGTTAAGTTTACCAAGGTGATGAACTACCTGAGAGGGTCTTGGGAATTAACGCAGAGGAAACACATGGTAGGTTTCAAACAAAGCAAACTACAATGTTTATAATAATTCTCCATTACTACAGCTGTCACTGTCAGGAGTAGTCGACCAGATCGAGCTATCATTACCCCTTCAATACCTGCATTTGAGTTCAGGCTTGTTTTAAACACACACACACACAGACACACACACACACACACACACACACACACACACACACACACACACACACTACAATTATGGTAATAAAAATGAGGAATTGATATTGAAACCCAAAGTGTTTTCCTGTACTATAATTACAACTGTAATATACTTTCCCATGTAATTAGATTGCAGCAATATTGTGAAACAGACGACATAGTTCCACTCGTAATATAATAATAATATTGTTGATTAATATACCGAGCAGACTTGAGCATTCCATCCAGTATAAAAGTTCATCCCGCTTTTCATAATTCCAAACTTGTGATGGAATAACTTTCATTTAAAATTGAAACAGACAAGTATAAAAAGGTTATTCTGGGACACAGGTCCAATTCCCACTCACCTCACTCACCTCACTTACCCCCAACCCCCCCCGAAACCCCACTCCCAAATCCTCCAATTCTGATAAACAACGAACAGGATGAGCAGAGTAGGGTTGGAGGATAAGGTTGGGTTGTGTGGAAGGGGCAGGGTTTTGGAGAAGTGGGCTATGGGAAAAAATAATTGTGAGTAGTTGGTGTGCGGGGTCGTGGGGGGGAGGAGTGGGTTTAGGGGGAATGGGTTGTGGGGGAAGGGGCTCGCAAAACATAGCCCGAGGGTCGAGTGGAATTCCCGCGCCGCGACGAATCGCTGAGTGTCGCAGCGTCACCGGCTTGTGCTGGGAGGGGGATGGGGGCAATCCCGGGGAATATGACTTAGAAATGATATTGGGAAGGTAGGGTGGCTGTAGGGGAGGGTGATTTGGTGCTCGGTGTTGTATTATGACTCCAAAAACCCAAATATTCCAATAAGATCCGTGTATGTAATCCGATAATAATTGGTCATGATCTTTGTCATTACCACGCGTGCTTAGCCCGGTTAAGCACGGTTAAGCACGGTTAAGAAATTGGTTCACTCTGAGTGTCTGTCAGTCTATTTATATGATCGAGGAACTACTCAATTCCATTTGTATTTTATACGAGTATTTTGAACAATGTAGAACATGATTCTACAGTTTCAGCAGAACTTTGGCTCTGAATTTGCCAAATTGTATATGGAATCTCGTCCCGGGCACGCATGCGCACTCACGGTGGAGAATTTCCTTCAGCCTGTCTGTCTGGCAGTCAAACAAAAATGAAAATAATTCCATAGAGGAAACCTAATGTTTTTAGGGACCTCAAATGACACAAACAATAGGCACGAATAAATCATTAAATGTGTTAGATAGGGTGGTATAAAAGAAGGCAGGGACATCAGCGGTGGTAAACTTCTGAATAAATGTTTTTTTTCTGCAATTAAATATTTTTTACATTTTGTTTAAGTTGAATCAGATATTTGAGCACTGCAGAACACAAATAGCCTTGTTTGCATTTCCAAAAACCTTCAGTTCAGTAATATTTGGGCAAACTCCGTCGTGCGAAGTCCTTCCTTCCTCGTGCGAAGTCCTTCCTTGGCACACCTGAGCTCCTCACCACATACAAGGCTTTCATCCGCAGCTCAATGGAATACTGCTCTCCCCTCTGGGCTGGTGCTCCTGCCTCACACCTAGCTCGCCTTCACGCTGTTGAAACCAAAGCATTCAGAATCATTGGAATCTCCCGCGATGAAGCTAACTCCAAGGGCCTCTCACTCACTCACCGCAGGCAGGTTGGTGGTCTTTCCGTCTTCTACCGACTCCTCTCTGGCCTTGCCCCCCCCCCCCCAGCTCTCTCTGGGCTCTGTCCCGCAAATATTCCTACAGGTCGCACAAGATCTGCCTGCAACCCTCTTTTTGTTAAACTGCCAAAATCAAGACTCTCTGCTCACCTTCACTCCTTCATTCCTCTTTTCTCCCGCCTCTGGAACAAACTCCCTCACTCTCTTCAATCCCACTCCACCCTCCAAGTCTTTAAAACAGCTGTTCACCACCATCTCTTATCTTCCCCCATCCAAAACCTTGATCCTTTCTACCCCCGCTAATTTCACCCCAATTCCACTTTTTAAAATACCAACTTCTGTCCTGGAAGTCCTTGGTGTCCTTGTGCTTTATACTTCTCCCTCCCCCCCCCCCCCCCTTCCCATGCCTCCTCCCCCCGGGCCCTCTCCCTTCCACACATCTCCCTGCTCTCGGATGTTGTGTTTGTGTGCTTCCCCTTTTCTCCCTATCTTGTCTTCCGCTCCCTCTTTTTGTGTATTTTGTTTGTCTGGTCGATTTGTTTGTGAAGTAAATGTTAGCTCTTTCACGAGCGTCGATTCAGTATACAAAAAAAACAAAAAAAAACAAAAAAAACCAAAAAAACGTTTATGCCTTGTGCTCCAAAGCCATGTCATCAAATGTTTATGTCATCAAATTTGCCATGTGCTCGAATGGCGGAGTAGTAACAGTAACAGCAAGATTCAGACAAAAATGGCGGCGCATAGAACGCACTTTGTCCAAAAGATCTGTTTGCTTGGTCAAGCTTTTTCTCAAAGATTGTTCCAAAATCGTCAATTTCTCCGAGAAGAGTTGGCAGAAGGTCCACCTTTGGTGCAAAATGCAAAGCAACAGTTAACAAGCATTATGCCTAGGTCCCCCGTCGGTGAAGTGATGTGAGTTGACAAAGTGGAAGACGCAAGGTGGCCATCTTGGATTTTGACGTGGCGACAGAATTTAATAGAGTTCTTCCTTATGCATAGATACACCCACACACCAGATTAGAAGTTAGTAGTTTGTTTATTTTTCAAGATATTGTGCTCATAAGGTTCAGACATACATGGCGGCGGCCATCTTGGATTTTGACGTGGCGACCCAATTTTCAATAGCGTTCTTCCATTTGTGTAGATACACCAACACACCAGATTAGACGTTAGTAGTTCGTATATTTTTCAAGATATTTCGCTCACAAGGTTCAGGCATATATATGGTGGCGGCCATCTTGGATTTTGACGTGGCGACCCAATTTTCAATAGCGTTCTTCCTTATACCGAGATACACCCACACACCAAATTAGACGTGAGTAGTTCATTTATATTTCACGATATTTCACTCACAACGTTCATACATATATATGGTGGCGGCCATCTTGGATTTTGAGGTGGCGACCCACTTTTCAATAGCGTTCTTCCTTATGCCTAGATACACCCACACACCAGATTAGAAGTTGATACTTCGCTTATTTTTCAAGATATTCCGCTCAATGTTCAGACATACATGGCGTCAGACATACATGGTGGCAGCCATCTTAGATTTTGACGTGGGTTGCACCCACACACCAAATTCGAATGCGGTCCTTCGCTTACGCACGCACGTATGCACGCACGCCCGCCCGCACACCCGCCCGCACGCACGCACGCCCGCCCGCACGCATGCCCGCACGGATGGACGGACAGACACACGGACGGAAGGGAAAACCATAGTCCTCCTTTCGCTCCGTGGTGCGACGGGGGACAAAAAAAACCTTCCCATGTCCTTTTTCTAAAGACTGCGAGGGGTAAGGTGTTCTATGAACTCTCTAGTTACCCTCGCCAGAGAAGAGGGTATTGCATTTGAGTTTGTCTGTTTGTCTGTCTGTTTGTTTGTTTGTTTGTTTGTCTGTTTGTCTGTTTGTTTGTCTGTTTGTTTGTCTGTTTGTTTGTCTGTTTGTCTGTCTGTTTGTCTGTTTGTTTGTCTGTTTGTTTGTCTGTTTGTTTGTCTGTTTGTTTGTCTGTTTGTTTGTCTGTTTGTTTGTCTGTTTGTTTGTCTGTTTGTTTGTCTGTTTGTTTGTCTGTTTGTTTGTCTGTTTGTTTGTCTGTTTGTTTGTTTGTTGGTTTGTCTGTTGGTTTGTCTGTTGGTTTGTCTGTTGGTTTGTCTGTTGGTTTGTCTGTTGGTTTGTCTGTTGGTTTGTCTGTTGGTTTGTCTGTTGGTTTGTTTGTCTGTTTGTCAGTTTGTCTGTCTGTTTGTTTGTTTGTTTGTTTGTCTGTTTGATTGTTTTTCTGTTCGTCTGCTTGTATGTTTTTCTGTTTGTTTGTTTGTCTGTTTGTTTGTTTGTCAGTTTGTCTGTCTGTCTGTTTGTTTGTTTGTTTGTTTGTCTGTTTGATTGTTTTTCTGTTCGTCTGCTTGTATGTTTTTCTGTTTGTTTGTTTGTCTTTTTGTTTGTTTGTTTGTTTGTCTGTCTGGTTGTCTGTTTGTTTGTTTGTCTGTTAGTCTGTTAGTCTGTTTGTTTGTCTATTTGTATGTTTGTCTATTTGTATGTTTGTCTATTTGTTTGTTTGTCTGTTTGTTTGTCTATTTGTTTGTTTGTCTTTTTGTTTGTTTGTTTGTCTGTTTGTTTGCCTGGTTGTCTGTTTGTTTGTTTGTTTGTCTGTTTGTTTGTTTGATTGTTTTTCTGTTTGTATGCTTGTCTGTTTGTTTGCCTGGTTGTCTGTTTGTTTGTTTGTTTGTCTGTTTGTTTGTTTGATTGTTTTTCTGTTTGTATGTTTGTCTGTTTGTTTGGTTGTCTGTTTGTTTGTCTTTTTGTTTGTTTGTTTGTCTGTTTGTTTGTTGTCTGTTTGTTTGTCTTTTTGTTTGTTTGTTTGTCTGTTTGTTTGCCTGTTTGTCCATTTGTTTGTTTGTCTGTCTGTTTGTTTGTTTGTTTGTCTGTTTGTTTGTCTGTTTCCTTGTTTGTCTGTTTGTCTGTTTGTCTGTTTGTTTGTCTGTTTGACTGTTTGTCTGTTTGTTTGTCTGTTTGACTGTTTGTCTGTTTGTTTGTTTGTCCGCACAGATTAAATATGATTTTCTCTGCAAACGTTGGTCCGATTGATAGGAAATTTTCACCGTAGGTGCACCTCCACCTGTATAAATTTTTAATGATAATTATGACGTCATAGGTCACGTGGTACGAACGCCATCCTGGAAAAAACAAAAAAATTGCACCTCTATATCTCTGAAAGCACTGCATCGAAAAAATTGAGACATGGCTCATTGTAAAGAACTCTCCATGTGGAATAACATATGTTAATGATGATGCCATGGGTGCCTCCATTATGACGTCATAATTCGATAAGTACAAAACTTCATCCGATCAAGATGAAATTTCTTGAGCATCATCTAATGATAAATTGGTGGAGAAAAAAAATAAGCTGACGTTATCGGTCACGTGGTTCGGCCGCCATATTTGTTTTACTACAAAAGCCTTAAAAACCACTAAAAACACATCCTGGCGAGGGTCTGCAATCTCTGATTTCTCTTTCTTGTTATGAAATGTATTTGATATGGGAATCTGTGAAACTACTGCCTACATCCCCTTTGGTATGGTAGTTCACATTACAGTAAATTGCTTAACTACCTACCCCATTAGCAATGAAATTACTTAATTATTTTACAATAAATGCACTCGAACACTGCAAACTGAACAACTCAGGTGTTTGGATTTTATACACGATCCTCTCGCAGAATGACTTTTTTACGCGAGTAAAAATTTACTTCCCTCAGCTTCTCGAGCAATTCTTCTTTCTCCATAATGGGCTCTATCCTCCTTTAGTCCAACTTCTCCCTCTTAAACAATCACAAACAATGGCCTCATCTCGACAATTCCAAATGGTACCGCCAAATAACTTCATTGATTGGCTATCATAGCCCCGCGCATTTTTCTATTGGTTCGCTCTCATTAGGAACCGCCCACCAACAGTCCCAGTCTATCTGCAGGTATCCCTTAGGGGTAAGGTCAGATTCCCGTCGGGTAAAGAAGCAAATGAAGGACGTTATGTCTGCAGAAGCATTTTCAACAATGAGATCGGTTATCGACTTTGATTAACCTACAAGGTGGTGCACATTTATACTCTGGCAAAGGTATATCATCTCTAGGTCAAAGACAATAAACATCAGCGTAGTTTTACCGTGCCTTCAGAAAGTGTTCAGCACACCCCTTGTCTTAGTCACATTTTGTGATGTTACAGCCTGAGTTTTAAATGGATTAAATTGAGAATTTTTGTCAATGATCTACACATAATACCCCATAATGTCAAAGTGGACTTTTATTTTTTAGAAATTTCTACAAATTAATTAAAAATGTAATACAGAAATATCGAATTAACATAAATATTCACCCTCCGAGTAAATACTTTGTAGAACCGCCTTTCACAGCGATTACAGCTTCGACTCCTCTTAGTTTGTCTGTATCATCTTTGCACATCTGGATTTGGGGAGTTTCTCCCATTCTTCCTTGCAGATTTGCTCAAGCTCTGTCAAGTTGGATTGGGATTGTCGGTGAACAGAACAGGTGATTTTTTTTCCTGAAAGCCCCAGAAGTGTCCATCTTGTTTATCCTGTGTACCCCACCCCAGCCCTCTCTCTTTCATGGATCTCCTCATGTCCCTGTTCCCTACTGTTGTACTTCCCTCTCTCTCTTCCCCCCCTACCCCCACTTTTTCTCCTGCTCTCTTTATTATATGTTATATGTGTTAGCTCTCATACGAGCTTAGACAAAGTATACAAAAAAAACACCCAGCAATCTATAAGTATTTCCACAAATTCTCAACGGGATTCCAGTCTAGGGTACTCAAGGACTTTCATGTTCTTGTTCTGAAGCTGTTCCAGTGTTGCTTTGGCAGTATGCTTGGGGTCATTGTCCTGTTGGAACGTAAATCTTTGTCGCAGTCTAATGTCTTTTGCACTCTGAAGCAGGTTCTCCTCAAGGATTTGCCTGTATTTGGCTCCATTCATTGTTCCCTCTATCCTTACAAGTACCCCAGTCCCTGCCACTGAAAAGCATCCCCATAGCATGATGCTGCCACCACGGTGCTCTATGGTAGGGATGGTGTTAGATGGGTGATGAGCTTTGATCGGTTTCCCCCAGTCATAGCATTTTGCATTCAGACCAGAGTTCAATTTTCGTCTCATCAGACCACAGAATCTTTCCCAAAGGCTTTCAGAGTCTTTCACACGCCTTTTTGCAAACTCCAGGCATGCTGTCATGTCCCAGGGGTGGCCTCAGTCTGGCCATTCTCCTATAAAGCCTAGAGTTGTGAAGTGCTGCAGAGATTGTTGTCCTTCCAGCCAGTTCTCCAATCTCAGCCAAGTAATTCTATCAGAGTGGTCAATGGTCATTGGGTTCTTGGTTACCTACCTCCCGGACCAAGGTCCTTCTTGCTCGGTTGCTCAGTTTGGTCAGACGGCCAGTTCTAGGAAGAGTCTATATAGTTCCATATTCTTTTTCTAATGATGATGATTTTCTAATGATTCTAATGATTTCCTATTGATGGAGCCCACTGTGCTCTTGGGAACATTTATCACTCTATAAATTGTTTTATACCCTTTTCCAGATCTATTTAATCTCAAAATTATATCTCAGAGTTCTACAGACAGCTCATTGGACTTCATGGTAGAGTTTCTGCTCTGACCTGCACTGTTAACTGTGGGACCTCATATAGAAAAGTGTGTTTCTTTCTAAACCATGTCAAATCAATTGAATTGGCCACAGGTGGACCCCATTCAAGTTGTAGAGACATTGCAAGGGTGATCAAAGGAAATTGGATGCATCTGAGCTTAATTTGGAGTGTCATAGCAAAGGTGTTGAATACTTATTGACTCAAGACATTAAAACTTTTCATTTTTAATTGATTTGTAAAAAAATTCGAAAAATAAAATTCCACTTTGACATTATGGGGTATTATATGTTGATCAGTGACTTTTTTTAAAAAATCTCAATTTAAGCTATTTTAAATTCAGACTAACACAAAAAATGTGAAAAAAGTCAAAATTTGTGAATACTCTCGTGTGACTACCCTGTAGTGAACACCGCAGGGTGACACGGATGACCAAACGAGCTTTAACTCCAAGGCGTTTAATTCAATGGCAGACCTTCGTTACACACGAGGGAAAGGAGGATGACGAACTGACCTGGTCGGCTTCCACCCGACTTCTCCGCACCTGGATAAATTAACTCAAACAACACAGAATTAAACTGTACAAAAATACCGGCTTTGTTGAAGAAAATGCCGGTAACAAAATACAACACAGCCAAATAAAAACTATAATTCCTAATCGGAGCGCCCCCACACCCACAGACTCAATTACAACACAAGGGATAAAATAACTGGAAAATAAATGTGTGATTTGTGGCACTTAGTTCTAAGCTGCTCTTGATTCTCGTCAGGAATCGTCAAACATCGTCCGAAGCCTCTACGTCCTTGCGCGCAAAAACGCGATCGTTGGTGCACAGTAGGCCTTAGCGCGCAGCTTGCTCTTCCAGCCGTGCTTAGCCTCACGATCTTGTTCACCAACACCACAGCCAGATGATGCGAGGAAGCCCAGAGCCTCCAACGTTCGTTGTCAAAAGCCAGGAGTCGAGAATGAAAGAAGAAGAGTGATGTCGGGATACGACCGTTCACAACGAGATCCAGAACCTGAGAGAGAAAATGTCCGCCGTTCTAATTGTTTTGTAGGCGAGGCTCTGACGTCATCACATGACGTCTCTGTGTCTGCTCCTATCAGCGAGTCCCATCTTAGCTGTCCTTACTGGAACCAAATTCTGGACCAATCACTGCTCTTTGGGGCATGGCTTCACGGACCTTTTGTGCCTTTGTTCTCACCAAGTCGATGTTATCCACGGTAGCGCTCTATGTCCTGGTTTCCGGTCGCTTTTTATTTAGTGTGGTTAATGGGCGATTTCTTACTACATGTGTGTGCTGCTGGTGTCATAAGGAACAGAGGAAAAAAAGAACAGAGGCCATCACATACAGGGGATTCATTTACCCATAATCCCTCGTTAATGAACATACCCCACCCCTTGTGATGGGAACAAAGACACGCCCTTCCACGACATACGGTCGACACAAATTTCCGACTCATTACATGGGTTTCTTCTTCTTCACGACAGTCGGAGCACACAACACAATTTTTTTCACAATACAATTGGAGTCGGAGCACACTACACAGTCGGAGCACAATTCTACCTGGACTAAGGTAATCACTGCCTACCCCCAACAAACGTAACAATACTTTCTGAAGGCACTGTATATAAATTGCAACGGGCATTATAGCAGACAATGAGTAAATCAGCATAATAACAGAGATTTGAACCTGGAACATCTGGATCATGAGGAACAAGCTCTGATGGGTTCACCAAGCCAGAAAACCCAAAATGGGGTTGGATTTAGAATCGAACAGCAAAACTCAAAACATGCTGTTCACAAACAAACTGCTGTTAACTTCACCAAACCAGGTAATTGCAAGTTTGACATCATAAAACCAAGTAAACATGTTTAATGTCGCCAAACCAAGTAGGTATGATTAAAAAGACTTAAACTAGAACAGCACTCAGTAGAGAGCATACCCCAGCCAGGATGAACAGTTTACGTTTGGTATCCCACTGAAAGTCAGATCTGCATCCAGACCTGAACCAAAATCTAATCGCTTGTTCGTGTCACCTAACCAACTCATCCACCTAGTTTTGTTATAATCCATCCACAACTTTTTGAAATATCGTGATATACATCGTTTTTGCTTCATCTCTTAATGGTGAAGAATAACTTTTAAAAATATTGCATCTGGATTCAGATCTTCACTAAAATTGAATACATTCTTCCTTGTCACAAACCCAATCTGTGCACCAAGTTTCGTCCGAATCCGTCCATAACTTTTTGAGATATCCACCTTTGAGATATCCTTTTTGACATATTTTTGAGACAAACATACAGACAAACAAACACAGACAAACAAACACAGACAAACATATAGACAGACAAACACAGACAAACACACACATACAAACATATACAGACAAACAAACACAAACAGACAGACAGGGGTGAAAACATAACTTCCGTCCACCTTCATGGCGGAGGTTAAGAGAGTAAACACTTTGAAAGTCTAAAACAGAGGAAACACGTTTAACGTCACAAAAAGGGTAATCACGTTTAACGTCACAAAAAGGGTAAACACGTTTAACTTCACAGAACAGCGAAACACGTTTAATGTCATAAACAGGGAAACACGTTCATTGTCACAAAACGGGGAAACATGTTTAATGTCCCAAAACCAAGTTAAACACGTTTAACCTCAACAAACAGGGAAACATGTTTAACCTCACCAAACAGGGAAACATGTTTAACATCACCAAACAGGGAAACATGTTTAACCTCACCAAACAGGGAAACATGTTTAACCTCACCAAACAGGGAAACATGTTTAACATCACCAAACAGGGAAACATGTTTAACATCACCAAACAGGGAAACATGTTTAACATCACCAAACAGGGAAACATGTTTAACATCACCAAACAGGGAAACATGTTTAACCTCACCAAACAGGGAAACATGTTTAACCTCACCAAACAGGGAAACATGTTTAACATCACCAAACAGGGAAACATGTTTAACATCACCAAACAGGGAAACATGTTTAACATCACCAAACAGGGAAACATGTTTAACATCACCAAACAGCGAAACACGTTTAATGTCATAAACAGGGAAACACGTTCATTGTCACAAAACGGGGAAACATGTTTAATGTCCCAAAACCAAGTTAAACACGTTTAACCTCACCAAACAGGGAAACATGTTTAACCTCACCAAACAGGGAAACATGTTTAACATCACCAAACAGGGAAACATGTTTAACCTCACCAAACAGGGAAACATGTTTAACCTCACCAAACAGGGAAACATGTTTAACCTCACCAAACAGGGAAACATGTTTAACATCACCAAACAGGGAAACATGTTTAACATCACCAAACAGGGAAACATGTTTAACATCACCAAACAGGGAAACATGTTTAACCTCACCAAACAGGGAAACATGTTTAACCTCACCAAACAGGGAAACATGTTTAACCTCACCAAACAGGGAAACATGTTTAACCTCACCAAACAGGGAAACATGTTTAACCTCACCAAACAGGGAAACATGTTTAACATCACCAAACAGGGACACATGTTTAACAGCACCAAACAGGGAAACATGTTTAACATCACCAAACACGGAAACATGTTGAACATCACCAAACAGGGAAACATGTTTAACATCACCAAACAGGGAAACATGTTTAACATCACCAAACAGGGAAACATGTTTAACCTCACAAAACAGGGAAACACGTTCCTCACAAAACAGGGAAACATGTTTAACATCACCAAACAGGGAAACATGTTTAACATCACCAAACAGGGAAACATGTTCAACATCACCAAACAGGGAAACATGTTTAACATCACCAAACAGGGAAACATGTTTAACATCACCAAACAGGGAAACATGTTTAACATCACCAAACAGGGAAACATGTTTAACATCACCAAACAGGGAAACACATTTGACCTCACAAAACAGGGAAACATGTTTAACATCACCAAACAGGGAAACATGTTTAACATTATCAAACAGGGAAACACGTTTAACCTCACCAAACAGGGAAACATGTTTAACATCACCAAACAGGGAAACATGTTTAACATCACCAAACAGGGAAACATGTTTAATGTCCCAAAACCAAGTTAAACACGTTTAACATCACCAAACAGGGAAACATGTTTAACATCACCAAACAGGGAAACATGTTTAACATCACCAAACAGGGAAACATGTTTAACATCACCAAACAGGGAAACATGTTTAACATCACCAAACAGGGAAACTTGTTTAACATCAGAAAACAGGGAAGCATGTTTAACATCACCAAACAGGGAAACAGATTTAACCTTCCAAAACAGGGAAACATGTTTAACATCACCAAACAGGGAAACATGTTTAATGTCCCAAAACCAAGTTAAACACGTTTAACATAACCAAACAGGGAAACATGTTTAACATCACCAAACAGGGAAACATGTTTAACATCACCAAACAGGGAAACATGTTTAACATCAACAAACAGGGAAACAAGTTTAACATCACCAAACAGGGAAACATGTTTAACATCAGAAAACAGGGAAACATGTTTAACATCACCAAACAGGGAAACATGTTTAACATCACCAAACAGGGAAACATGTTTAACATCACAAAACAGGGAAACATGTATAACATCACCAAACAGGGAAACATGTCTAACCTCCCAAAACAGGGAAACACGTTTAACATCAGAAAACAGGGAAACATGTTTAACATCACCAAACAGGGAAACATGTTTAACGTCCCAAACCCAAGTTAAACACGTTTAACATCACTACACAGGGAAACATGTTTAACATCACCAAACAGGGAAACATGTTTAACATCACCAAACAGGGAAACATGTTTAACATCACCAAACAGGGAAACATGTTTAACATCACCAAACAGGGAAAAATGTTTAACATCACCAAACAGGGAAACATGTTTAATGTCCCAAAACCAAGTTAAACACGTTTAACCTCACCAAACAGGGAAACATGTTTAACATCACCAAAGAGGGAAACATGTTTAACATCAGAAAACAGGGAAACATGTTTAACATCACCAAACAGGGAAACATGTCTAACCTCCCAAAACAGGGAAACACGTTTAACATCAGAAAACAAGGAAACATGTTTAACGTCTCAAACCCAAGTTAAACACGTTTAACATCACTACACAGGGAAACATGTTTAACATCACCAAACAGGGAAACATGTTTAACATCACCAAACAGGGAAACATGTTTGACATCACCAAACAGCGAAATACGTTTAACATCAGAAAACAGGGAAACATGTTTAACATCACCAAACAGGGAAACATGTCTAATGTCCCAAAACCAAGTTAAACACGTTTAACATCACCAAACAGGGAAACATGTTTAACATCACCAAACAGGGAAACATGTTTAACATCACCAAACAGGGAAACATGTTTAACATCACCAAACAGGGAAACATGTTTAACATCACCAAACAGGGAAACATGTTTGACATCACCAAACAGCGAAATACGTTTAACATCAGAAAACAGGGAAACATGTTTAACATCACCAAACAGGGAAACATGTTTAACATCACCAAACAGGAAAACATGTTTAACATCACCAAACAGGGAAACATGTTTAACATCACCAAACAGGGAAACATGTTTAACATCACCAAACAGGGAAACATGTTTAACATCACCAAACAGGGAAACATGTTTAACATCACCAAACAGGGAAACATGTTTGACATCACCAAACAGCGAAATACGTTTAACATCAGAAAACAGGGAAACATGTTTAACATCACCAAACAGGGAAACATGTCTAATGTCCCAAAACCAAGTTAAACATGTTTAACATCACCAAACAGGGAAACATGTTTAACATCACCAAACAGGGAAACATGTTTAACATCACCAAACAGGGAAACATGTTTAACATCACCAAACAGGGAAAAATGTTTAACATCACCAAACAGGGAAACATGTTTAACGTCCCAAAACCAAGTTAAACATGTTTAACATCACCAAACAGGGAAACATGTTTAACGTCCCAAAATCAAATTAAACATGTTTAACATCACCAAACAGGGAAACATGTTTAATGTCCCAAAACCAAGTTAAACATGTTGAACATCACCAAACAGTGAAACATGTTTAACATCACCAAACAGGGAAACATGTTTAACATCACCAAACAGGGAAACACCTTTATCATCACAAAACAGGGAAACACGTTTAACATCACCAAGCAGGGAAACATGTTTAACATCACAAAACAGGGAAACGTGTTTAACATCACCAAACAGGGAAACATGTTTTACATCCCAAAACCAAGTTAAACACGTTTAATATCACAAAACAGGGAAACATGTTTAACATCACCAAACAAGGAAACATGTTCAACCTCCCAAAACAGGGAAACATGTTTAACATCACCAAACAGGGAAACATGTTTAACGTCCCAAAATCAAGTTAAACATGTTTAACATCACCAAACAGGGAAACATGTTTAACGTCCCAAAACCAAGTTAAACACGTTTAACATCACCAAACAGGGAAACATGTTTAACATCAACAAACAGGGAAACATGTTTAACATCACCAAACAGGGAAACATGTTTAACATCACCAAACAGGGAAACATGTTTAACATCACCAAACAGGGAAACATGTTTAACATCACCAAACAGGGAAACATGTTTAACATCACCAAACAGGGAAACATGTTTAACATCACCAAACAGGGAAACATGTTTAATGTCACAAAACAGGGAAACATGTTTACCATCACCAAACAGGGAAACATGTTTAACATCACCAAACAGGGAAACATGTTTAACATCACCAAACAGGGAAACATGTTTAACATCACCAAACAGGGAAACATGTTTAACATCACCAAACAGGGAAACATGTTTAACATCACCAAACAGGGAAACATGTTTAACATCACCAAACAGGGAAACACGTTTAACGTCCCAAAACAAAGTTAAACACGTTTAACATCACAAAACAGGGAAACATGTTTAACATCACCAAACAGGGAAACATGTTTAACATCACCAAACAGGGAAACACGTTTATCATCACAAAACAGGGAAACATGTTTAACATCACCAAACAGGGAAACACATTTAACCTCACAAAACAGGGAAACATGTTTAACATCACCAAACAGGGAAACATGTTTAACATCACCAAACAGGGAAACATGTTTAACATCACCAAACAGGGAAACATGTTTAACATCACCAAACAGGGAAACATGTTTAACATCACCAAACAGGGAAACATGTTTAACATCACCAAACAGGGAAACACGTTTATCATCACAAAACAGGGAAACATGTTTAACATCACCAACCAGGAAAACATGTTTAACATCACCAAACAGGAAAACACGTTTAACATCACCAAACAGGGAAACACGTTTAACATCACCAAACAGGGAAACACGTTTAACATCACCAAACAGGGAAACATGTTTAACATCACCAAACAGGGAAACATGTTTAACATCACCAAACAGGGAAACACGTTTAACATCACCAAACAGGGAAACACGTTTAACATCACCAAACAGGGAAACACGTTTAACATCACCAAACAGGGAAACATGTTTAACATCACCAAACAGGGAAACATGTTTAACATCACCAAGCAGGGAAACGTGTTTAACATCACCAAACAGGGAAACATGTTTAACATCACCAACCAGGAAAACATGTTTAACATCACCAAACAGGGAAACACGTTTAACATCACCAAACAGGGAAACACGTTTAACATCACCAAACAGGGAAACACGTTTAACATCACCAAACAGGGAAACATGTTTAACATCACCAAACAGGGAAACATGTTTAACATCACCAAGCAGGGAAACGTGTTTAACATCACCAAACAGGGAAACATGTTTAACATCACCAAACAGGGAAACACGTTTAACATCACCAAACAGGGAAACATGTCTAACCTCCCAAAACAGGGAAACACGTTTAACATCAGAAAACAGGGAAACATGTTTAACATCACCAAACAGGGAAACATGTTTAACATCACCAAACAGGGAAACACGTTTAACATCACCAAACAGGGAAACACGTTTAACATCACCAAACAGGGAAACACGTTTAACATCACCAAACAGGGAAACACGTTTAACATCACCAAACAGGGAAACACGTTTAACATCACCAAACAGGGAAACATGTTTAACATCACCAAACAGGGAAACATGTTTAACATCACCAAACAGGGAAACATGTTTAACATCACCAAACAGGGAAACATGTTTAACATCACCAAACAGGGAAACATGTTTAACATCACCAAACAGGGAAACACGTTTAACATCACCAAACAGGGAAACGTGTTTAACATCACCAAACAGGGAAACATGTTTAACCTCACAAAACAGGGAAACACGTTTAACATCACCAAACAGGGAAACATGTTTAACATCACAAAACAGGGAAACACGTTTAACATCACCAAACAGGGAAACACGTTTAACATCACCAAACAGGGAAACATGTTTAACATCACCAAACAGGGAAACACGTTTAACATCACCAAACAGGGAAACATGTTTAACATCACCAAACAGGGAAACACGTTTAACATCACCAAACAGGGAAACACGTTTAACATCACCAAACAGGGAAACATGTTTAACATCACCAAACAGGGAAACACGTTTAACATCACCAAACAGGGAAACATGTTTAACATCACCAAACAGGGAAACACGTTTAACATCACCAAACAGGGAAACACGTTTAACATCACCAAACAGGGAAACACGTTTAACATCACCAAACAGGGAAACACGTTTAACATCACCAAGCAGGGAAACATGTTTAACATCACCAAACAGGGAAACATGTTTAACATCACCAAACAGGGAAACATGTTTAACATCACCAAACAGGGAAACACGTTTAACATCACCAAGCAGGGAAACATGTTTAACATCACCAAACAGGGAAACATGTTTAACATCACCAAACAGGGAAACACGTTTAACATCACCAAACAGGGAAACACGTTTAACATCACCAAGCAGGGAAACATGTTTAACATCACCAAACAGGGAAACATGTTTAACATCACCAAACAGGGAAACATGTTTAACATCACCAAACAGGGAAACACGTTTAACATCACCAAGCAGGGAAACATGTTTAACATCACCAAACAGGGAAACATGTTTAACATCACCAAACGGGGAAACACGTTTAACATCACCAAACAGGGAAACACGTTTAACATCACCAAGCAGGGAAACATGTTTAACATCACCAAACAGGGAAACACGTTTAACATCACCAAACAGGGAAACACGTTTAACATCACCAAACAGGGCAACGCGGTTAACGACACAAAACAGGGAAACATGTTTAACATCACCAAACAGGGAAACGCGGTTAACGACACAAAACAGGTAAACGCGTTTAACATTAAACTTCAACGTTGAATGTTATGGAAGCTTGAAAATAAAACGTGCCTTTTGTAAGTTTAAAAATGACGTCATATAATGAACTTGCCTTTTCAGCCCGAGTTGATACACCTCTTTATGAATCCTCCTTCACAGTAACAACGTTGACGGTGTATAAACGACGGCGGACAGTCATCGTCACAACTACTAATCCTTGATGAGTCCGATGAACGTTGCAAGCAATAGATAGTCTGTCCCAATGTCCCATGAAGTGTTTGCTCAGGTTTAAAAGTCACGTGTACGGTGTATGACAACCATTTGATTATCATTTACTGAGCAAACAGGTCGCACAATGATTACAACAATGTTCCACCTTATTGTAAATATTTAGTCACATCAATCAAATTTGCAGATTCAATATGTTGATAATTTGTGATAATTTGGAGGGAAAACATCAAACTGCGGATGCACTTTACTGGCTGCGATGCGAAAAAAAAAAAGTTTGATTTTTTTTTCTTGCACTGGGTGGTTTGCCATTGCCTTTACAGTATTGCTCGTCTATGTTCCGTCCTATTACTATTAGATAATGCTGAGCATCGCGTGAGGAAGCAGCACGTACCATGTTTAAAGTCTCTCTGGTAGCTATCGACTCGGACGGGGTTTAAACTACCGACCTGGAACATCGCAGGCTCTGAGCGGACGTTCTACCCTCACATCGCTGAGTCTCTATTGGGCAGACACGTCGTTGGGACAAATCCCGTCGATGTGCACCAGACGGATTAAACACCGTCTCACGTCCAAGTGTAAACGAAAGCGCAGGTATTCGCTCTGCCACCTGCGTGCACGTGACCTTTGACCCATGCTCGGTGTACACAATAAAGCTTCGGCCATTTTACCGATTAATCTAGTGCGAGTGCTCATAACGAGAAGCTAGCTTCTCCTCCGAGCTGTAGGCGTGCAGGGAAAACAGACGGGATGTTTAAAGACAAAACAAACGATCTAAACTCGACACATCGCTGGCGGGTTGCGGGTTCAGGGTTCACCACGGAGTTCCCAACATGGATGCCCTCGGCGTTTCATTGCAATTCGACCCACAAGAGCTGGACCGACCATCGATCCCCGAGGCGCAGGTGCGACCGATTCCAGAGCGACATCTGGCGTGACGATCGTACCTGGGTGAAACGTCTGATGTCATGTGACTGTCCGATTAAAAGGAACTCGTTTTCAATCGCTGAAGGTGGGAGTTTCTCGCAAAAACATGGCGCTCCCCACTTCGGGGGCTCAAAGAGCTGTTATCATTGGCGGGGACAAAGTGGATTCACCACGACGGACGGTTAATTGTCCGAGTTGCCAAAAACAGGATTAGAAACACCTGTTTGTAACTCGAACCGAGGGTTCGCTCTTCTCCGATTTCCCATTGAGTTTCGCTCACAAAGGATCGCGGTCGGAGCGCACAAACCCGCGCTGACGGGTGTCCGCTCTCACAAACCCGCGCTATCCCGATTGTGATGGGTGTCCGCTCTCACAAACCCGTGCTATCCCGATGGTGATGGGTGTCCACTCTCACAAACCCGTGCTATCCCGATGGTGACGGGTGTCCGCTCTCACAAACCCGCGCTATCCCGATGGTGATGGGTGTCCGCTCTCACAAACCCACGCTATCCCGATTGTGATGGGTGTCCGCTCTCACAAACCCGCGCTATCCCGATTGTGATGGGTGTCCGCTCTCACAAACCCGTGCTATGCCAATGGTGATGGGTGTCCGCTTTCGCAAACCCACGCTATCCCGATTGTGATGGGTGTCCGCTCTCACAAACCCGCGCTATCTCGATTGTGATGGGTGTCCGCTCTCACAAACCCGCGCTATCCCGATTGTGATGGGTGTCCGCTCTCACAAACCCGTGCTATACCGATTGTGACGGGTGTCCACTCTCACAAACCCGCGCTATCCCGATTGTGATGGGTGTCCGCTCTCACAAACCCGTGCTATCTCGATTGTGATGGGTGTCCGCTCTCACAAACCCGCGCTATCTCGATGGTGATGGCTGGCCGCTCTCACAAACCCGTGCTATCTCTATTGTGATGGGTGTCCGCTTTCACAAACCTGCGCTATCCCGATTGTGATGGGTGTCCACTCTCTCAAACCCGCACTATCCCGATTGTGATGGGTGTCCGCTCTCACAAACCCGCGCTATCCCGATTGTGATGGGTGTCCGGTCTCACAAACCCGCGCTATCCCGATTGTGATGGGTGTCCGGTCTCACAAACCCGCGCTATCCCGATTGTGATGGGTGTCCGGTCTCACAAACCCATGCTATCCCGAAAGTGATGGGTGTCCGCTCTCAGAAACCCGCGCTATCCCGATGGTGATGGGTGTCTGCTCTCACAAACCCGCGCTATCCAGATGGTGATGGGTGGCCGCTCTCACAAACCCGTGCTATCCCGATGGTGATGGGTGTCCGCTCTCACAAACCCACGCTATTCCGATGGTGATGGGTGTCCGCTCTCACAAACCCATGCTATCCCGATGGTGATGGGTGTCCGCTCTCACAAACCCGCGCTATCCCGATGGTGATGGGTGTCCGCTCTCACAAACCCGCGCTATACCAACGGTGACGGCTGACGGTGACGGGTGTCCGCTCTCACAAACCCATCCTATCCCGATGGTGATGGGTGACGGTGACGGGTGTCCGCTCTCACAAACCCACGCTATCCCGATGGTGATGGGTGTCCACTCTCACAAACCCGCGCTATCCCAACGCTGACGGTTGACGGTGACAGGTGTCCTCTCTCACAAACCCATGCTATCCCAACGGTGACGGGTGACGGGTGTCCACTCTCACAAACCCGCGCTATCCCAATGGTGATGGGTGTCCATTCTCACATACCGCAGGCTTTTTCAGCGTTTTCCATCTCCCAAATTTGCTCGTTACCTGGTAACATAACCAACGTCACTTCCTTTCCAGGCACGTCTAAAAGTGGCGTGACGTCTAAAAGGGGCAACTCCAAAAACTATAATCTCCTGTATCCCATCCAAACAGGCCATTTCATTATTATTATGATGACTATAATAATAACTAGAAAGCATCTGAAAATGCAAAGCCCGTCCGTGTCCGTTTGTATTCAGAAGTCTTCTTCTTCCATATGCTAAACAGGATGAAAACAGTTAAAAAGAAAATACAAAATAAAAATTGATGATTTTATGCAGCCTTGACCTTTGAGCATTTGATCTAAAAAATCAGCTTCTAGTTTTTGATTGGTGAACTAATTATGTGATACGATATGCAAATAGGTAAAATTTCACCTCAGACGAAAATTGATGATTTAATGCAAGATTGGCCTTTGACCTTTTGATCCAAAAAAGACAATCAGCTTCTGCCTTTTGATTAGTGAACCAATTCAGTGACCCAATATGCAAATTCTTAAAATTTCAGGTCATTCGGATGAAAATGGACGATTTAATGATGCTGACCTTTGACCTTTTCACCAAATTACTAATTTTCCTTCTCCATATTCTCATCTATATTATAATAGGCGAAGGTGATTCTGTCTGTCTGTCTGTCTGTCTGTCTGGGGGTGTGGCTTACGCCGTTTACAGAGTAGCTCCACCCATTCTTGGAGAGGCTTCATGTAAACAAATATCCACCATTTTATTAACTCGAATAGCTTTGAGGCCTGTTTAGTTAGGCCCGTGTTGTCTTTCTCTCTCACACAGGTTTATTTAAACTCTAATTCGATATATCATTTCATTTTTAACAGTCGCTAACATAGTTTTAGACTCGGTTGAAAAAAAACGGGAAGAGAATCCCATGAAAGTTTCCGTTTATAGAACGAAATGATTTCTCAAAGGCCGGTAAAATAAAGCCCATTCATTGAGTCACCCTCACGATTTTATCTCGAATTCACCATCTGATTTAATTTTTATCGATGGTTTTACACTCGGTGTCAGAAATAATCGAGAACATTCACACACACACGGGAAAATGCAGAGATGTATTTTTAAATATTGCGCCACGATGATACACGAAAATACACCGCCTAAAATAACAGTCGGGGAAAATGTCGACATATATTAAAAATTCGCTTTTTCTTTTCCGTTAAGATATATTACTTTTACTTTTGATGACAGTCGTCACAAAACGACATATATTTCTTCGTTCTTATTTCCTTCAACATTATTATCCGGAAGTAAAAACGAAAATATGTTTCAGGAAATTACCGAGAGATATTTCTTCGTTTTTTTTTATTAGTTATGTGCGCATACACTTCAAATAGGTTTATTCGAAATCTTTAATTTTCACAATGTAATTTACTTGCCATTTGATGATTATGAGACACTTCCTCTTGAGGATCGTGACAATTCATGCGTTGCGTGGAAACTTCCATTTCCAAAATGAATGATACGGGAGAGGGGTGAGGAGGTGAGGGCGAGGGGATGGAGAGTGAGGAGCGAGGGGTTGGAGAGTGAGGAGCAAGGGGTTGGAGAGCGAGGGGTTGGAGAGTGAGGGGCGATGGGTTGGAGAGTGAGGGCGAGGGGTTGGAGAGTGAGGGGCGAGGGGTTGGAGAGTGAGGGGCGAGGGGTTGGAGAGTGAGGAGCGAAGAGTTGGAGAGTGAGGGCGAGGCATTGGAGAGTGAGGAGCAAGGGGTTGGAGAGCGAGAGGTTGGAGAGTGAGGGGCGAGGGGTTGGAGGGTGAGGAGCAAGGGGTTGGAGAGCGAGGAGCTAGGGGTTGGAGAGTGAGGGGCGAGGGGTTGGAGAGTGAGGAGTGAGTTGTTGGAGAGTGATGAGCGAGGCGTTGGAGAGTGAGGAGTTGGAGAGAGGGGCGATGGGTTGGAGAGTGAGGAGCGAGGGGTTGGAGAGCGAGGGGTTGGAGAGCGAGGAGCAAGGGGTTGGAGAGCGAGGAGCTAGGGGTTGGAGAGCGAGGGACTAGGGGTTGGAGAGCGAGGAGCTTGGGGTTGGAGAGCGAGGAGCTATGGGATGGAGAGCGAGGAGCGAGGGGTTGGAGAGCGAGAAGCTATGGTTTGGAGAGCGAGGAGCTAGGGGTTGGAGAGCGAGGAGCTTGGGGTTGGAGAGCGAGGAGCTTGGGGTTGGAGAGCAAGGGGTTGGAGAGCGAGGAGCTAGGGGTTGGAGAGCGAGGAGCTAGGGGTTGGAGAGCAAGGAGCGAGGGGTTGGAGAGCAAGGAGCGAGGGATTGGAGAGCGAGGAGTTGGAGAGCGAGGAGCTGGAGAGCGAGGAGCTAGGAGTTGGAGAGCGAGGCGCGAGGGGTTGGAGAGCGAGGAGCGAGGGTTTGGAGAGCGAGAGCCTAGGGGTTGGAGAGCGAGGAGCTAGGGGTTGGAGAGCGAGGAGCGAGGGGTTGGAGAGCGAGGAGCGAGGTTTTGGAGAGTGAGGAGCTAGGGGTTAGAGAGCGAGGAGCTAGGGGTTGGAGAGCGAGGAGCTAGGGGTTGGAGAGCGAGGAGCTAGGGGTTGGAGAGCGAGGAGATAGGGGTTGGAGAGCGAGGAGCGAGGAGTTGGAGAGCAACGAGCTAGGGGTTGGAGTGCGAGGAGAAAGGGGTTGGAGAGCGAGGGGCGAGGGGTTGGAGAGCGAGCAGTGAGGGGTTGGATTGCGAGGAGCTAGGGGTTGGAGAGCGAGGAGCTAGGGGATGAAGAGCGAGGAGCTAGGGGTTGGGGAGTGAGGAGCTAGGGGTTGGAGAGTGAGGAGCGAGGAGTTGGAAAGTGAGGAGCGAGGAGTTGGAGAGTGAGGGGTTGGAGAGTGAGGAGCGAGGAGTTGGAAAGTGAGGAGCGAGGGGTTGGAGAGTGAGGAGCGAGGGGTTGGAGAGTGGGGAGCGAGGAGTTGGAGAGTGAGGAGCAAGGGGTTGAAGAGTGAGGAGTGAGGGGTTGAAGAGTGAGGAGTGAGGGGTTGGAGAGCGAGCAGTGAGGGGTTAGAGAGCGAGGAGCTAGGGGTTGGAGAGTGAGGAGCAAGGGCTTTTTTTTTAATTTTTTTTTTTTATACAAGATCGAGGCTCGTGAAAGAGCTAACATTAATCACACAAAAAGACAAACCGACACACAAAACACAAAAAACAAGGGGAGCGGCAGACAAGATGGGGAGAGAGGGGGAAGGACACAAAAGAGAGGGGGAAGAGGGGGAAGGACACAAACACAACATTTGAGAGCAGGGACATCGGGAGGACTTGGGGGGAGGTGGGAGAGGAATAAAACATATGAACACTGCAAGGACTCTGGGGTGAATTACCGGGGGTAGAAAAGATCAAGGTTTTCGATGGGGGAAGATAAGAGATGGTGGTGAACAGCTGTTTTAAAGACCTGGAGGGAGGAGTGGGATTGAAGGGAGTGGGGGAGTTTGTTCCAGAGGCGGGAGAAAAGGGGAATGAAAGAGTGAAGGTGAGCAGAGAGCCTAGACTTTGGCAGTTTAACCATAAGAGGGTTGCAGGCAGATCTTGTGCGACCTGAAGGAATATTGGGGGGACAGAGCACAGAGAGAGCTGGGGGAGCAAGGCCGGAGAGGAGTCGGTAGAAGACAGAAAGACCACCAACCTGCCTGGGGTTGGAGAGTGAGGAGCAAGGAGTTTGAGAGTGAGGGCTGATTGGAGCGAAGAGTGAGGAGTAATTGCAGAGGAGAGTGAGGAGCGATTGGAGAGGAGAGTGAGGAGCGATTGGAGGGGAGTGTGAGGAATTTGGAGAGGAGGGTGAGGGATTGGAGAGGGGTGTGAGGGATTGGAGAGGTGTGTAAGGAGGAATGGGATTGTAGAGGCGTGAGGGTGGAGAGGAGTTAGGCGTCACATATTATGTGAAATAAATAAATTGTGTTCATTACACCATTTCTGGATGTGATGAATTGCCAGTAACCATTTTGTAAAATTTAATGTGCAGCATCTAAATCAAGATGTCCAAATGTCACACACATCCATGCCCGTGGGATTCCCACGGGTGACCCCACTAGTAATAAATATTTGTTGAAAATTTGATGACAAAACTCAAATGGTAAGTTGAAATTTCTGGTCACTTGGATGAATATTGATGATTTTAGGTGACACTGCCCTTTTGACCCTTTGACAAAATTATTAATTTGTCTTCTCCATATCTTATTATAATAGAGCAAACGTATATGGTTCGGTATGTATGTATGTATGTATGTATGTATGTATGTATGTATGTATGTATGTATATATGTATGTATATATGCGACGAAAACCTCTTCTTCTTCAAAAAAAAATTACCATCCTCTTAATTAACCCTCTTAATTGCGTTGAGACTGCTGAGACCCCTCAGACCTTTGACGACCCTTTAATTCCCCCAAAACCCTTCAGACCACCAAGACCCCCAAAGACCCAACATACCCTTAAGACCCCAAAGACCCAAAATACCCTTCAAGGCCCTGAGGCTCAAAAAGACCCTGAATACCCAAAAACCCCAAAACCCGAAGACCCAAAACATCCCGAAGACCCAAAACACCCCGAAGACCCAAAACACCCCGAAGACCCAAAACACCCCGAAGACCCAAAACACCCCGAAGACCCAAAACACCCCGAAGACCCAAAACACCCCGAAGACCCAAAACACCCACCCCGACGACCCAAAACACCCACCCCGACGACCCAAAACACCCCGACGACCCAAAACACCCCGACGACCCAGAACACCCCGACGACCCAAAACACCCCGACGACCCAAAACAACCCGGAGACCCAAAACACCCCGAAGACCCAAAACACCCCGAAGAAACAAAACACCCCGAACACCCAAAACACCCCGAAGACCCAAAACACCCCGAAGACCCAAAACACCCCGAAGACCCAAAACACCCCGAAGACCCAAAACACCCCGAAGACCCAAAACACCCCGAAGACCCAAAACACCCCGAAGACCCAAAACACCCCGAAGACCCAAAACACCCCGAAGACCCAAAAACACCCTGAAGACCCAAAACACCCCGAAGACCCAAAACACCCCGAAGACCCAAAACAGCCCGAACACCCAAAACAGCCCGAAGACCCAAAACACCCCGAAGACCCAAAACACCACGACGACCCAAAACACCCTGATGACCCAAAACACCCCGACGACCCAAAACACCCCGACGACCCAAAACACCCCGACGACCCAAAACACCCCGACGACCCAAAACACCCCGACGACCCAAAACACCCCGACGACCCAAAACACCCCGACGACCCAAAACACCCCGACGACCCAAAACACCCCGACGACCCAAAACACCCCGAAGACCCAAAACACCCCGAAGACCCAAAACACCCCGAAGACCCAAAACACCCCGAAGACCCAAAACACCCCGAAGACCCAAAACACCCCGAAGACCCAAAACACCCCGAAGACCCAAAACACCCCGACGACAAAAAAACACTCCGATGACCCAAAACACCCCGAAGACCCAAAAACACCCCGAAGACCCAAAACACCCCGAAGACCCAAAACACCCCGAAGACCCAAAACACCCCGAAGACCCAAAACACCCCGAAGACCCAAAACACCCCTGAAGCCCCTGAAGACCCTGCAGACCCAAAAGCCTCTGAAGACACCAAAGACCCTGAAGACCCCAAAACACCTCAAAGACCCAAAATACCCTTAAAGGCCAAGCGGATCCAAAAGACCCTGAAGACCCAAAACACCATGAAGACCCAAAAGACACCGAAATGGTCAAAGATGCCTACCCCTCTGAAACGACATGTGGTGAGGCGTGCCGAGCGCGCCGAGTCAGGCTCGTATTATTATAATAGAGCAAACACATAGGGTTATGTCGTTATGTTTATATGCGATGAAAACGTCTTCTTCTTCTTCAAATAAAATCAACCAAGACCCTCTTAACCCTTTGAGTATGGATGATGCGCAACCCGCGAAAAAGTTGTGTACGGATGACGTTACTACACGTCATCGACTATACCTATAAATAGATCGTCAGTACGTGGTTGCATTCCCGTAATGCCAAATTAATCCCGTACCGGGGGTATTTTTATCAAAAAAAAATCCCGTACTCAAAGGGTAAATTAACCCTCTTAATTATGTTTAGACTGCTGACACCCCTCAGACCTTTGATCACCCTTTAATTCCCCCGATACTCTTAAGACCACCAAGACCCCTGAATACCCAAAATACCCTTAAAGACACAAAACACCCCAAAGTCCCAAAATACCCTTGAAGGCCCAGAGGCTCGAAAAGACACTGAAGACCCAAAATACCCTTGAAGGCTCTGAGGTTCAAAAATACCCTGAAGACCCAAATGGCCCCAACAACCCAAAACACGCCAAAGACTCAAAAGACCCCGATGACCCAAAACACCCTGAAGACCCAAAACACCACAAAGACCGAAAACACCCCCGAAGACCCAAAAAGATGCCTTAGACCCAAAACACCCAAAGACCCAAAATACCCTTAAAGGCCCAGAGGATCCAAAAGACCCTGAAGACCCAAATGGCACCAAAGACCCAGAAGACCCAAAAGACCCCGAAGACCCAAAGACCCTTAAATACCCAGAGGAACCAAAAGACCCTTAAGACCCAAAATCCCCTGAAGACACTGAAGACCCAAAATATCCCAAAGACCCCAAATACCCTGAAGAACGGAAAAGATACCAAAGACCCAAAAGACCCAAAGACCCAAAAGACCCCGAAGACCCAAAAGACCCGGAAGACCCAAAATACCCCAAAGTCCCCAAAGACCCCGAAGACCCAAAACACCCTGAAGCCACCAAAGACCCTTAAAAAGCCTTTAGACCTAAAATACCCTTAAATACCCTGAAGAACCAAAATACCCCAAAGACTCCTAAAGACCCAGAGGAAACAAAAATCCATGAAGACCCAAAAGCCCCTGAAGACACCAAAGACCCTGAAGACCCCGAAGACCCAAAACACCCCAAAGACCCAAAATACCCTTAAAAGACCCTGAAGACCCAAAATGGCCCTGAAAACCCAAAACACCATGAAGACACAAAATACTCAAAAGACACCAAAATGGTCAAAGATGCCTATCCATCTGAAACGACGTGTGGTGAGGTGCGCGGAGCGTGCCGAGTCAGGCTAGTTCTCTTAATAAATCTTTGTTGAACATTTGATGACAAATCTCAAATGGTAAGTTGAAATTTCTGGTCAATTGGCTGAATATTGATGATTTTACGTGACGCTGCCCTTTTGACCCTTTGACAAATTTATTAATTTGTCTTCTCCATATTCTTATATTATATCTTTGTTGAACATTTGATGACAAATCTCAAATGGTAAGTTGAAATTTCTGGTCAATTGGATGAAAATTGACGATTTTATGTGACCCTGACCTTTGGGCAAAATAATTAATTTGCCTTTTCCGTATTATCATAATAAAGCTTTGGTGAAAGTTTGATGAAAATATCTCAAATGGTAAAAAAAGTTACAGCCTGGACAGAGACACACAGACACACACACACACACACACACACACACACACACACACACACACACACACACACACACACACACACACACACACACACACACACACACACACACACACACACACACAATTGCAAAACCTCATCTCCCGCTGAGCGGGGACGGGCAACGACTAACAACGAAAGCAATAATTTTAACGACTCTAAATCGTAATAAAATACAAAGGGCACATAACACGCATCAGCAGGTTAATTTTAAACACACGCTACTGTAACGTCACACCGGGAGTTCACGTCACGGTGCCCAGCCAGGTACCTGGTTATTTCCTGTCCATCTTGTACTTTAACCCTCGTGTAATCAACAATGAACCATAGATTGTGATTTCTGATGTATACCGGTAAATGTGCACACCTGGAAAATGAGCACATTTTAAGTTAAAATACCGTACAATGAAGAAGTTATTTTCATCGAATATTTTCCATTTATTTACTATTGATTATGTGTAATTATATTACAGCGACTTGACCGAGGGCTCTGATTGGCGCGTACACTGCGAAAAGTTTGGATTCGAATCCCACAAGCACCTTATCCCTGTGTGTACCTTATACCTTATACCTGTGTTGTTTAGTGAAACGGCATCGATCAGCTGATCACTCGTTCTTCTCTCGACACATTCGATTCCCGATCGGATCAGATTAAAAACTGTTGTTCTGATCGATCTGTTTGATTAGAACTCCAGTAGGCTATCAGCTAGGGGGGTCAACCGGTACCAAATTGAGGGAGTAAGGCTAATAATGATTTTTGACAAGGTTTTTACCTCTAGAATAAGAAAATATGTGATAGCAAATTCAACGATGTAGCTAAATGTGTGTTATCACCCATTGATACATTTCAATGGGTGAAATGTATCAATTCATTGATACATTTCCACTATGTCGAAAATACGTGGTGGTGCGATACTTTTTTCCATGTGTATACTTGCAAATCTACTGAATGCCAGTTATTTTCGTGCATATTTTGTGCATAAAGTTGTTGCTATGATGGCAGCCATTTTGTGAAATTGGGCGCCATATTGGATTCTATCTTCTTGGATTAAAGTTCAGATGATGTATTTCATACTTTAAGAGAGTTGTAAAGTCTTAAACATCTCAAAACGCAATGCTATTTGTTACAAATTCCTACAAGAATATGAAACATGGTGTTTTTAATAGAAAAACATGCATTTTGGCGGCCATTTTGAAAATGAGGTGATAACACCCATTTAGCTACATGGTTGAATTTGCTATCACATATTTTCATATTCTAGGGGTAAAGACCTATCCAAAAATCGATATTAGGCTTACTCCCTCATTTTGGTACCAATGGACCCTATTTTGGGGGTCTGGCTGATGGCCTACAGCAAGTTGCCCGTGTTCGTGGCCGGATGGATATGGCAAAAATACAAATGGCGTCTTCCGTCATCAAGCCGGCAAAATGGGAGCAACAATAAACATTTATTGCCACATCTGATGCAATTTAAATGCTCTAATGATGGCACAACGCGCAAGGTGCTCCTTTTGAAACTGTTTGCTCGATATTAGTAGCTCTGATTCCTACGATCCGTAATAAAAATTTGTATCGGTGTCAAAGGCAGTGACCAATTGCAAATGTAGGATTGTGTAGTACCGACAGGGGCCGTTGGAACTCAGAGCTTGCCCTCATTTGCATGGAAATGTGAAGTCGCCTGTCCCATCTGGATTCAAGTTGTGCCCGTTAAAAATCCCACGACGTCTACCTGCCCGATAATCTTAGACTAAGATTAGACTTAGACTAAGATTAGTCTAAGATTAGACTCTTAGACTTTCGGTCTTGTTATTTACTAAGACTTAGTAAATAACAAGACCGAAAGTCTAACAGCGGCGTAGCCGGGCTTGTAAAATATTATAAACCACAAACACATATTATTAGCTTTTCAAACAGTCGGTAATGCTGTTTATAACATTAAACAAATAAATTTGGAGGAATCCCGACATCCATGAGGTACGTTTTACTTCCAGAACTGAAGAAAGATCTACTATAATCTATATACCCCACAAGGGTTGGATGTGTGCTCATTTACCAAGCAGCTAGTTAGTGCTTACCAAGCCAGCCGTTCCTTAATGGTTTTGAATGGAGTGCTTGCTCGAATGCTTAAACCACTTGACGATCTCTCCACAAGAAACTTGGTAAATGAAAACACTTTAGGAGTCGCGGAAGGCGAGAGAACGAGGCCATTCGTAGGGTTCGAAGATGGTTTATTGTAACAGCAAGATCCAGCACACTAAACTCGAACGGAAGTCAGCATGCTTATATAAAGCCAAAAGCCCTCTTCGGAGGGCGTGGCTCCGGCAACCGCGCATGCGTCACGTCCGCACAACCACTAGTCCAACAGGCCCGTGCACGTGTATTATGCCCAAATAAGGTAATCACATAAGGTAACCGCCACATGCGGTTACCTGCACATAAGGTAACCGCCACATACGTCCCCCCAGAATGCACTCCACGGGCCTGGCCGAGGCGACCGAGGGGCTGGGCAAGTCCTCGGGGGGGGGGGGTGGGGGGGCTGCCGAGGTTCCTCGCGGGCCTCCCGAGGTTGCAGGTCGCGGGTGCAGTGCCGAGAAGGCTCGAGCGGTGCACGCGAAAAGCGGGTGAGCCAACCGAGGGGCTGGTCAAGGCCTCGGGGGAGGCTGCCGAGGTTCCTCGTGGGCCTCCCGAGGATGCAGGGTCGGAGAAGTATTTGCGGTTGTAGTTGTAGTTGCGCGAGGGTGACGAAGCGGCCGTGCCGCTAACGTCAGCGCGCGCGAAGGTGACGAAACAGCCGTTCTGCCAACGTCAGTGCACGCGAAGGTGACGAAGCAGCCGTGCCTTCGGAGGGTCTTGGAATCGGTTCGCCCCTCCGGTCGTAGAGGAGGAGCCGAGCGCGGTGCGCGAACCTCATAGTCATGGCCGTCATCGTTTCCAAAACTCCGGCATTTCAAAACCGCGTTCGAAACTGTGCCCGAAGCCGTGCGGGAGAAGCCGGCGTCACCAGCTTAGGTGGCTTCCCTGGCTAGGGCGCGCTTGCCGTGTTCGTTCGCAGCCCCCAAATCCGTTCAGGGGCAGTCGGAGGTCACCAGTTTAGGAGTCGCGGAAGGCGAGAGAACGAGGCCATTCGTAGGGTTCGAAGATGGTTTATTGTAACAGCAAGATCCAGCACACTAAACTCGAACGGAGGTCAGCATGCTTATATAAAGCCAAAAGCCCTCTTCGGAGGGCGTGGCTCCGGCAACCGCGCGTGCGTCACGTCCGCACAACCACAAGTCCAACAGGCCCGTGCACGTGTATTATGCCCAAATAAGGTAATCACATAAGGTAACCGCCACATGCGGTTACCTGCACATATGGTAACCGCCACAACACACCCAATGTTCTTGAGACCCGACAATAGATCGACTGTAATCTATATACCCCAAAGAGGAATGACCCTTCCTGCCACTCTTAGTGAGGTGTAGGCCTACTTGTAAATAATTAAAATGTCGGTCGGTGGAGTCAGCCGTCGTAATGACATCACAACGTAATGGACTGAAAAGTGCCACTTCTTTAATATGTAGAACATTGTGGCGGACACGAAAGCACTGACGTGGTGACATCACCCCGCACACCAAGTGGGGGTGGGCCACGCCCGGGAGAGAGGCGTGGCCTCACGATATACACGGGGCGCGCAGCCCTGAGCAGCTCAGTGTTACAGTGAGCTCTTGAATAAAGACTCTTACAAGTTACCGCGTTGTCCGCTTCCTCCGTGCTCACAAGCAGCGCGCGTAACGCCGCGCTTTACTGGTGACCTCGACGTTGGATCTGCCGTAGCGATCCTTCCGAACACGACGCCATTGCCATGGCCAACAACGCGATGTCGGTTAAACTTCCCGAATTTTGGGAGGCCCAGGCCGAAGTTTGGTTCGTCCAAGCCGAAGCCCAGTTTCAGCTTCGGCGCCTCACCGGCGACGACACGCGCTACTGCCACGTCGTCGCCTCCCTCGGGCCCGGCACGGCCGCTCGAGTTGTGTCCGTCCTTCGCCACCCACCGGACGGCCACAAGTACGAGGCACTCAAGCGGCTGCTCCTAGCCACGTTCGGCCTCACGGAGGACGCACGGGCCGACCGCCTCCTGGGTCTCCCCGAGCTCGGCGACACGTGCCCGTCGGTCCGAATGGACCATATGCGGTCACTGTTGGGCGACGAAGCCCCTGGTTCTATATTCCGGGTGCTTTTCCGTCGCCAACTTCCAGCACAGGTACGCCTCGCGTTGGCCGGGACCGTGCTAATGGAACCCCGAGCATTGGCCGCCGAGGCGGACAGGTACTTCGCGGCTTTGGACACGCGGGCGAGAGTCGGTGCGGCGCACCTCGTGGATCCCGAGGCTGATGCTGATCCACAGCATCAGCTTCCACAGCATACACAGCATGCTGATACGCACCTCGTGGCCGCCGCCACGCCCCGCCCACCGCCGCGGCGAAAACCGCCACCGCGGGGAAAACCGCCGGCTCCACCAGCCTGGCGGAGCCAGCCGCACTCCTCCAGCTCCACCACCTGGTGCTGGTTCCATGCCAAGTACGGCCACGAGGCTCGACAGTGTCATCCGCCATGCTCCTTCAACAGGTCGGGAAACGACCGGGCCGGCGCTCAATAGTGGCAATGAGCACCGGCCGTTCGAGCAGCCTGCTGTTCATAACGGACACCTTATCCGGGCGCCGTTACCTGTGCAACACGGGAGCGCAGGTGAGTGTCGTTCCTGCCGGTACGTCAGACAAGCACACCGCGGGCGGGGGCCCCGCGCTGCTTGCCGCGAACGGGACGCCCATCCATACGTACGGAAAACGCTGCCTCTCTCTGCGGTTCGGAGGGCAGGTTTTCCGATGGTCGTTCGTCACCGCCGACGTGCCCATGGCATTGCTTGGCGCGGACTTCCTGTGCGCTAATGGGCTCCTGGTCGACGTAAAGCACAGACGTCTTGTCCAGGCCGAGACGTTCAGCTCGCTCGCTTGTGCGCTGCCCAGCTCGTCGAGCAGCTCACCGAGCGGCTCACCGAGCGGCTTGCCAAGCGGCTTGCCGAACGGTTCGGTTCCGGCCACGTTGATCTGTACGCTTCCGGCAGCGGACGAATTCACCCGCCTCCTCGCCAGCTTCCCGGCCCTCACGCGGCCCACCTTCTCGGCGGGGGCCATCAAGCACGGGGTGGCCCATCACATCCCCACCGTCGGGCCACCGGTCTACGCCCGGGCACGCCGCCTCGAGCCGACGAAGCTGGCGGTAGCAAAAGCGGAGTTCGCTACCCTGGAGCGACTCGGCATCGTTCGGCGCTCGGAGAGTGCTTGGGCGTCGCCGCTGCACATCGTGCCGAAGCCCGGCGGGGGATGGCGACCGTGCGGGGACTATCGCCGTCTCAATGACGCCACCACCCCCGACCGCTACCCCGTCCCCCACATTCAGGACTTTTCCGCCCGTTTGGCGGGCATGTCCTTCTTCTCGAAGGTGGACCTCATACGCGGCTACCATCAGGTCCCCGTCAGGCTGGAGGACGTCCCGAAGACGGCGGTCATCACGCCGTTCGGACTCTTCGAATTCCTGTGGATGCCCTTCGGTCTGAAGAATGCAGCTCAGGCGTTCCAGCGGCTGATGGACAGCGTCCTGCGCAACTTGGATTTTGTATATGTCGACCTGGACGATATCCTCGTTGCCAGCGCGTCCCGCGAAGAGCACCTACACCACCTCCGCACGCTCTTCGAACGCCTGGGCCAGCATGGCCTGATTGTGAACCCCGCAAAGTGCCGGTTCGGCGTCGCCGTAATCGATTTTCTGGGGCACCGCGTCACCAGGCACGGAGCCGTCCCCCTGCCGGCCAAGGTGGAGGCGGTGAAGGGGTTTCCGCGCCCCCGCACGATCAGGGGGCTGCAGGAGTTCCTGGCCATGGTGAACTTTTACCATCGGTTCCTGCCCCGTATCGCCCAGCTCCTGCGCCCCCTGCACGAAGCTCTCCGAGGTAAGCTGGGCAAAGGCGACGTTACCTGGACCGAGCAGATGGACGGTGCGTTCACGGGCGCGAAGCTCGCCTTGGCTAACGCCACCATGCTCGCACACCCGGCGCCCGATGCACCGATCGCCCTCACCACCGACGCCTCGGACTACGCGGTGGGCGCGGTGCACGAGCAATGGGTGCGTGGAGCTTGGCAACCGCTGGCGTTCTTTAGCCGGCAGCTTCGCCCGCCCGAACGCCGTTACAGTACCTTCGACCGCGAGTTGCTCGGGCTTCACTTGGCGGTCAGGCACTTCCGCCATCTGCTCGAGGGCCGTGCGTTCACGGCCTTCGTCGACCACAAGCCGCTGATCTTCGCGATGGGCAAGGTCACCGAGCCGTGGTCGGCCCGGCAGCAGCGTCACCTCTCGGCCGTGTCCGAGTACACGACGGACATCCAGCACGTCGCGGGGAAGGACAACCAGGTGGCGGATTGCCTTTCCCGGGCCGTCGCCCATGCAGTCCACCTCGGCATCGACTATGCCCGGATGGCAGCGGACCAGGCCGCTGACCCCGACGTCCAGGTCTTGCGGACCGCCGTCATGGGCCTCCGCGTCACCGAGGTGCCGTTCGACGGCGCGGGCGCGGCCCTCTTGTGCGACGTCTCCCTCGGGCGGCCTCGCCCCATCGTGCCCGCGGGCTGGCAGCGCCAAGTGTTTGACGCCATCCACGGCCTGTCCCACCCGGGCGCGAGGGCCTCCCAAATGTTGATCGCCGACAAATTCGTCTGGCATGGCCTCCGGAAGGCCGTCCGCGGCTGGGCCAGGACGTGCCTCGCGTGCCAGCACGCCAAGGTGCATCGGCACACCCAGGCCCCGTTGGCTCCGTTTACGGTGCTGGAACGCCGGTTTGACCACGTCCACGTGGACCTGGTGGGACCTCTGCCCCCCTCGCGGGGTTTCACCCACGTCCTCACCATGGTGGACCGCACCACCCGGTGGCCATGCCCTTGGCGTCGACGACGGCGGCGGATGTCGCGCAGGCTTTCATCTCCACCTGGGTCGCCCGGTTCGGCGCCCCCTCAGACATCTCGTCCGACCGCGGCCCCCAGTTCACCTCGGAGCTCTGGGGGGCGGTCGCGCAGGGGCTCGGGGTCCGGCTGCACCAAACCACGGCCTACCACCCCCAGGCTAATGGCCTGTGTGAGCGATTTCACCGCTCATTGAAGGCGGCGCTCCGGGCCACCCTCCGCGACGGCGGCTGGTTCGACAGGCTCCGCTGGGTCCTGCTGGGCCTCCGGACGGCGCCCAAGGAGGACCTGCGCGCATCCGCGGCGGAGTTGGTCTTCGGGCAACCGCTGCGGGTGCCGGGCGAGTTCCTCCCCGACTCCACGGCACCATGGTCCACGGCACAGCAGCGCTCCGCTCTGCAGGAGACCGCCCAGAGGTTCACCCCGGTGCCAAGGGCACGCCACTGGCACCCACCGACGCACGTCGCCCCGGAGCTTCGCACGGCGGAGTACGTCTTCGTCCGCCACGATGCCCACCGGACACCACTGCGGCCCCCGTACGACGGGCCTTTCCGCATGCTGGAGACCGGGGTGAAGCACTTCACCCTGGACATCGGCGGTACTCCTGACCGCGTTTCTGTGGACCGCCTCAAGCCGGCCCACCTCGACGTGGACCATCCACCGCCAGTGGCCCGACCCCCGCGTCGGGGCCGCCCCCCTGCGGGCGGACCCCCGGCACTGCCCAGCCCCGCCGCCACGCCGCCCCCCCCGGTCCTGCACCCATCTCAGGGGCAGCCGGAGGCATCCCAGATGGCATCCCTGCATCCCAGACGCCGCCAGTCGCCAGGGGGCGCTTTGGCTGGGTCATCCGTTTGCCCCGCAAACTGACCCTTCAGGTGCGCAGAGATTCTGGGGGGGCGCGTGTGGCGGACACGAAAGCACTGACGTGGTGACATCACCCCGCACACCAAGTGGGGGTGGGCCATGCCCGGGAGAGAGGCGTGGCCTCACGATATACACGGGGCGCGCAGCCCTGAGCAGCTCAGTGTTACAGTGAGCTCTTCAATAAAGACTCTTACAAGTTACCGCGTTGTCCGCTTCCTCCTTGCTCACAAGCAGCGCGCGTAACGCCGCGCTTTACTAGCGTGCGAGAGAAGCCGGCGTCACCAGCTTAGGTGGCTTCCCTGGCTAGGGCACGCTGGCCGTGTTCGTTCGCAGCCCCCAAATCCGTTCGGGGGCAGTCGGAGGTCACCAGTTTAGGAGTCGCGGAAGGCGAGAGAACGAGGCCATTCGTAGGGTTCGAAGATGGTTTATTGTAACAGCAAGATCCAGCACACTAAACTCGAACGGAAGTCAGCATGCTTATATAAAGCCAAAAGCCCTCTTCGTAGGGCGTGGCTCCGGCAACCGCGCGTGCGTCACATCCGCACAACCACAAGTCCAACAGGCCCGTGCACGTGTATTATGCCCAAATAAGGTAATCACATAAGGTAACCGCCACATGCGGTTACCTGCACATAAGGTAACCGCCACAACACACCCAATGTTCTTGAGACCCGACAATAGATCGACTGTAATCTATACACAAAGAATTAAGTTAAGCACCCCTACACAACGAATTAAGGTAAGCACCCCCTAATATATATTCTTTGTGTATATGTATACATTGGCATATATTCTAAGGTATGTGAGATCAAATAATGATTGGTATGACATTAGTTATTGACGTTATTGACGTTATTGACGTCACTTACACGTTATTGACATTACACGTTATTGACGTTATTGACGTTATTGACGTTATTGACGTTATTGACGCAAAGATCGCTAGAGGTCTTCTCAGAACAATGACTGTACGTTAGAAAACATAAACGTCATCCACACTGTCCGTGATGGACTTATAGCTCCATACTTAAATTGAGGTGAAAATATGCCTAAAATTCCCAAAAAATTTCACCTTAAATTATGCAGAATAAAATATTGAAAACGGCATGATTGTTATGTTTTTATGTGACCATAATATCACTTCTCCAGAAAATATAGCAATATCATGGGTATATTACACTGTTTTGACGACAACAAACTTGTAATGTGCGAGGTTGTAAAAAACGGGGGGGGTGCTTAACTTAATTCTTTGTGTATATATACCCCAAAGAGGAATGACCCTTCCTGCCACTCGTAGTGAGCAGGTGTAGGCCTACTTGTAAATAATTAAAATGTCGGTCGGTGGAGTCAGCCGTCATAATGACATCACAACGTAATGGACTGAAAAGTGCCACTTCTTTAATATGTAGAACATGATATATTTTAACTTCCAGTACGTTTGCAGTCACTACGAAGGGATTAGTGTTATGATTAGATTTACTATAATATTAACGTTACGTTATCATTATTTCGAAAATGATATTACTATAAAAAAAACTTAGACGAATTCCTTATTTCCTCGGTTATTAATACTAGGACGTGCCCGTACGTGGGTGCCCGTACGTGCGTGCAAAAAAGCATGCGTGCAAACAACAACAACAAAAAAAAAACTTTGAAACCACGTGGCAGTAACGACCACAGAACCCCCCCCCCTCTATTTACATGAAATGGTTTGGTCCATTCGCAACGACCACAGAACCCCCCCCCCCCCCCCCCTCTATTTACATGAAATGGTTTGGTCCAAAGCGAACGGCTTGCGGAGTTTGGTAAAGAAATCGCCATAGCTCGGTAACTACTTCTCCGATTAATATGAAACCTTGAAAAGGCACATCCTCGGGTCCCCAGCAATATACCTGGCAAGTTTCAAGTATATCGGACCGGTAGTTGTCGAGAAACAGCGGTCACAGACAAACACACACACACACACACACACAGAGATTACTGGAATTATAGATTAACTAGGACGTGCCCGTACGTGGGTGCCCGTACGTGCGTGCAAAAAAGCATGCATGCAAACAACAACAACAAAAAAAAACTTTGAAACCACGTGGCAGTAACGACCACAGAACCCCCCCCCCCTCTATTTACATGAAATGGTTTGGTCCATTCGCAACGACCACAGAACCCCCCCCCCCCCCCCCCTCTATTTACATGAAATGGTTTGGTCCAAAGCGAACGGCTTGCGGAGTTTGGTAAAGAAATCGCCATAGCTCGGTAACTACTTCTCCGATTAATATGAAACCTTGAAAAGGCACATCCTCGGGTCCCCAGCAATATACCTGGCAAGTTTCAAGTATATCGGACCGGTAGTTGTCGAGAAACAGCGGTCACAGACAAACACACACACACACACACACACACACACACACACACACACACACACACACAGAGATTACTGGAATTATAGATAGACTAGGACGTGCCCGTACGTGGGTGCCCGTACGTGCGTGCAAAAAAGCATGCGTGCAAACAACAACAAAAAAAAACTTTGAAACCACGTGGCAGTAACGACCACAGAACCCCCCCCCCCCTCTATTTACATGAAATGGTTTGGGCCATTCGCAACGACCACAGAACCCCCCTCTTTTACATGAAATGGTTTGGTCCAAAGCGAACGGCTTGCGGAGTTTGGTAAAGAAATCGCCATAGCTCGGTAACTACTTCTCCGATTAATATGAAACCTTGAAAAGGCACATCCTCGGGTCCCCAGCAATATACCTGGCAAGTTTCAAGTATATCGGACCGGTAGTTGTCGAGAAACAGCGGTCACAGACAAACACACACACACACACACACACACACAGAGATTACTGGAATTATAGATAGATATTAGTGCCGAACAACGATCATCACTGATCATGAACCATACACCGCTTCAATCCATAAACCTTCAATTCACGACATTGGGATGAAAGTATTATGGTTATATTTACTATATTATTATTATTACTTGTGGGGTCACCCGTGGGAATCCCACGGACATGGACGTGTGTGACATTTCGACATATTGAGTTGGATGCTGCACCTGTTTCACAATAACACACACACACACACACACACACACACACACACACACACACACACACACACACACACACACACACACACACACACACACACACACACACACATACACACACACACGTACACCGACACACATATACACATACACACACACATATATATACACACACACACATATATACACACACACGCAAACACACATACACACACATGTACACCGACACATGCATATACACATACACACATATACACATACACATATGGATACACACACATGCACACACATACACATATACACACACAGACACATACACATATACACATACACACACACAGACACACACACACACACACACATGCATACACATACACACACACATGCTTACACATACACACATATACATACATGCACACACACGTACACACACATGTACACCCACACACATGCACACACATATATATACACATACAGACACACACATATATACACATACACACATATATACACACACATACACATGTGTACACACACATGTACACCGACACACATACATACACATATGCACATACACATATACACACACATATATATACACATACACACATGTACACCCACACACACACATACATACACACACACACACAAACACACACACACATATACACACACACACATATACACATACAGACACACACACACACACAGACATATATATACACATACACATATATGCACGCACGCACACACACACACACACACACACACACACACACACACACACACACACACACACATATGCACGCGCGCGCACACGCACGCGCACACACACACACACACGTCCCACATGTATATATCCCACATCCCACATGTATATACATGTTTAAAGTGTACGTGCCCTTCCCCCCTCCCCCGCCCGGCAACGCTGAGTACTTCTGCTAGTAACTAAGGAAATAAAAACGAAGAAATATCTCTGGGTAATTTCCTGAAACTCGGTGAAATTCGCTGAAATTCGCTGAAATTCGCTCGGTGTATCGGTGAAATATTTTATTTGGGCGGTGTAGAATTGCTTCGAACGAAATATCTCTTAGCAATTTCCCGTCTGTGTTTCATGTCCATGCACACGTGAAATGGAGTTTGTTTTTGCACACGTGAAATGAACATGTGAACCTTTACTTCCGGATAATAATGTTGAATGAAATAAAAACGAAGAAATATAGTGGGGTCACCCGTGGGACATTTCGACATATTGAGTTAGATGCTGCACATTCAAAATGGTAACTGGCAATTCATCAGATCCAGAAATGGTGCAATGAACACAATTTATTTATTTCACATAATATGTGACCCCTCACTCCTCTCCACCTGACACTCTCCTCTCTCCACCTGACACTCTCCTCTCTCCACCTGACACTCTCCTCTCTCCACCTGACACTCTCCTCTCTCCACCTGACACTCTCCTCTCTCCACCTGACACTCTCCTCTCTCCACCTAGCACTCCTCTCCTCTCCAATCCCTCACCTCTCCAATCCCTCACACTCCTCTTCTCTCCAATCCCTCACTCGCCTCTCCAATCGCTCCTCACTCGCCTCTCCAATCGCTCCTCACTCGCCTCTCCAATCGCTCCTCACTCGCCTCTCCAATCGCTCCTCACTCGCCTCTCCAATCGCTCCTCACTCGCCTCTCCAATCGCTCCTCACTCGCCTCTCCAATCGCTCCTCACTCGCCTCTCCAATCGCTCGTCACTCGCCTCTCCAATCGCTCCTCACTCGCCTCTCCAATCGCTCCTCACTCGCCTCTCCAATCGCTCCTCACTCGCCTCTCCAATCGCTTCTCACTCGCCTCTCCAATCGCTCCTCACTCGCCTCTCCAATCGCTCCTCACTCGCCTCTCCAATCGCTCCTCACTCGCCTCTCCAATCGCTCCTCACTCGCCCCTCCAATCGCTCCTCACTCTCCTCTCCAATCGCTCCTCACTCACCTCTCCAATCGCTCCTCACTCGCCTCTCCAATCGCTCCTCACTCGCCTCTCCAATCGCTCCTCACTCGCCTCTCCAATCGCTCCTCACTCGCCTCTCCAATCGCTCCTCACTCGCCTCTCCAATCGCTCCTCACTCGCCTCTCCAATCGCTCCTCACTCGCCTCTCCAATCGCTCCTCACTCTCCTCTCCAATCGCTCCTCACTCTCCTCTCCAATCGCTCCTCACTCGCCCCTCCAATCGCTCCTCACTCGCCCCTCCAATCGCTCCTCACTCTCCTCTCCAATCGCTCCTCACTCGCCTCTCCAATCGCTCCTCACTCGCCTCTCCAATCGCTCCTCACTCGCCTCTCCAATCGCTCCTCACTCACCTCTCCAATCGCTCCTCACTCACCTCTCCAATCGCTCCTCACTCGCCTCTCCAATCGCTCCTCACTCGCCTCTCCAATCGCTCCTCACTCACCTCTCCAATCGCTCCTCACTCACCTCTCCAATCGCTCCTCACTCGCCTCTCCAATCGCTCCTCACTCGCCTCTCCAATCGCTCCTCACTCGCCTCTCCAATCGCTCCTCACTCGCCTCTCCAATCGCTCCTCACTCGCCTCTCCAATCGCTCCTCACTCGCCTCTCCAATCGCTCCTCACTCACCTCTCCAATCGCTCCTCACTCACCTCTCCAATCGCTCCTCACTCGCCTCTCCAATCGCTCCTCACTCGCCTCTCCAATCGCTCCTCACTCACCTCTCCAATCGCTCCTCACTCACCTCTCCAATCGCTCCTCACTCGCCTCTCCAATCGCTCCTCACTCGCCTCTCCAATCGCTCCTCACTCACCTCTCCAATCGCTCCTCACTCGCCTCTCCAATCGCTCCTCACTCGCCTCTCCAATCGCTCCTCACTCACCTCTCCAATCGCTCCTCACTCGCCTCTCCAATCGCTCCTCACTCACCTCTCCAATCGCTCCTCACTCTCCTCTCCAATCGCTCCTCACTCTCCTCTCCAATCGCTCCTCACTCGCCCCTCCAATCGCTCCTCACTCTCCTCTCCAATCGCTCCTCCAATCGCTCCTCACTCGCCTCTCCAATCGCTCCTCACTCGCCTCTCCAATCGCTCCTCACTCACCTCTCCAATCGCTCCTCACTCGCCTCTCCAATCGCTCCTCACTCGCCTCTCCAATCGCTCCTCACTCACCTCTCCAATCGGCTTTCCCCGTCTCGTTTCTCTCGTTTTTCTCCCGTCTCGTTCTTTTTCTTGCTCCAAATCGGCCCGTCTCGCCCGTCGGCCCGTCGGAATCGGAAATGGGCCCGTCTTGCTTTCTTGCTTGCGCGTAAATAAATTGTGTTCATTACACCATTTCTGGATCTGATGACTTGCCAGTAACCATTTTGTAAAAATGAATGTGCAGCATCTAACTCAATATGTCGAAATGTCACACACATCCATGCCCGTGGGATTCCCACGGGTGACCCCGCAAGTTTGCATTGACGTTCGTCGATGGACTCGTTCGCCCGTCTCATTCGTTTTCTTGCTACATCCTGTTCAAGTCTGCGTTCTTCATCGATCGTCTCATTCATTTTGGAAATAGAAGTTTCCACGCAGCGCATGAATTGTCGCGATCCTCAAGAGGAAGTGTCTCGTAATCATCAAATGATAAATGGCAAGTAAATTATATTGTGGAAAATTAAAGATTTCAAATAAACCTATTTAAAGTGTATGCGCACATAACTAATAAAAAAACGAAGAAATATCTCTCGGTAATTTCCTGAAACATATTTTACTTCCGGCTAATAATGTTGAATGAAATAAAAACGAAGAAATATATACACAAAGAATTAAGTTAAGCACCCCCCCCCCCCCCGTTTTTTTACAACCTCACACATTACAAGTTTGTTGTCGTCAAAACAGTGTAATATACCCATGATATTGCTATATTTTCTGGAGAAGTGATATTATGGTCACATAAAAACATAACAATCATGCCGTTTTCAATATTTTATTCTGAATAATTTAAGGTGAAATTTTTTGGGAATTTTAGGCATATTTTCACCTCAATTTAAGTATGGAGCTATAGGTCCATCACGGACAGTGTGGATGACGTTTATGTTTTCTAACGTACAGTCATTGTTCTGAGAAGACCTCTAGCGAGCTTTGCGTCAATAACGTGTGTAGGACCCACGTGATCGGATCACTGACTCAACCCTACGTCTCATAGACCCTGTGTATCTGCATTTCATCAATGGATAATTGCTAATGTCATACCAATCATTATTTGATCTCACATACCTTAGAATATATGCCAATGTATACATATACACAAAGAATATATATTAGGGGGTGCTTACCTTAATTCGTTGTGTAGGGGTGCTTAACTTAATTCTTTGTGTATATGTCGGCATCATTGTTGACGTTTTTGTGACGACTGTCATCAAACGAAAAAGTAATATATCTTAACGGAAAAGCAAAAGCGAATTTTTTATATATATTGACACGTTGCCGTCGGTGTCATGTTGGGCGGTGTATGATACACCATGACGCGATTTTTAAAAATATATCTCTGCATCTTTCCCGCGTGTGTGGAATGTTCTCAATTATTGCTGACACCGAGTCTAAAACCATCGATAAAAATGAAATCATATGGTGAGTTAGATTGGAGATAAAGGCGTGAGAGAGACTCAATGGCCTTGAAGTTACAGGCGTTTGAGAATTCATTTCGTTCTATAAACGGCAACTTTCATCGGATTTTCTTCCCGTTTTTTTTCAACCGAGTCTAAAACTATGTTAGCGACTGTGAAAAATGAAATGATATATCGAATTTGATTTGAAATAAAATTGGGAGAGAGAGCAAGACACCACGGGCCTACAAAACAGGCCTCAAAGCTATGCAAGTTAATAAAATGGTGGATATTTGTTTATAATTATATGCAGCCACTCCCAGAATGGGTGGAGCTATGGGTGGAGCTACCCTGCAAACCGAGTAAGCCACACCCCGGACAGACACCCAACAGACAGAATCATCTACGGCTATTATAATATAGATTACGAAAACGATACTACTGAAATGATACACTGCTGTATGAAGAAACCTGGGCTTAATTTGTCCGAAGCGGTAGGAAGATGACTCACAACGCCTAAGGCCTACACGTACCGTATTGTTGGAAGAGACATAACGCTGATGCTTTCGATATTTGATGATCATTTTAACAATCAGTTTGTTTGTGTTTCACACTGAATGAATAACATAAGGGTAGGGCATGGCGATTGTGATATATGACAGGTTCGACGATATATTCAGCATGAACAGCATATAAATAAAAATGGCGGTGCATGGAGAGTCAGCTGCAGCACGGCCATAATGACATCAGACGTAATCACATCACCCTATCATGTGACCAGATGCTCAGCTCTGATTGGTATACGTTTGAGGGGACATACATACATACATACATACATACATACATACAGACGGACAAACTGTTCCTGACGGCTCTGCCCGATGGGCTACGCCGTAAAAAGCTAGCTTGTGGTGAGCTACCTACATAAGGTGGGAGTGGCTGCGGCACAGGCAAGAAGGACCAAATGGTTCCCTCTTATGCTTAGGTTTCCTTGGCTTTTCTTAAGCTTAACTAGAAACACCCACTCCATCCGAGCAGGAAGGGGGGAAGGGAAATATTGGGGGAGGTGGGGCAATTTCGTCTCCTGGAAAGCAAATCCAACGGAAGGAAATCTCATTTCCTTTCACAAAGCCCCAAACAAGTGTGTGTCCACCCTCAGGAGAGCCAAGAAACAATATCTCACCATTCTCAAGACTGAACTCTCTTATCTGTCTCCCTCTTCCAAATCCTGGTGGCGTCTGGTCAAATCTGTTTCTGGTGTTTGTTCCCCCTCCATCCCCTCCCTCACCTCAAACGGCTTAACGGCTGACTCCGCACGTGAAAAATCTGAATGCCTCAACTCTGTGTTTGCCTCTAAATCTTGTGTCCCAAACCCATCCCTCTCTGTACCCACCGTACCCAGTCGTACCCAGCTGCTCCTGGACTCTGTGTCCTTTCCTCCTGACAAGGTGGAAAAGTTTCTGTCAACCCTCGACTCTGATTCTGCAACTGGTCCTGACGGCATCAGCCCACGGGTCCTAAAATCATGTTCTTCTGCTCTTTCACTCCCTCTTTCTGTTCTCTTCACCCTCTCTTTTGCTCAAGGTCATCTGCCATCTGCTTGGAAATCAGCCAACATCACCGCTTTGCACAAAAAAGGTGCAAAAACAGATCCCAGCAACTACAGACCAATCAGCCTTCTCCCAATTATCAGCAAAGTCATGGAATCCATCATTGCTTCAGATATTAAATCTTTCCTCTTCTCCAATGGCTTGATCTCTGATCATCAATTTGGTTTCAGACCTGGTCACTCTACTCTGGACATGCTGCTTCTGCTTTCTCAACAATGGATGGAGGTCCTCAACGCCAAACAGGAAATTAGAGCTGTCTCCCTTGACATTTCACATGCCTTCGATACGGTCTGGCACCCTGCTCTGCTCTCCAAACTCTCCTCCTTTGGTATCCATGGAAATCTCCACGCATGGCTGGCGGACTTCCTCTCTGGTCGTAGTCAACGTGTGGCCCTGAATGGGTTTCTCTCATCTCCTCTTCCTGTTCAGGCTGGAGTTCCCCAAGGTAGTGTTCTGGGCCCTGTGCTTTTTCTGGTCTTCATCAATGATCTCTCTGACTCTCTTGAAAATCCTCTCTATCTCTTTGCTGACGACTCTACTCTCTGTCGCTCCATTCCTCATCCCTCAGATCGGCAGTCTGCAGCCTCCTCACTCTCTGCAGACCTGGACAAAATCACAGACTGGTCAAACAAGTGGAACATGTCTTTCAATCCTGACAAATCTCACACTCTTACAATGTCTCTCCGAAAGGACCGACTGGACAACCCTCCCATCTACTTTCTCAACAATCCTCTCCAAGAAGTTCTGTCGCTCAAGCTTTTGGGTCTCACTATCTGCCATGATCTTTCTTGGGAAAACCACATTTCCAAGCTGGCCTCCAAAGCCAGTCGCCGACTGGGCATCCTCCGTCGTGCGAAGTCCTTCCTTGGCACACCTGAGCTCCTCACCACATACAAGGCTTTCATCCGCAGCTCAATGGAATACTGTTCCCCCCTCTGGGCTGGTGCTCCTGCCTCACACCTTGCTCGGCTTCACGCTGTTGAGGCCAAAGCTTTCAGAATCATTGGAATCTCCTGCGATGTAGTCAACGCCGAGGGCCTTTCACTCACTCACCGCAGGCAGGTTGGTGGTCTTTCTGTCTTCTAACAACTCCTCTCTGGCCTTGCCCCCCCAGCTCTCTCTGTGCTCTGTCCCCCCAATATTCCTTCAGGTCGCACAAGATCTGCCTGCAACCCTCTTATGGTTAAACTGCCAAAGTCTAGGCTCTCTGCTCACCTTCACTCTTTCATTCCCCTTTTCTCCCGCCTCTGGAACAAACTCCCCCACTCCCTTCAATCCCACTCCTCCCTCCAGGGCTTTAAAACAGATGTTCACCACCATCTCTTATCGTCCCCCATCGAAAACCTTGATCTTTTCTACCCCCGGTAATTCACCCCAGAGTCCTTGCAGTGTTCATATGTTTTAATCCTCTCCCACCTCCCCCCAAGTCCTCCCGATGTCCCTGCTCTCAAATGTTGTGTTTGTGTCCTTCCTCCTCTTCCCCCTCTCTTTTGTGTCCTTCCCCCTCTCTCCCCATCTTGTCTGCCGCTCCCCTTGTTTTTTGTGTTTTGTGTGTCGGTTTGTCTTTTTGTGTGATTAATGTTAGCTCTTTCACGAGCCTCGATCTTGTATACAAAAAAAAAAAAAAAAAAAAAAAAATTATACTCGTATTTTGTGCTGTTGCTAGTAATCCCCTATCTCTAGCAGGGGCCAAGAAACCACTTGCATTGTACCACCCTGTATAAGAGAAAATCGTAAGTCGGCTCCTACCCTTGTGGGGGAGGGGAGGGAGAGATGAGGAAGGGAGGGGGTTGTGCCCATGACATGACCCTGGGTACCCCCAGCACGTATACAAAATTTGCTGGGGATTGGTCCAGCTGTGTGTTTATCTTGCACGTGTCAGGGTTAGGTAATTGGTTCATTCTGTCTGTCTGTCAGTCTATTTATATGATGAGGGACTACTTAATTACCTCCACCACCGAAGGTTGACAGAGGTTGTGTTTTCACCTCTCTGTCTGTCTGTCTGTTTGTTTGTTTGTCTGTCTGTGAATGGCATATCCCCAAAGGTTGTGGGCGGGTTTGGACGAAATTTGGTGGACATGTTGGGTGTGTGTCAAGGACAAAAGGAATAGATTTTGGTGAAGATCCAGATCCGAATATTAGAATTTTGTAAGCGGTGGAGCCGCTTCACTATTTGGCTATGTCCTTCCTTCCATCGTCCGTCAAAAATGAAGAAGAACCTTTCTAACCCAACGTGTTTAATTCTAAATGGTTCTATAGTGTAATTCTAGAGGGCTCTAAAGGGTATTTCTAGAGTGTTCTAAAAGGTAATTATAATGGGTTCTAATGGGTTATTCTAGAGGGTTCTAAAGAGTTCTTCTGAAACTTCTAAAGGGTAATTCTAATGGGTTTCGGTAGTTTCTCGGTTTTGCCTATTTCATATTACAATGAACCGTTTCCTTGATTTTTAATTGTTGTTTGGGTGTGATTTTTAATAAGTGATTCTTCACCATTGAGTGATGGGGCCAAAAGCGATATATAGCATGATATTTCAAAAAGTTGTGGACGAATTATGACAAAACTAGGTGGATGAGTTGGGAAGGTGACAAGAACAAGCCGATTAGATTTTGGTTCAGGTCTGGATGCAGATCTGGCCTATCAGTGGGATACAAAACGTAAACCATTCAGCCTGGCGGAGGTATGTGCTCTACCGAATGCAATTCCCGTATCAATTGAATTTTTTATATTGAACAATGTAGAACACGAATCGGAACACTAACGTGCAGCTTAGCAGTACTTTGGGTCTGAAATTGGCAAATTGTATGACATCTCTTTCCGAGCACGCATGCACACTCGCGTGTAGCATTTGCTTCATCCTGTCTCTGTCTGGCAGTCAAACACAATTGAAAATCATTCCAAAAAGGAAACTTACTGTTTTTATGGATATCATGAACGACACTAACAACAGGCGCAGAAAAATAATTTAAAGTGTTAAATAGGGTGTTGTAAAAGAGGGTGCATCAACAGTGGTAAACTTCCGAATAAAAGCTTTTATTTTCTACAGCATCTACAACCCTTCTCTTACTTCAATCAAATCATATATTTGAACACTGGAGAACACAAATGGCCTGGTTTGCACTTCCAAAAATCCTACAGTTTAGCAGTACTTGGGCAAAAGTTTACGCCTTTTGACCAATCTAATTTGCCACGTGCTCTAAGGGCAGAGTAACATTCAGATTCTGGAAAAATGGTGGTGCCTAGCCATGCAATCACAAAGCAAACTTCATCCAAAAGATGTTTGTTTAGTCCATCTTTTTCTCAAAGATTGGTTCAGAATTGTCAGTTTCTCTGAGAAGAGTTGGCAGAAAGTTCAGCCCTGAACTGTTAAGTTTGATCAACTGGCTTTGTTTGGTTGCCATCGTGCCGGTTATTTAAAGTTCACGAACAAACCTAATATAGATTGTTAGTCGGAAATGCAATGCAAGAGTTTTAAAGACCCTTGCCATTTTTTTTCTTAAGACTGCATGGGGTAAGGTGCTCTATGAACTCTCTAGTTCTCTCTGATTTTCACACGCGCACACACACACACACACACACACACACTCACACACACACATACACACATACGTACATACACACACACACCCACATATACACACACACAACACACACATATACACACAAGCACATACACACGTATACATACGTCTTGTTTTTTTATTTTTGTTCCTCACAATTCTATCTCTTATGATTTTCAATTCTTATTTCTCTCATTCAATTCTTATTTAAAAATGCATTTAATTAATTGTACCGTATACGTACACGTACACTTACCAGTACGCGCACGCACACACGCACACACACACACACACACACAACCTCGAGGCAATCCAGGGTTTGATGACGATCCTCAAAAGTCCTTGGAACAAAACTCTGAAAAAGTTTAACAACTTGGTCCAACCCTTACCAAAGCGGAGGTGGATACTTTGGATCCTGGAAGGACTCGGTTTCACCTCCTGAAACCCCGCAAATGGAGATAATCAACGACACACACACATGATTAGGAGCATAGAGGAGAAGGAGGATATTTACTACTGTAAAGTTTATTCAAGACATGAACTGTGGGGGGTGGCCAGTAGGGGAGTTAGATTCATGGACCAGCTGAAGAAGACCAGATTTACCACTAGAGCAGAGACGATGACATCCAACAAATTTGAAAGAGTTGCGTCAACAACACATAAATTGCAAAATAAAAATAAAAGAAACCAGATAAATGTGAAGGCCAGAACACAAGCAGAAGAAGATATGAGTAGGATGGGAGCTGAGCACTCGCCAGGGGGTGGACAGAGGGATGGGGGAAAAGTGGCCACAATGGATGGCAGCAATGGAAGGGCTGTGCAATGAAACAAGGGTTTCGAATGCAAAGCATCACTGGGGACCCAGCGGCTTAAGTGAGATGAGACAGAGGGGGAGGAGACACAGAGCCACCATATGAGGTGGGGGAACAGACCTGCTTCCAGTCGTGGACTGAGTGAAAACACCTACACAGTTGGAGGGGATGAATATGAGAATGGCAGATGATAACAGGCAGAAGGACGGAGGGGAACAGAAAAGTGAAGGAGAGAAGGAGGATGAGGACCAGCAAAGACTGGAAGAAGATGCTCACCATAATCACGACACTCGAGCATTCAATAAAATTATCCAAGAAGAGGAGACATTGGAAGAGTGGCTCACAGTATAGTAGGTAGTAGGTAACACCTTCCTCATCCCAAAGTCTGAAGAGACCCAACTACGTCACAAGTATAGACCAATAACCAGTCTGCCAACAACGTACAAACCCCTGACAGGAATCATCACAGAAATGATATACCATCACCTAACACAAGTAGGAGGCCTAGAGGCAGAACAGAAGGGATGTAAAAGAGGATGCTATGGAATGATAGATCACCTTCTACTAATCAAGGCCATACTCAAAAATTGCAAAACAAAAAGCACAAAATTATCCACAGTATGGATGGACTACAAAAAAAGCTTTTGATAGTGTCCCTCCCACATTCATGGATGATACAATGCATGCAATTGTACAAGATCAATCCCCAAATAATCAAACTGATAGAGAAAGAAATAATAATAATAATAATAATGCATTTATTTTATATAGCGCTTTTCAGGAAGCCCAAAGACGCTTTGACAGAGTGCAAAACATAATGCATAGCAAAACATAAAAACAATTGCAAAAAAAGAAGAATCAATAGGGAAATATTCAAAGCACAAAGGAGGGAGAAGGAGAGGAGATAGTCAGGGGTTAGATGCTGTGGGTTAAATGTTGAATGCAGTGTTGAACAGGTGGGTCTTGAGTGATGTTTTGAATGTGGTGAGTGAGGAGGAGTCTCTGATGGTGTGAGGTAGCGAGTTCCAGAGGGTGGGAGCAGCGATGGAGAAGGCCCTGTCCCCCCAGGATCTAAATTTGGTCCGGATGGGGGGGGGGTCAGGAGGTTGGTACCAGCAGAGCGGAGGTTGCGGGTGGGAGTGTGTTTGGAGAGGAGGTCAGCCAGGTAGGATGGGGCCAGGTTATGGAGGGCTTTGTAGGTCAAGAGGAGGATTTTGTACTGGATTCTCTGGGAGATGGGGAGCCAGTGAAGCTTGTAAAGGACGGGGGTGATGTGGTCACGGGTCCGGGAATGGGTGAGTAGACGGGCAGCGGAGTTCTGAATGTATTGGAGTTTATTGGTGATTGTTGAGGGTGAACCATAAAGGAGGCTATTGCAGTAGTCCAGACGGGAAGTGATGAAGGCGTGGATGAGGGTTTCTGCAGCCACGGAGGAGAGGGATGGACGGAGACGGGCGATGTTTTTCAGGTGAAAGAAGGCTGTCTTTGTGATCTGTTTAGTGTATTTGTCGAAGGAGAGGGTTTGGTCAAAGATGATGCCAAGATTCCGGATGTGAGGGGAGGTGGATACTGGGAAACCGTCGATGTTGAGGGCAAAGTTATGGGTGGACTTGGTGAGCGTTTTTGGGCCAATGATGATTATTTCAGATTTATCACAGTTAAGTTTGAGGAAGTTGATTTGAAGCCAGGATTTTATTTCAGTGATGCAGTTTGTCAGGATAGAGTGGGTGGCGGTGGAGATGGACTTGGTGGAGATGAAAAGCTGGATGTCATCAGCAAAGCAGTGGAATTGGAGACCATGACGGCGGATTAAGTGACCGAGGGGGGACAGGTAAAGGATGAAGAGGAGGGGGCCAAGAACTGAACCTTGGGGGACACCTTGGGGGAGGGGAGCAGTGGGGGATTTGCAGTTATTGATGGAGATGAACTGACGTCTGTCAGAGAGGTATGATTTAATCCAAGAGAGGGCAGTGCCGGTAATGTTAAAGGTGGTTTCAAGTCGGGTGAGGAGGATGGTGTGATCGATGGTGTCAAAGGCGGCGCTGAGGTCGAGGAGGATGAGAATGTTGAGGTTGCCAGCGTCAGAGGAGAGGAGAAGGTCGTTGGTGATTTTGAGGAGAGCAGTTTCAGTACTGTGGTTGGAGCGGAATCCGGATTGGAATGTTTCATACAGGTTATTGGCAGAGAGGTGATGTTTGAGTTGAGTGGCTACAGCGCGTTCCAAAACATTTGACAGAAAGGGTAGGTTGGAGATGGGTCTGAAGTTATTTAGGGTGTCAGGGTTTAGTCCAGGTTTTTTCAGAATGGGGGTAACAGCAGCAATTTTGAGGGATGGTGGGACGATGCCTGTAGACAGGGAGGAGTTTATTGTTGCAATGATAAGTGGAGAGAGAGCAGGAAGGGAGGCCTTGACAAAGCTGGAGGGGATGGGGTCAAGAGTGCAGGTGGCAGTTTTCATTCCGATGAGGAGTTCAGAGAGGTCAGTAGGGGAGACTGGGGAGAATTGAGACAGGGGATGGCAGGATAAGGGGGGGCAGGTGGTTTGAGGGGGAGCGGGTGTGGCGGTGGTCAAGCTGTTGTAGATGTTTTCAATTTTGCATTGGAAGAATGAAAGGAAGGAGATGCAGTTGTCTATTGTGAATGACTGGGTGGTGGTGTTCAGGGGGCTGAGGAGTTTGTTTATTGTAGAGAAGAGTGCTTTTGGGTTTCCGGAGCCAGAGTGGATAATTTGAGAGTAGTAGGCGGAGCGGGCGCGGGAGAGGGCATCTTTATAGTGTTGTATGTGGTCCTTGTAGGCCTGGGAGTGAACTGTGAGACCTGTTTTATTGCGGAGTCTTTCAAGTTGGCGAGCACGAGTTTTCATCAGGCGGAGTTCAGGGGTAAACCAGGGAGCAGAATGGGTGAAAGAAACTGTTTTGGTTTTTATAGGTGCAAGTTGGTCAAGGCAGGAGGAGAGAGTGTGGTTGTAGTAGTCAGTGAGGTCAGAAGGGGTGTGGAGGTCAACGAAGGGAGAAGTGGACATTTTTTCAGAGAGGGTCGATGAGAATGAGGTAGGTGAAAGAGCGTTTAGCTTACGGAAGTTGATAGTGCGATAATGCCTTGGTGCTGGGGTGGGGATGTTGATGGTCAGAGTGATGGCTAAGTGGTCAGAGAGAGTGAGATCGGAGCCAGAGAGATGGTGCAAAATTAGTCCAGTAGAGCAGACAAGGTCCAAAATGTGACCACGGTTATGGGTAGGAAAGTTGACATGTTGAGTGAGGCTAAAGCAGGTGAGTAAATCAGTGAAGTCAGTGGTTAGCGTGGAGTCAGTGGAGTCCATGTGGATATTGAAATCACCAAGGAGGAGGATTGAGGGGGAGAGGGAACATAGCTGGGTCAGAAAGTAGGAGAAGTCAGACAGGAATGATGGGTGTGGTTTGGGAGGGCGGTAGACAACAGCCATGACTGACTGTGTGTGACCAGAGAGTTTAAAAGCCAGGTGTTCAAATGATGGAGCAGATGAGATGGAGATGAGGTTGGTCTTGATGTCTTGTCGGTGAATAACGGCAATTCCACCACCTCGGCCCTCCGAGCGTGGTTTATTGATGTAAGAATATCCATTGGGTGTGGTGAGGTTGAGTGTGTAGTAGTCCAGTGGTTGTTGCCAGGTCTCAGTGAGACAGAGAAAGTCCAGTTTATTTTCCAGGATGTAGTCGTTCAGGATGAGGCATTTGTTGTTGAGGGACCGGGTATTGAACAGGGTGAGCTTGATGTTGTTTTGTACGGCGGGTATGAATCCAGGTGATTTGGCCAGGGTTCGCAGACAGGAGGTGCGATTTTGTGCGTTGTTGTGACCAGGTGTGTTGGGACGATGAGTGGGAGTGCGCTGAGCCGACCAGAGGATGGGGATGGAGTGACCTGATTGTAAATAAACAAACTTACGACCGGAGCCACGGTGAATGTACCTGGGTCGACGCAGGAGTCCATTCGATTTGATCGCAGAGATGCATGATGGGGTGGAGCGGGTTTTAAGCAGGAGAAGCCTTGCGGCGGAGTACCGCAGAGCCATGCCAGCAGGAGCAAAGGGACGAGCACGAGGCCAAGGGTGAGGAGGCAAAACAATCGTCACAACCCACGGGAGTGGGCCTGAGGAAACGGCGAAGGAGCCGAGCAGGTGAAGCCAGGAGCAGAGCCGGGACCATGCAGAGGGCAGACAGGAGCGAAGAGACGAGCACGAGGCCAAGGTTGAGGAGGCAAAGTGGCAAATGCAGCGGCAAACGACCGCCGCCGCTAATCAAGATCACGGCGGCAAACCGCCACCACCGCCGCTGCAAACAATGGGCACAACCCACGAGAGTGAGCCCGAGGAAACAGCGAAGGAGCCGAGCAGGTGAAGCCAGGAGCAGCAGAGCAGAGCCGGGACCGTGCAGAGGGCAGACTCAATGGCCAAAAATCCGCCACGACCACCAGGAAAGCAAGATACGGACAATGGTCCAGTCAGAGAAGCGGCGAGCAAGTGACGCCAGCGTCCTCTCACGACCGGACCGGAAATTGTTCAATGGAGCAAATGTTCAGAGTTCAAATGGAGCCTTGGAATACCAAATTGATATTACAGCATTAGGAAGGAAAGATCAAAATAACAGGAGTGAAGATACATCGAGGAATATTCCAGGGAGACAGTCTTTCACCCCTCCTGTATTGCCTAGCCCTGGACCCACTGAGCAACCTCATTAATGAGCAAGGACATAGATATACCCTGGCATCAAATAAGAGAATGTCCAAAGAAACAAAAAGGTGACACATCTACCTTACATGGATGATTTAAAACTCTTTGCACCAAACGACAAACAATTGGCAGAACAACTCAAATTAGTGAAGCAGTACTCCGACGACATTCAAATTGAATTTGGCCTGGATAAGTGTGCCTAGTCCACATTCATATCAGAAAAACCAACCAAAATGGACAATATAAAAATTGACACAAATACAACAATACAGGAGCCAGACAACGAAGCATCATACAAATACCTCGGAGTAGAAGAGGGCCATCGAATATGTCAAAACAAATGTGCAAAACAATTACCAAAGAATAACTGCATAGAACGAGACTGATTCTGAAAACATACCTATCTCCAAGGAACAAAATCAAAGCTTTTAACCAACTCGCAATACCAGTATTCCAGTACAGCTGCGGGGTAATAAACTGGCCACAATCAGAAATCAATAAACTGGATATCAAAACAAGGAAACTCCTCACCATCCACAAAATGTTTACAAAAATAAATGCATCCCAAAAATGTACCTGCCGAGACGAGAAGGAGGAACCGGCATGATGGAGCTCATCCAAGTGCACAGAATGACAACTGTAGGATTGGCCGAATATGTAAAACTTGCAATAGACATTTGTAAGAAAACATGAAGACAGAAAACCAGAGAAGGTATTTCTAACCCACTTAGCAAAAACAAATTCAAATACAGATGCGAATGGAAGATGTCACACAAGAAACCGAAACGAGTAGCGCTTCAACAATTGTAAAAAAGAGAAAGAAAAATATCAAACGAAATATCAATAGATATACACAAACAACTGGGAAAACGATAAAAGAGCAGGAAGGTATAAAAAAAAGAGCTGGACAGATTGGGAGTAGAGAAAGAAGACTCTTTGGAATGGCTAAGAAGATGTCAGCTCAAATGGGATGGAGAACAAATCATAAATGCCAAGAATCTCCAAGAACACTACACCAATGGCTTCAAGAAAATGGCGGGACTGAGTCAATCGGACAAGTGTAGGTTCTGCAAGGTAGAAACAGAAAGTATGAGCTACCTCCTATCAGAATGTAAAAAAACTCATGTCAGAGCAGCTGTACACCCAAAGGCACAACAAAGTATGTCAAGTAATCCACTGGCACATCTGCATAAGTCTCAATATCTCAATTCCAGAAAACTCATGAAGACATGAACCAAAAGCAATCACTGAAAACAAGGAAGTAATGCTCACATATGTCCTATTGATCCCATCAAGTGTGAACATAGAACACAAAGCATTGCGACCGGATATAGGACTGAGGTAAAAAAAGAAAAGAAGGCATTGCTAAGTGAGGTGTCAGTCCCCAGCAATTTTGGCCTAAACAACGCAGAAATTTTAAAAAATGACCAAATACCTAGCCCTCAACTAGACCCCCAAAGGGGCAGATTTTTTTCATGCCATGAACAAACATTGGTACAGCATGGGTGATGAAGGTTGTGGTCAAGTTTCATCGAAATTGTGTGTGTGTAGTTTCAGAGGAAAAAGCAAATATCTATTTTGGGGTGTCAAACCTGGATCCACTTTGACCTCGGTAAACCCCTTTAGACCCCAATTTTTTTTAATGCCGTGAACAAACTTTAGTCACAACATAACAAATATCATTGTTGCCAAATTTGGTCGCAATTCCATCAGCGGCTTCAGAGAAGAAGTTTCAAGTGTTTACGGACTGACGGATGGACGGACTGATGGATGGTTGACGCACCATCACAGAAACTCCCCTGAACTTCGTTCCAGGTGAGCTAAAATGAAGCAAAAAGATCCTGGAAGCTGAAGAGCACCAACATAGTACCAGTGATAATTATTGGAGCAACAGAAATGATAAAAAAGAACCTCACAGATATCTTTAAAACATCCCTGGATAACTATCGGGGATGCCTCTTCGAGGAGATTGGACCTCCCAACGCAAGTCAGGAGCCAAATCTTTCCTTATCTTCCCTGATGTCTGGATTTGTCAGGGCAGCACGGTCATGGTCGGAGTGCCGATAGGTCCCCATGGACCGGCCCTTTCCCTCTTGTCTCTGTCTTTTTTTCTTTTTCTTTTTCTCTCTCTCTATCTCTATCTCTATCACTATCTCTATCTATCTCTCTTTCTTTCTCTCTCACCCCCTGCTGGCCGTTTGTGTGTTGGGCGTGGCAAGATGGCAGCTGTGCATGTGTGGTGAGGTGTGAGCTGCTCTGACTTTCGAGCTTTCTACCCCCCCCCCTGCCCCCCCCCCATTTTTGGCCGTTGTTTCACCTTTTCCGTTCCATTTTTTTTATTTTCACATTGCGTATTCTCTGTCTCCCCCCCCCACCACTCCATTTTCATCAAACCCGGTACCACAACCCTTGTCCTCCCTTCCCATTTTTCCTCCACCGACCTCCCAGTTCCACGCCCGTTCCTCCCGCTCAGTCTTCCCTTCCCCCAACCGTTTCCCACCCCTCACCCCACTCGTTCCCCCCCCCCCCCTCACCCCACTCGTTCCCCCCCTCACCCCACTCATTCCCCCCCTCACCCCACTCATTCCCCCCCTCACCCCACTTGTTCCCCCCCCTCACCCCACTCATTCCCCTCCTCACCCACTCATTCCCCCTCCTCACCCCACTCATTCCCCCCCTCACCCCACTCGTTCCCATCCTCACCCCACTCGTTCCCCCACTCACCGCACTCGTTCCCCTCACCCCACTCCCTGCCTCCATTGCATTCCTCGCTTGTGGTGCTGTCTTTATTTTTATTTGTTTTCAACTTTCGTTTCTTCCCCTGAGATACAGAGAGATACAGAGAGAGACTTTGACTTTTAAGCTCTTTTTATTATAAAAGTATAAAACAAGAATACCACCAAAAGCAATCAATCAGGGCAATCAGTAAAATCATAGCAATCCCGAAAGGAAAAAAACAAACGGTGCACTGCAAACCCAGCAACAGAAAGGTGCAAATGCCAGAAAAAAACAGCACACGATAAGAAACACCCGCACTGTATTATACGGAGATTAACAATTTGTTTTCCTGGACCTCACAAATCCCTCCAACACACCAAGTCGCAACAAAATTAGCAAGGTCGTTTGCCGTTTGGACACAGCCAAATTCAAGCTTGAGCCTTGCTGACACCAATGAACTAAAGAACACCATGATACTGCATTCCTGCATGGGTCTGCCGCCCAGCTTCGCCTTCCGCGACAGGTATACGGCCAGTTTAGCAGTAGCGGTTAGGAACCCGAATACAATGGATGTGGTTCCCTTTTTGGGAGGAAAGCCAAAGATGTAAGCTTTCAAAGAAAAGGTAACCTGCAATCTATGGGAAATAAAATTTAACCAATGAAACAAAGGAGAAAGTCTTTCACAATTAATGAAAGCATGAAGCAAATCTTCCCTCGCCGGACAAAAGGGGCAACAGCCGGAAATGGGGGAAAAAAAACGGATGACAGCATTGGAAGGAACAATCCAGTGGGCCAAACGCCACTGAAGGTCACCTGTTCTTTTAGAAATAAGTCCAGCATACATTGTATCCCATAAAGGCTCAGAGGGGGGACCGGGAGGCAAGAGTCCTTTCCACCGGGTAACCCCAGCTAGAGGTGGGTCCCCAAGAAGAAGTTTCACACAAGACCTATAGATACTCTTGCTGCTCATGCCATGGAAGGGGGGTGACCCTGCGCTCATGGGGGGCAGCTCGTTTGGGGTAAAAGTGACCCCTAATTTTGGGACTGTGGGCTCGACCTCTATGTCCTGCGTCCAATGTAGGCCTAGCTGGTGGCCCTTTCGGATCACCGCTCTTAGTATATTCTCGATTTGCCTCCTGGACCGAACACCTGTTAGGTCCGCCAGCTCGTTCGCAGGCTTCCATCCCTGTCCAGAGTCGTGTCGGAGATGACACACTTTCAGGATGTTGGCCGCTATAAAATGCTGGCAGAAGTCGCGACTCCTCGGGATATCGGGGAAAAGTGGGTTGAAAAATAAAGGCTCATGTGCATACATGTTAGTGCCATACGAGTCTGTTTGGCGACTTATCGAAACGCCCTGCCAGGCATTCAAGAGGCTCTGATAAAAAACTGGGAGCAGAGATGTATCGGTGTGTTGAAGGTTGGTCAGGAAAAGTTCCTGTCCGTATCCGAGCCTCCCAGCTCGTTGAAGAATGGAGCAGGCTAAGGGCTTTCCTGGTAGGTGTTCTGCATACAGCAAGCGTTGGATGGAGCGGAGCCGGAAGGCCAACAGGCGGCATTTCACATCGACTAGGCCATGACCACCCTCGGCCAAGGGACAACATATGGCGCTGGGTCGAAGCCAGTGGTAGCCTCCCCAAAAAAAATCCACCAGTTTCCTCTGGATAGCTTGGAGCAAAACCTCCGGTGGTTGCAGGCAGATGAACCGGTGCCACAAAAGGGTAGTGACGAGGTTGTTGACAACTAGCACGCGACCCTTATAGGACAGGTGGGGTAGAGCTCTTTTCCATCGGCTCAAACGCCCGTCTACCTGGTCGATGATCCTGTCCCAATTGTTCTGGGCATACTGAGGAGGTCCGAGGAAGACGCCCAAATACTTGATGCCATCGTTTGCCCACACTAGTTCTGCAGGAAGGGGAGGTGGTGGTAATAACGGTGGCATAGATAAGTCGTTTTTTGGAAAGGGGATCCACAGAGCCTTGCTTTTCCCCCAATTACACCTTAATGATGAGGCAAGGTTGAAGTCCGACAAACACTTTGCCATGGCGTCACTGTCGCATTTTCTTTTTATAATGACACACAGGTCGTCGGCATAAGCTGACAGGGTCAAAGGTGGGTGTCCTGGAGAAAGGGCAAGTCCAGGGATATCCTTTCTGAGGGCGATTAAGAGGGGCTCCAAGGCGAGGGCAAATAATAGACCTGAAAGTGGACAACCTTGCCTTACCCCTCTCTGAACCTTTATGGGTGGGCAAAATTCGTTGTTAACTTTGATCAGGCTGGAGATGTTTGCATATAACAAAGCTATGTAGGCTCTAAAATTTGTGCCAAGCCCGCAAGCTTGTAACACATGACACAAAAACTCATGATCAATGCTATCAAAGGCTTTTGCCAGGTCAAGAAACACCAATCCAAAATCCTCTTTAACACATTTACCAGTTAACAAATCTCTGACTAGGAATATGTTGTCAGAGATGGATCTGCCAGGGATGCCGCAACTTTGATCAGGTGACACCAGGTCCCCGATAACTGTCTTCAACCGGTTCGCAAGGACCTTGGAAAACAGTTTGTAATCCGTGCACAACAACGAGATCGGACGCCAGTTTGACAGGTGTCGGAGATCGCCAGTCTTGGGTAGCAGGCAGAGTACTGCTCTTCTAAAACTGAGCGGTAATTCTCCGGATAAAAGAGATGCATCCAGAACATTGAGCAGCTCTGGGCCCAAAATGTCCCAGAATGCCGAAAGAAATTCGGCCGGTAGGCCATCGATGCCAGGGGCTTTTCCCGACTCCATCTCAGCGAGTGCACCGGATAGCTCTGGAAGGGTAATTGGAGCATCCAGTTCCAGACGTTGGGCCTCAGCCACGGAAGGAAGGTGAGAGGTCAAAACATTCATCATTTCGTGAGAAACTGTTTTGGCCTTGAAAAGTTCAGAAAAGAAATCAATTATATTTAATCTTATATCACTCGGATTTGTTAGGATGTTCCCCCCTGGGTCCAAAACCGAAGATATGAGTCGTGCTGGTTTCTCTATAGTTTCTAGGTGAAAGAAAGCCTTAGTTGGGGTATCTGAAACCTTTATATTTTGTATTCTTAGCCGAACTAGTGTGCCCGCTGCTTTTTCATGGATCAAATCCCTTAATTGGGCCTTCTTCTCGAGTAGCAACCGATAGTTCACTGGGTTGCTCTCATTTGCCAACTTGCTCTCTAACCTTAAGATGTCTGCTTCCAAGCAAGCCATCGTGATATGTTTTACATTGGTACAGTGCGAATTAAATTGTTGACAAAATACTCGAATTTGGGCCTTTAGGTTATCCCACCAGAGGCTAATTGAGGAGAAAGAAGATTTTTTAGTACTCATTTCAGCCCAGAAATCACGAAAGGAGTCTGTAAATAAACTGTCCTCTAAAAGTTTAACGTTAAACTTCCAGTAACTATTTCTGCATGTGGGTCGAGGAAAAGAAAGATCTAAGGTTACCATATGGTGGTCTGAAAACAATGACGGAAAACAACCTGACGAGGCCGCGACGTTCTTAAAGGGTACATTTATGTACCAGCGGTCGAGTCTTGCCGAAGACACCCGGCCATTGGCACATCGACACCAGGTAAACTGGACTGTGTTGGGGTGGTGCAATCGCCAAACATCCAGTAGACCGGCCGTCTTAAAGAAACGGGATAGGTCCGCATGGGACTCGGGGTGGGGTTCTGCCGAGTTTCTGTCTTTCGGAGGGTCAAAGGTGCAATTAAAGTCACCACCAATGCACACACATTGATCGAGATCAACTGATTTCAGGTGGTTTACCATGGAAGTGAAGAAGGCCTTTCGGTCCCTGCTCTCACTAGGTGCGTACACATTGAAAATGGTACAGCGGAAGTTTTGATGTGCAAGCTGGAGGGAAATAAGCCGGCCTTTTATGACTTCCTGAAAATGACAAGACTCGAAAGCTAGGCCTGGCTTTAGAAAAAACCCAACCCCAGCAGATGAGGCTGACAGATTGCTAAAATAGCATTGCCCTTTGAAAGTTTGGCACCAGTCATGTTCCACGTTAGGTGTGATGTGGGTCTCTTGTAGTAAAAGAACATTTGCCTTTTTACGGTCAAACAAGTTTTTGACTTGGGCCTGACGGAGGTGGCTTGCACCCCCACCATTCATGTTTAAGGTCGCAAAGGAAATGTTTTTCATTCCGTGGTAATGAAATCGCCCTGTGCTTGGGAACACTCTGCACCTGCTCGGGTAACAAACTTTCTTAACCTGTGGAGTTGAGATTTCGTCAGGTCAAAATCCTCACGCGCTTTGATTATTGACTTTGCGGTGCACATGAATGCAGCCAAGTCAGGGAAATTGTCTTTAATGACAATGTTGCGGTGACGATACGTTTCGTTAAGGAAGGTAAGAACGAGTTGAGGGGATACCTGCGAGTGACCTGTCATTGTTTGTGACAGCGCGGTTGCCTCAATGTCATCTTCGGACTCAGACACGTCAGATAACATGTCGTCGGGATCTGGGGTATTACCCGCTGCCCCCGCGGTCTTGTCTGGGGGCACCTTCACAAGTTTCTCAAGGTGTTCCCGAGGGCACTCGTTAACACTTTGGTGGATATTTGTTTCTGGGGTCGGAGCTTGGGTTTGAGATCCCGGCAAACTCAGATTTGCTGGCCCCGTTTGTACAGTGGGAGCGTTTATTGAATCCTTAGTCTGCTCGGTATTTAAAGGGGGGGCAGGCGGAAAACCATTTCCCAGCTCGGAAATGGTAATACTTTCACTGGAGGTTTCGCACTCGGAAACTTCCAGGTGAGAGGTACAAATTTTATTTTTTGGCTCATTTACATAATGAGACTCACTGGTGTCATTGGCAACGGTATCCATGTTCTCAGTTAGTGAGGGAATGTCAGAGGGGCACTCGGACACGTGAGCGCCGGAAATGGTGCCGCCCATGACCACCTTCTTTGCAGCACCAGCGAAACTGCTTGGCGCTGGTGCTCTTCGCTTTTTAGAAAACACTGTGGATTCTTCGTTCATGGGTTCGGGAAAGGGGGCAATGCTAGTTGTGTCAGTCGCATCGGTGGGTGTCATCACATTGGAATCGAAAAGCACCGGTGTGACAGACGACTCAGTCGGGGTGTCAGAAGGTACGGTCGGGGTGTCAGAAGGTACGGTCGGGGTGTCAGAAGGTACGGTCGGGGTGTCAGAAGGTACGGTCAGGGTGTCAGAAGGTACGGTCCGGGCGTCCGAAGGTGCGGTCGGGGTGTCAGAGGGTACGGTCCGGGTGACGGAAGGTACGGTCGGGGTGTCAGAAGGTACGGTCAGGGTGTCAGAAGGTACGGTCCGGGCGTCCGAAGGTGCGGTCGGGGTGTCAGAGGGTACGGTCCGGGTGACGGAAGGTACGGTAGGGGTGACAGGAGATACGGTCCGGGTGACGGAAGGTACGGTAGGGGTAACAGGAGATACGGTCCGGGTGTCAGCGAGCATGGTCGGGGTGTCACAAGGCGCGGTGGAGGGATTGGCCTTTTTGCAAGCCCTTTCGTTATGTCCCGGTTCACCACACTTCGGACAAGCGGCCCTAGGACAGAATCTTTTAACGTGTCCGAATTCTCCACAATTAAAGCAAGTTAAGGAGGCTGAGGAAGCATACATGTGGTATTCTCGATCATCCAACGATACTTTAAAGGATATATTTAAACCTGTATCGGCTCCGCGATCCGGGAGGATCATGTACACCTGCCTCCTAAAGCTCATCACGTGTTTAACACGATCACTGCGACACCCGAGCGGGATCATTGAGATTCGGGAAACAATTTTTCCATAACGAGACAGAACAGATAGGAGTTTCTCGCCTGGCACAAATGGTGGGACGTTGGATATTGTTATCTTGGTCGCCGGCGTATCCATAGGGGATACCGTAATGTAATGGCCCCCTTTTATGGTTAGACCGGTACTAACGACGTCATGGACGAGTTTTTCTTCTGACACGAAGACAACAAATTTTTGGTTCATTCGTGACGCCGCACGAACATTACCGTCTCCTATGATGGATCCCACGGCAAGGATAATGTCCTCAGTAGGAGCTCCTTCGGGCGGAACACATGCGAATGCATGCTTACGTGTCAATTTCTCGAACGCCTCGCAACGAGAGCGTGTATTCGCCATACCGGCGAAATCGCCCCCCCCCCCCCCCCCCCTTGTCCGAACCGGACAAGAAGGTGTCAAACCTAAATAATCAAACTAAAGTAAATAATAAACGTGCATTATAAGCGCAAAAAAAGGCTTACAAAGCGTCGTCAAAGCCAGTAGGCCGCACCCAAAATGGGCTCGCTCTCAATCCTCTCTCTCTTGAAGACAAGGGTGCAGAACGGATGGAAACACGATGCCGAAGCACAACGGATGGAAAGGGAGAGGGAGGGGGGGCAGGGGAGGGCAGGAGAGGAGAAAAACTCACAAAGAACTCACTACACCACAGAGCAGTTGCTCACAGCCGCCATGACGCCACACCCACCACAAACGGCCAGCAGGGGGCGCGAGAGAGAGAGAGAGAGAGAGAGAGAGAGAGAGAGAGAGAGAGAGAGAGAGAGAGAGAGAGATACAGAGAGAGAGAGAGATAGAGATAGAGATAGAGATAGAGATAGAGATAGAGAGAGAGAGAGAGAGATACAACAACAACAGGCATTTTAAGGCCATTTTCCCTGCAAGACCGGGGGTTAGCCTTGCGGTCGCCATGACAATCTTCTCCATTTTGCCCAATTTTCTACATATCCCCTTGCCCGCATTTCTTCTTCGACCATCTTTAGCCAAGTCTTTCTCGGTCTTCCCCGTCCTCGACTTCCTTCTACATTCATTTCCATCACTCTTCTCAACCAGTCACTTTCATCCTTCCTCAACACATGACCAAACCATCTCAAACTGTTTCTCTTCACATCAAAGGCTCTATCTTCATCCATCAAATGCTCTATTCCCATCATATTTCGCAATTCATCATTTGTCTTCCTCTCTCTCAATGAAACTCCACACATCCACCGAACCATTCGCATTTCCACCCTTTCCATGCTTCGTTGCTGCTCTACATTAATTACCCATGTCTCGCTCCCATAAATCATAACACTTCTCACACATGCAGCATACACCTTCCCCTTCAGCTTCAACGACACTCCCCTCCTCGTCAGCACGCCACTCAGTTCCCGAAACTTCTTCCATGCACATCTCACTCCAGCAACCGTTGCCGAGTCTGATCCACCTTCTCCATTCAGCATGTCTCCTAGGTAACAAAATATTTTCACACATTCCAGCTTCATGCCATCTTCAAGATCCAACTCAACATTTCCTCCATCTGCAGCTCCCTCTGTGCACACATTACACTTGAATGTAGCTGCCACACTGGTTGATGACCTCTCAAACCACTACATTTTTGATGAACCCACTCAGCGCACATTGTACATTGAATAGAGTTCACTCCGACACCCTTCCTACACACAGCACAGGGCCACTTCCCAGTTCTTTCCACCTCACCACATGCTTTACCACGTGCCATCACCTTCGTCTTTCCGATATTCACCTTCAGACCTTTTGTCTCCATACATTCCTTCCACTTGTTCATCTTCTCCTTCAGTCCATCCATACTTTCTGCAATCAACACCAGATCATCTGCATACAACAACTCCCACAGTAAACCCTCCTTTACGTTCCGAGCCAGCACATCCATCACAGCTACAAATAGTAGTGGCCTTCGTACCGACCCCTGATGCACTCCCACCTTCACCTCAAACTCACCACTGTTCCCGTCCTTCGTCCTTACAGCTGTGCACGCTCTTTTGTACATTGCCATCACTACTCCGATCAACCATTCCTCCACTCCGAACTTCCTCAATTCCCATGTCACAACTTCACGTGGAACCCTATCGAATGCTTTCTCCAGATCAACGAACCAAAGAAACAACTTCCTCCTCTTCTCCATGTACTTCTCCTGCAACTGCCTCACAATAAAAAGTGCATCTGTCTTTCCTCTTCCTGGCATAAATCCAAACTGCATTTCGTCAATGTTCACTTTCCTCCTTATCCTCCTCTCCAACACCCTTTCCAATACCTTCATTCCATGCTTCAATAACTTTATCGCTCGATACGAGCCACAGTCCAGATGGTCACCTTTCCCCTTGTATCGAGGGACGAGGGTACTCAGTTCCCAATCCACTGGAATGCGGCCTTCTTTCACCACCAGATTGCAGATCTCTGTCATTCTCTTCACACGCCAATTTCCCGCTGCCTTCAACATATCTCCCACAACTCCCATCGGCCTTCCCACTTTTCTACTCTTCATTGCTTTTATTGCTTCCTCAACTTCCTTCTCGGTTATCTTCTCTGCCGGTCCTAAAACTGGGTTACTCTCTATGTTGCCATCCCATTCATTCTCTGCATTCAACAGTATTTCCATATATCTCTTCCATCTTCCTTTAATTCCATCTGGGTCCACAACGATTTGTCGTTGTGGAGAGATACAGAGAGAGAGAGATACATAGAGAGAGAGAGAGATACAGAGAGAGAGATACGGAGGGAGAGATACAGAGAGAGAGATACAGAGAGAGAGATACAGAGAGAGAGAGAGATACAGAGAGAGAGAGATACAGAGAGAGAGAGATACAGAGAGAGATACAGAGAGAGAGATACAGAGAGAGATACAGAGAGAGAGATACAGAGAGAGAGAGATACAGAGAGAGATACAGAGAGAGAGATACATAGAGAGATACAGAGAGAGAGAGAGATACAGAGAGAGAGACACAGAGAGAGAGACACAGAGAGAGAGATACAGAGAGAGAGATACAGAGAGAGAGATACAGACTTTTGACTTTTAGACTTTTTATTACAAAAATATAAAAATACAAGCCAGTCGGTGAAGATACTATTCAATACAGGCACAATAATCAAAAATACAGAAAAGAAAAGGAGATAATGACAGGAAATCAAAACAGTACAATGAACTAGAAAAGAAAAACAACAACAGAAAAACCGACCACACACTGATTCAATCCCAACAAACCTACAAATATATCAATAATTCATTCTCCTGCACCATGCAGATCCCATCAAAACACCAGATGTTCATAAACTCATCAATACATTTCTTTCTTCCAGAATCACAAAATTCAAGTTTGAGTCTTGCAGATATCAAGGCATTAAAAAAGAACAAGACATCACATTGCCCAATCGGCTTTCCTTTCAGTTTTTTCCTTCCTCGATAAATAAATTGCCATTTTCGCCGTGGCCACTAAAAACAAAAACAACATATGTACATGTTCTTTCATATCATTGAAACCAAAAATAAATGATCGCAGAGAAAAAGTGATCTTCATTTTTCCAGCCATGTAGTTCAGCCATTGAAATAAAGGCACAAGCCTTGCACAATCAACGTACGCATGGAACACATCCTCTGTGTAAACACAGAACGGGCAACACGTAGATATGGGCGCGAAATGACTCACTAATTTATGAGAAGGAATGATCCAGTGTATCATTCGCCACTGGAGATCACCTGTCCTTTTGCTTACCAGCTTACTGTATACTGATTCCCATGCAGGCTCAGATGGGAGTCCTTCCGGCATTAGCCCTTTCCACCTGGCCACTCCATTTAACGGTGAGTTCCCAAGCAGAACTGCAGTGCATAACCGATACAGGTCTTTACTACTGCATTTCTGAAAAATGTTTTGTCCCTCACTAATTGGGGGCAAGTCTCCGTGACTAGGCTGTACCAATAAACCAGGAAAATGCCAGTCATTGGATGTCACCAAAACTTCCTGGGTCCATCTTAGTCCAAGTTGGAAGCTTTTCTTTACTATTCCCTTTAGTATTTTTCTGATTATTCTGTTTGACCATATTCCAGTCATATCGGCTATCTCTTGCACCGTCTTCCACCCCCAACCAGAATCATGGCGGAGGTCCAACACTTTGATTATGCCCGCTGTAATAAAGTGTTGATAAAAGTCTCGGCTTCTTGGAATTGCAGGAAACAGTAGGTTGTAAAAAAGGGGTTCTTCCACAAACATGCTTGTAGCATAGGTTTCTTGCTGGCGACTAGTCGAAAGGCTTTGCCAGGCATTCAGAAGGCTCTGATAGAATGATGGTAGATGAGATGTGTCGACATGTTGGAGTTGGACTAAGAAAAGTTCAAGGCCATATCCGAGCCCGCTTGCTTTTCGCAGCACGTGATAGGCCAGAAGTCGGCTTGGCAGTCGTTCCTTGTACAGCAACTGCTGTATGGTACACAGCCGAAAAGCCATGATACAACTTTTTATGTCGATCAGTCCCTGGCCACCTTCAGACAAGGGGCTACATATGACATTTGGTAGTAACCAATGGTGACCACTCCAAAAAAAATCCACGAGTAGCCTCTGCACTGCCTTTAGTAGTGCCTCTGGCGGCTGAAGGCAGATAAACCTATGCCACAGGGAAGAAGCCACCAAATTATTCACCACTAGAACCCTGCCTTTGTAGGAAAGGTGGGGCAGAGCTCGTTTCCACAGTCCCAGTCTTTTTTTGACATGCTCAACAATCCCATCCCAATTTTTGAGGACGTAATGTGGAGATCCCAGGAAAACCCCAAGGTATTTGACTCCGTCTTCCACCCATTTTAACTTTGTTGGTAGATGCACAGGTGGTACCAGCACTCTTCCAGGTGGAATGTTCTTGAGACAGGGAATCCATAAGGCCTTACTCTTGTCCCAGTTACACTTCAAAGAAGAAGCGAGGCAAAAAAGATTCAAACATTCAACAAGTGCTGGGATATCACTCTCCTTCTTAACAACCACACAGACATCATCTGCATAAGCCGATACAACTACTGAAGGACTCCCAGGGGATACAGTCACTCCTGAAATATTTTTCCTAAATAAAATTAGGAGTGATTCCATTACCAAGGAAAATAACAACCCAGAAACCGGGCATCCTTGTCTCACCCCTCTTTGAACCTGAACCTGTACCTTTGAACCTGTACCTTCTTGGAACCGGAGAGCTGAGTTCGTTATTTATTTTAAATAAACTAAATATATTGTTGTACAACAAAGTCACGTAGGCCCTAAAATTGACACCAAAGCCACATGCTTCTAGCACCCGATACAAAAAAACATGATCCACACTGTCAAAAGCCCTTTCCAAATCCAGGAATATTATCCCAAAATCTTTTTCCAAGCAATCACATTCCATTAAATCTCTAATCAAAAAAATATTATCATAAATAGATCTGTTTGGGATGCAGTAACTCTGATCATGGTGGACTAGATCACCGATTACCGTCTTCAACCGACTGGCCAACACTTTTGACAATATTTTGTAGTCCGTACATAATAACGAGACCGGCCGCCAATTCTTTATCTGTCGTAGATCCCCAGTCTTTGGAATCAGCGACACCACTGCTCTTCTGAAGCTTAGTGGGAGTTCTCCAAGCACCAAGGATGATTCCAGGACATTCAATAATTCAGGGCCCAAAAGGTCCCAAAAAGCCAAGAAAAATTCTGCCGGTAGGCCGTCAATCCCAGGAGCTTTCCCCGAGTCCATTTCACTTAGGGCCTGCGTTAGCTCAGGCAAAGTAATTGTTGAATCCAGGCCCAGGCACTGAGGCTCAGTTAGGGATGAAAGGTGAGAAGTTAAAAATTCCATGGTTTGCTCACAAACATTTTGTTTTGCATAGACTTTTGAAAAAAACTCTCTAATGCACAACCTTACATCTCCAGGGTTGGCAACCATGTTTCCCCTAAAGTCTTGTACAGAGAAAAGGGTTTTGGGTGACTTATTTACAAAATCCATTTGGAAGAAAGATTTACTCGGGGTGTCTGATACCTTTAAATTGTTTATTCTTAATCTAATTAACAGGCCTGCTGCTTCCTCCTGAATCAGCTCTCTCAGTTGAGCCTTCTTTTCAACCAATAACCTGTGGTCTCTTCTGATATTATCTTTAGCCAGTTTACACTCTAACCGTATAATATCAGCTTCTAAACAAGCCATTGTTATATTTTTTACGTCAGTTCCATTTGAAACAAACTGCTGACAAAACACTCTAATCTGAGCTTTTGTGTTATCCCACCATAATGCTAAAGAAGAGAAAGAGGGCTTTCTTGAAAGTTGGATGACCCAAAAAGCACGGAAGGCGTCTTTAAACAAAGCATCTTCGAGAAGACTGGTATTGAATTTCCAGTATGCACTTTTGTGTAAGGGTTGAGGGAAAAAGAGGCCCATGGTAACTAAATGATGATCAGAAAACAAAGATGGAAAATGATTTGGAGAGATAACCGCATTCCTGAACTGTGAGTTTATGTACCAACGGTCAAGTCTAGCGAAGGTCATTCTCCCATTGGCACATCGTCCCCAAGTATACTCAGATTTGTTGGGGTAATGCAGTCTCCATGCATCTAGCACACCCACTGCCGAAAAATAATTTAACAAATCAGTACTACCTTCGGGATGAGGTTCTGCTGTATTTCGGTCTATACTGGGTTTAAAGGTGCAATTAAAGTCACCCCCCATGCAAATACAATTATTGAGATCTATCGACTGCATGTGTCGAATTAAAGATGAAAAGAAAGCTCTTCGTTCCACACTCTCACTTGGTGCATAAACGTTGAATAGTGTAAACCGAAAATTATTAATGACCAGTTCCAATGAAATAAACCGGCTTTTAATCACCTCCTGGAAGAGGCATGACTCAGGTACTAGGCCTGGTCTGAGTAAAAAGGCTACACCAGCAGAAGAAGAAGACACATGTTACTAAAAAAACATTGTCCTTTAAAGAGGCAACACCAGTCGTACTCCCCATTTGGAATTATATGGGTTTCCTGGAGTAAGAGTTTTATTATATGGGTTTGGACTTCCGTTTCCGGTCTTGCTGGTGAGGGTTCGTTTATTCTCAGCTCTCCATGCTATCCATCGAAATCGAAGTTAAGTAATTGTTCCCATTTGTATTTTCGTTATAACTATTTATTTTATGGTGTATATATTGTCTCCCGACGAAGATTTTCGGTGCAAATCTTTCATACCTGTATTGAAAATCGTGTTAATTCGGGTCGTGTTTTGAGGCCTTGTAGTTGTACAGTGAACACTGTACAACCTTGAGGCTTTGTTTTTCTCTCAGCGGTCTGTGTTTTTGTGATCCAATAACTTTCGTTCTCTGTTTTCCCAATCTTTTCACCCCATAGCCCTCTTCCTTGTGTAAATCACAACTCAAAAAAATCCAAAAAAAAACATTTCCTTCTCTGTTCTCATTCGTTTATTCATTCTTATTCGTTCGTTCGTTCGTTCGTTCTTCGACCACGTGTTTCTCCCCCATTTCCCCAGATAGATTGTCAAATTTCAACTCGTTATTTTATCGTCCATGCGTTATTGTTTTGATTATAGTTACTTTTGGTTTGAATTTCCTGTAACTTGTAATTATTTAATCGTGTTCTGCTCCTCGTGTGCGGCCTTGTAGTTGTACCCCCGTCGGTGTTTGTTATCTTAATCGTGTTTTGCTTGGCTCTTAGTTTTTTTCCCTTCTACCCCGAACATAATACTCTGTCTAACGTTCTAAATCCCCACCTCCCCCCCCCCCCCACCCCCAAAAACCAAACAAACAAAAAAAAAACCAAAAACATTTATTTTCCTTTCTCCACGTGTACTGTTGACTCATCCTGTATTTTCTGTCCAGGTGTGCTGTTCGCCCCGCCCCCAATAACTCCTTGCCATCCACCGTTTGCCCTTCACGTGACTCGTGGTGGTCCCTCTCGGCTCTCCCCCCGTTGGTATTTTTGTGCACACAAGATTGTTCACGGTTCTGTTTAAATATTATTTAAACATGTATAACCTTTCCCCTTCAGTGTTTTACTCAGTGGTATTTTACAACACGCTGTTTTTCTTCCTATTTAAAAGGCTTTTCTCAATTTCCTCTCCAACTAATTCCACCTCAAAAAAAAGAAATTCAATATCTTATACGTCTCCCTCACTACATGGTCTAAATTCACATTCATTCCATCCCTCCTCCATCATTCTGAACCGGATTGCTAACTTGAAAATCACAACAAACCCAATTTGTTTTCAATGTTCGTCTTTCATTAATCATCCACTTTCTAAACTCCCCTCTTGCCCCTCCCATCCAAATCCCTCCCCTTGCACCTACACTCCTAAACTCCCCCCTTGCTCCGCCACTCTTAAACTCCCCCCCTACCCCTCCACTCCTGAACTCCCCCCTTGCCCTTCCACTCCTGAACTCCCCCCTTGCCCTTCCCCTCCTAAACTCCCCCCTCACTCCTCCCCTCCAGTGGTTCTGTTTAAATATTATTTAAATATGTATAACCTTTCCCCTTCAGTGTTTTACTCAGTGGTATTTTACAACACGCTGTTTTTCTTCCTATTTAAAAGGCTTTTCTCAATTTCCTCTCCAACTAATTCCACCTCAAAAAAAAGAAATTCAATATCTTATACATCTCCCTCACTACATGGTCTAAATTCACATTCATTCCATCCCTCCTCCATCATTCTGAACCGAATTGCTAACTTGAAAATCACAACAAACCCAATTTGTTTTCAATGTTCGTCTTTCATTAATCATCCACTTTCTAAACTCCCCTCTTGCCCCTCCCATCCAAATCCCTCCCCTTGCACCTACACTCCTAAACTCCCCCCTTGCTCCACCACTCTTAAACTCCTACCCCTCCACTCCTGAACTCCCCCCTTGCCCTTCCACTCCTGAACTCCCCCCTTGCCCTTCCCCTCCTAAACTCCCCCCTCACTCCTCCCCTTCAAAACTCCCCCCCAACCCCTCCCATTCAAATCTCCCCCCATACCATTCCTCTCCAATTCTCCCTCCTCCCCCCTCCTCCTCAAAGCTGCCTCCTCCCCCCTCCTCCTCAAAGCTGCCTCCTCCCCACTTCGTCTCCCTTCTATCTCATACCTCCACCCCCCCCCCCAACCTTCTTCTTTCCTCTGCCTCCCCTCAAACAACCCCTCTCTGTGCCTCATCCCTTCACCTTCAAACCTTTCATCCTCCTCATCCTTCCCTTTCTTGGAACTCTTCTGCAATCGCTGACACACTAACAACTGCTCTCCCTACCTCCCCCTCTCATCCTTCATCTTACCCTACTCCTCCCCTCCCCTGTCCTGTACCCGATGCTCCCCCATCCTCTTCCTTAACAGTATGGACCTCAAACATCCGGGGCCTTCGCTCAAACTTGACTGATCTCTCCATACAGGTTGCTTCTGACAAACCAGACGTGATCTGCTTAACAGAAACTTTCCTCCCTCATGATGTCTCTGATTCCTTGGTATCTCTCCCAGGTTACTCCCTCCTCCGGTATGATAGACGTGAGCCTCGTCCTGGAGGTGGGGTTGCTATCTTTATAAAAAAAACTCTCTTCCTCACTCGCCCTGCACTGCCCTCTCTCCACCTCACCACCAGGAATACCTTTGCTACGGCTTCCCCTTCGCTCCCACCTTTTGATCATATGTGTGTTGTACCGTCCACCAAACAGTGATGACTCCATCTACATCTCGCTGTCTGATAATATGGACCAACTTCTATCCACTCATCCCAACTCTCTCTTCCTCATATGTGGTGACTTCAATTGTCATCATGCCACCTGGTTGGGTGTGGGTTCCTCTCTCACCAGTCATGGCACCTCAGCAAAGGACTTCTGTGACTCACTGGGATTGACACAATCTGTCAATTTCCCGACCCGGATCTCAGCCAATGGAGTATCTTCTCTTCTAGACTTGGTTATGACTAACTTCCCTGCTAATGTCTGCTGCTCTTCTTCTGCTCCAATCGGTTCTTCTGATCATGTGCTTGTCAAAGTGGACATCTCTCTGGCCATTCTCAGAGAGCCTCCTCAGCATCGACGAGTCTGGCATTTCACTCAGGCCGACTGGGACAGTCTTCAAGCAGCCATCAATCGTCTGGATTGGTCTCCCATCTCCACTGCCTCTGACATCAATTCTTCCTGGGAATTCTTCCAAAGCAAACTGATCTCTCTCATGCACAGATTTATCCCATCTCGCCTTCAGTTGTCTTACCCTTCCTCCCGTCCATGGTACACTGAATCTTGTGGTGAGGCAGTTGCCCTGAAACAACTTGACGTTGCCTCTTGGAAGGCTAATCCAACTGAAGGAAATCTCAGTTCCTTCCACCAAGCTCGGAACAAGTGTGTGTCTACCCTCAGGAGTGCCAGGAAGCACTATCTCTCCTCACTCAAGAATGAACTCTCAAACCTGTCTCCTTCCTCCAAATCCTGGTGGCGTCTGGTCAAATCCGTTTCTGGTGTTTGTTCCCCCTCCATCCCCTCCCTTACCTCAAATGGCCACACAGTTGACATCGCACGTGACAAAGCCGAATGCCTCAACTCTGTGTTTGCCTCAAAATCCTTAGTCCCAAACCCATCTCTCTCTGTTCCCACCTTTCCCAGTCGAACCAAACTGCTCCTGGACTCTGTGACCTTCTCTCCTGACAAGGTGGAGGAGTTTTTGTCAAACCTCGACTCTGATTCTGCAACTGGACCAGATGGCTTCAGCCCACGGGTCCTAAAATACTGCTCTGCCGCTCTATCTCACCCTCTCTCTGTTCTTTTCACCCTATCCTTTACTCAAGGTCATCTGCCAGCATCCTGGAAATCAGCAAACATTACCGCTTTACACAAAAAAGGTGCAAAAACAGATCCTTGCAACTACAGACCAATCAGCCTGCTCCCAATTATCAGCAAAGTCATGGAATCCATCATTGCTTCGGATATGAAATCTTTCCTCTTCTCCAATGGCTTGATCTCTGATCATCAATTTGGTTTCAGACCAGGTCACTCTACTCTGGACATGCTGCTTCTGCTGTCTCAACAATGGATGGAGGTCCTCAATGCCAAACAGGAAATCAGAGCTGTCTCCCTTGACATATCACGTGCCTTCGATACGGTCTGGCACCCAGCTCTGCTCACCAAACTCTCCTCCTATGGTATCCATGGAAATCTCCATGCATGGCTTGCGGACTTCCTCTCTGGTCGTAGTCAACGTGTGGCCCTGAATGGATTTCTCTCATCTCCCCTTCCCGTTCAGGCTGGAGTTCCCCAAGGCAGTGTGCTGGGCCCTGTGCTTTTTCTGGTCTTTATCAATGATCTCTCCGACTCTCTGGAAAATCCTCTGTATCTCTTTGCTGATGACTCCACTCTCTGCCGCTCCATTCCTCTTCCCTCAGATCGGCAGTCTGCAGCCTCCTCACTCTCTGAAGACCTGGACAAAATCACAGACTGGTCAAACATGTGGAACATGTCTTTCAATCCTGACAAATCTCACACTCTTACTATGTCTCTCCGAAAAGATCGACTGGACAACCCTCCCATCTACTTTCTCAACAATCCTCTCCAAGAAGTTCTGTCGCTCAAGCTTTTGGGTCTCACCATCTGCCATGATCTTTCTTGGGAAAACCACATTTCCAAGCTGGCCTCCAAAGCCAGTCGCCGACTGGGCATCCTCCGTCGTGCGAAGTCCTTCCTAGGCACACCTGAGCTCCTCACCACATACAAGGCTTTCATCCGCAGCTCAATGGAATACTGTTCTCCCCTATGGGCTGGTGCTCCTGCTTCACACCTGGCTCGGCTTCACGCTGTTGAATCCAAAGCTTTCAGAATCATTGGAATCTCCCGCGATGAAGCCATCTCTGAGGGCCTTTCACTCACTCACCGCAGGCAGGTAGGTGGTCTTTCTGTCTTCTACCGACTCCTCTCCGGCCTTGCTCCCCCAGCTCTCTCTGTGCTCTGTCCCCCAAATATTCCTACAGGTCGCACAAGATCTGCCAGCCACCCTCTGATGGTTAAACTGCCGAAATCTCGGCTCTCTGCTCACCTTCACTCTTTCATTCCTCTTTTCTCCCGCCTCTGGAACAAACTCCCACACTCACTTCAATCACACTCCTCCCTCCAGGTCTTCAAAACAGCTGTTCACCACCATCTCTTATCTTCCCCCATCCAAAACCTTGATCTTTTCTACCCCCACTAATTCACCCCAGATCCACCTTGTTTGAAATTCCAACTTCTTTCCTGGAAGTCTTGGCAGTGTCCATATGTTTTATACCTCTCCCACCCCCCCCCCCCCCCTTCTCATGCCTCCCCCCCAAAGCCCTCTCCCTCCCACAGTTCTCTCGATGTCTCCATGTCTCTCGGTCCCTGCTCTCAAATGTTGTGTTTGTGTCCTTCCCCCTCTCTCCCCATCTTGTCTACCGCTCCCGATGTTATTTGTTTTGTGTGTCTGTTTGTCTTTCTGTGTGATTAATGTTCGCTCTTTCACGAGCCTCGATCTTGTATACAAAAAAAAAAAAAAAAAAAAAAAAAAAAAGGACATCAATTTTCTTGCGCTCAAATAAACTTTTCACCTGAACCTGGCGGTTTTAGCTTGCACCTCCGCCATTCATATTTAAGGTTCCAAAGGTGATTTTTTCATGGATTATCAAAAGGCGTGAGCGGTTGCTGGGAAATCTCGCTCCCTGCTTTTGTAACAGCCTTTCTAAGCCGATGAAACAGCGACCTTGTTAAATGAAATTCATCCGGCCTCCTAATTATGTCCTTTGCAGCCTGGATGAATGAAATTAAATCAGGAAAATGATCTTTTACAATCACATTTCGGTGTCGGTAGGTGTCATTCAGAAAAGAAATAACAAGTTGAGGGGCTATGGATGACTGATCTGATGAAGATTGAGACAACTCAGTCATCTCAACTTCATCCTCTGAATCTGACAAATCAGAAACAGCTCCACCCGGGTCACATATATCAGTCTGCACAGTCACCATTTTGATTCCAGCCAAGTCCGAAGATTTGCTGGAATGTTCTATGGTAGAGTCATCCTCACTCTGGTACCCGGGACATTCAGCAGGAGCCGAAATCTCGGCTTCACCCTCCTGAAAGGAGATGTTCACTGGCTCAGTTGACGCACCAGTGTCATGATTTAGATCTTGCATTGGTAAAGAGGAGCTTGGGGCTGAGACATTCCCAATCCGCTCGGTCTCAGCAGGTAGTGAAGGTGGCGGCTCACTAATGGGCTCACCATCATCTTTAGTCTCACCATCTACTTTTTCTCCCAGGTTTTCGGTGCTGCCCGATAATGTTTCAGAATTAATTAATTCAGGTTCCTTCTCCCTGGTGTCAACACAGCTTGTGGACACCTGAGAAAGACGTTCCAGGGCGTCTGCACCCACACTCTCTTTATCCAACACTACCTTTTTCAAAGTAATGTTGGAGTTACAAGCGCCAGGTGCTCTTCGTTTTTTTGTCACCACAATGGGATTTTCTTCCATCTCCTCACTGCACGTAGCATCTGCCACAACAGGTGGGTTATCTGGGGTTATTTCATTATTTACCGAATCAGCGGTGTTGTCGTTTTCACTAAGACGAACAGGAGTATTATCCCTACTCCTCGAGTGCGAGGGAGCGGCGGTAGGAACCGTTCGGGTATTTCGGTTTACCTTGTTTCGTACGTTAGAGACCGGGGTGTTATCTCTTTTACAATCAGCGTCACTATGACCTGCTTCACCGCACCGTACACACGATACCTTCGGACAAAACCTTTTCACATCGCCAAAAGCTCCGCAATGAAAACATGTTAATGAGGCCGATGACGCATACATCTGGTACTCATGGTTGTTCACCTTTACCTTGAACGTGATGTTTAACCCCGTGTCATCGCCTCGATCCGGAAGCACCATATACACCTGCCGTCTGAAGCTCATCACGTGTTTAACACGTTCATCCTGAGACCGGAGCGGATTCATTGTGATTTTCGACACAGCTGTTCCGTATCGGGACAAAACGGACATCAGCTGATCGCAGGTTATAAATGGGGGTACGTTAGATATGACGACCCTCATCGACGGAGTGTCCATAGGCGACGCCAAGACAAAGAGACCTGTCTCTGTGGTTAAACCCGCACTAACAACATCGTGAACGAATTTTTCATCGGACACAAATACAACAACTTTTTGATTCATTCTCGACGCTGCTCGTACATTTTCACAACCGATTATTTTCCCCACCGACAAAACAATGTCCTCAGTGTAAGTTCCTTCGGGTGGAACACACACAAATGCATGCTTCCTTGTTAAGTTGTCGAACGCCTCCAACCGAGAGCGTGCATTCGCCGTTATGATTTTCTTTAGTCGATGAAACTGCGATTTTGTTAGGTTTAGTTCCTCAGATTTTTTTATGACTAGTTTTGCAGCCTGAATAAAGGGAGCCAAATCAGGGAAATGATCCCCAATGATGACATTTCGCTGTCTATACGTTTCATTGAGGAATGAGAGAACAATATGGGGAGGGGTTGGGGGTTGATCTGCCATTAATTGTGATAATGCTGTTACCTCCACCTCCTCTTCCGATTCTGATAAATCAGAAAGTGGTCCAATGGGGTCTGGGTCAATACCGTTTTCTTCTCCTGCTATGCAACCTAGCCTTCCCTTGTCTGGGGGGTCCACGCAGTGCTGTGTTTGGGAAACATCAGCACATTGATTACTGATTTCCTCAATTGGCATGAAATCATTATTCCCACATTCCTGTGGATTTATGTTTCCACCCTTATCTGCTATATTGGCAGATTTATTATGGATGTCAGCCTGTTCGGCGACATTCGCTTGGATCAATGATGCACCATTCACGGTATCGTGGCCTGAATTATTTACATCATTAACGTCGTCTGTGTGAGTAATGGAAGCACGTTGTTTTAGCGGCTGAACCCTAATGCTCTTTTCTGGGTTTTCCTCTTTATTTATTTGGTCCACGCTTTGTAGAGAGATTCCAGGTGCACCCTGAAGAGTTTTTCCACCAACAGCCTGCAAATCGAGCACAACCTTTTTACCTGCTCCAGATGAGTCACTATCATCCGGAGCCCTTCGTTTACTCATCCCCACTTTACTATCAGTGTCCATTTCAACATTTTGCTGAGGAGGAATAAATACGTTCACGCTTGGAACACTGGATTCACCCTCATTAGGAATTTTAAGCGGTGGCAATGCATTAACCTCCCCCCCCACTGGGAATCTCAATTAGTGGAGCAACGTTAACCTCCCTCCCACTGGGAGTATTCATTAGTGGAGCAGCGTTAACCTCCCTCCCACTGGGCGTATTCATTAGCAGAGCAACCTCCTCCTTACAAACTATGGCAGTGTGACCTGTCTTGCCACACCTGACACATGAGGCTTTGGGACAAGAACGTTTTAAATGTCCATACGCTCCACACTGAAAGCATGTTAAGGTGGTGGACGATGCGTATAGCTGGAAATTTGCCTCTTCAAAATTAATTTTGAAAGTGATGTTGAGGCCTGTGTCGTCCCCACGGTCTGGAAGGACCATATACACCTGTCTGCGGAAGCTCATTACGTGCTTAACACGTTCATTCCGACACCCAAGAGGGATTGTTGAAATCCTCGATACCATTTTACCGTACCGTGATAGCACGGTCATTAACTTGTCATTTGGGATAAATGGTGGTACGTTAGAAATAACCACTCTCGTCACGGGAGTTAATAGCGGCGACGCCATCATAAAGTGACCGCTTTCCGTGGTTATTCCCGCACTTACCACGTCATGGACGAGTTCCTCGTCTGAAACGAACACCACCACTTTCTGGTTCATACGCGAAGCTGCACGTATATTTTCATCCCCAACAATGCTCCCCACAGCGAGGATGATGTCCTCGACAGGGACTCCATCCGGAGGCACGCACACAAACGCGTGCTTCCTGGTTAAGCCTTCAAAGTCATCGCGATGAGAGCATGCATTCGCCATTCCGGCGAAAATACCCCCCTCCCGCCCCCCCTCCCCCCGCTTGTCCGAGCCGGACAAGAGGGTATCAAACCTAAATAAACGAACTAAAGTAAATAATAAACGTGCATTATAAGCACAGAAATGGCTTACAACGCGCCGTCAACGCCAGTAGGCCGCACCCAAAATGGGCCCGCTCTCAATCCTCTCTCTCTCGAAGGCAAAGGTGTAGAACAGATGAAAACAAATGCCAAGGCACACAGAATGGAAAAGGAGAGGGAGGGGGGGCAGGGGAGGGCAGGAGAGGGGGGAAAACTCACGACGGACTCACCAAAACACAGAGCAGTTGCTCACAGCCGCCATGACGCTACCCCCAACGCACCGACGGCCGATAGGTGGCGACAGAGAGACAGAGAGAGAGAGAGAGAGAGAGAGAGAGATACAGAGAAAGAGATACAGAGACTTTGACTTTTGAAGCTCTTTTATTATAAAGGTAAGAAAACCACACAAGTCATGCAAATAATAAAGTCACTACAATTCCAAACATGTGCAGCCGAACACCAACAATAAAAACACCAAACACTAAAATAAAAAAATTAACAAACCATTATCAAGTTTACAAAACCCACCCTTTACACACCATTTTTCCACACAGGTTTGTAAATCATCTTTCATCTGGCAAAAAGAAAATTCCAAGCGTAACCTTGCCATGACCAGAGCCTTAAACACAATGACCACATCACATAAAATATCAGCATTTGCCAGGAGCTTTGCTTTTCTTGTCTTGTAGATTGCTAATTTTCCAATAGAAATTAAGAAATTAGCAAGAGCAGTCTCAGAGCGTTTTTTGTAACTAAGTGGTATTCCAAAAATAAAAACCCATGTAGAAAAAGAAAAGTTCATACGATTAAAAAAAGTTGATAAAAAAACCAAAGAAGGGAGAGAGTCTTGCACAATATACATAAGCATGGAAAAGGTCTTCAGAAATCATACAAAAAGGGCATTCCACTGAATTATCCTCATTAAAACGATGTAATAAAACATTGCAGGGCAACACCATATGGGCGAGTCTCCAAGCAATATCACCAGTTCTTTTAACAATCAGTGAAACATACATTGGAGACCATTGCGGATGGGAGGGAGACCCAGAAGGCAGTTTCTCTTTCCATCAAGCCCCAAAAGAAACCGGCTGTAACGAGGGAAACCGGATTGAAATACACAAAGGATACAGTCTTTTTTTATCCTTGCTGGAAAGTGGCGATGAGGATAACAAGATAGATGTTGTGGCGCTATCAGCCGGCAGGCTAGAGCTAGCACAGATCTGTGGTGGTGTATGGTGGTCACCAATGTTGGCGGTTAAGCTCAGGCCCAAGTGCCTAAAAACACACAGGATTTCCTGTAGGACCTTGGCGACGCTCCTCAAAGATCTGATACCAGTTCTTACTTGACGATGTCCTGTGGAGAACCAACTGTTCCTGTTACAGTCACGAAGGTCCCTAGTCGTTTTCACGCCAGCACTAAAAAAACGTTGCACAAAAGCACGTGAGTGAGGAATAGCAGGAAAAATGGCATTGTAGAAAAGGGGTTCCCGGGGGATCCTTTTACTGTTGTATGTCCCCATTTGCCGAGTTACTGAAATGGACTGCCAGACGTGCAAGACATCTTGGTAAAAGTCAGGGAGCAGCGAAGCATTGACATGTTGCAGCTCCATGAAAAAGAGTTCACAATTGTAGCCTAGCATGCCGGCTTGTTTTAATATACAGTTTGCAGTAGATTTCCAGGGCAAGGCCTCCAGAAATATAAAACGACGAGCTGTAGAGACTCGGAAGGCCATCACCCGACAAAGGATGTCCACAAGCCCATGACCCCCTTCCGCCAGTGGAAGGTAAATAGTCTCTGGCTTTAGCCAGTGTTTGCCATCCCAAAAGAAGTCAAGTAAGCATTTTTGGATTGACGACACCAAAGTTGCAGGTGGCTGCAAGGCAATCATTTTATGCCATAAGAGAGGGGCCACCAGCTTGTAAATGACCAGGACATGACCTCTCGAAAAGACATGGTCGACAAAATTCCTCTCCATCTGTTTAATTTATTGCTAATTTTGTGGAGCAAACCATCCCAATTCCTTTTGACAAAACCAGGGGTTCCAAGATAAACACCGAGGTATTTCACACCTTCTTTTCCCCATGTCAAATTCATAGGGAGAATTGGAAGGGCAGAAGGTGGCGTACTGCCGACCCAAACTGCTTTGCATTTCGACCAATTAATTTGCGTTGTACATGCTTGAGTAGACCCGTAGGCACTCAAATAGCAGAGCAATGTCATTACTGCTGCGAACAGCAACACATACATCATCAGCATAGGCCGAAATGATAACGGGCTTTTCTGATGGAGTCACTGAAAAGCCCATAAGAGAAGATCGTAAACGAATCAAAAGGGGCTCAATGCAAAGAGAGTACAAGATTCCAGATGAGGGACAACCTTGCCGAATTCCCCTCCCAATCCGCAAAGGTGAACAGAGACCATCATTGATTTTTATCAAGCTAAAAATGTGATTATACAATAAGGATACATAAGAAATAAAAGATGCCCCAAAACCAAATTGCTTTAAAATGTGAAACAAATACTCATGATTAAAAAGTCAAAAGCCTTTTCTTGGTCAATAAAAAAGAGACCGGTATGTTGTTGTTGAAATGCACACACATCCCACAGGTCTCATACCAAAAAAATATTATCGTGCATAGATCTATGCATAACACAGTACAATTGATCCTGATGTATAACTGTGCTTAAAACAGTCTTTACACGGTTAGCAAGCGCTTTGGCAAAAATCTTGTAATCTGTGCAGAGAAGAGAAATTGTGCGCCAGTTCTGTATCAATTGCAGATCGTTTTTCTTAGGGCTAAGGCAAACAACTGCACGCCGACAACTAAGGGGTAACAATCCCTCACGCAGACTGTATAAAAACACTGAGTGCAAAGCAGGACCAAGCATGTCCCAAAAGGTTTTATAAAATTCAGCTGGTAACCCCTCAAAACCAGGAGCCTTATGATCAGCAATGTCATCTAGCGCAGTTTTAAGTTCAGAGTGTAATGTTATCATCCAAGACATGCCGCTGATGCTCATCTATCTGCGGTAAATTGGTCGTAATATTCTGCATTGCAGGCACATCATTAGGCTTAAAGGAAAACACACTCTCAAAATAAGACCGAACAAAATGAACAATCTCCGTATTATCACTAAGAATATGCCCATCACTAGCCCGAAGACTAAGCAATTGTAGGCTTGCGTTGGTCGTCTTCTCAAACTTAAAGAAATCTTTACAACATGTGTCTGAGGACAGTAAACCATTGACTCTCAGTCTGACTAAGGCACCAATACCATTTTCTTGAATTAATTCCTTAAGCAGAGTTTGTTTTTCAAAGAGGAGTTGACACCGTCTTTCATCACTGAGGACCTCAGCACCTTCGTAGAATCGTAGAATTTCTTGTTTCAAGGCATCAATACATAATTGTTTACTTTGAGAGCAATTGGTTTTGTATTGCTGACAGAAAACACGGATCTGCGCTTTAGCATCGTCCCACCACTGACAGATTTAGGAAACGATGTTGGAAATACACAACCTTGTCCCAAAAAACCACAAAGGATGATTTAAAGAAAGGATCGCTCAGAAGGGAGGTGTTAAAAGACCAATACAAGGTGCGGCGTTTGAAACGAGGAAAAGAAAAGCACATTTTTACCAAAGAATGATCAGAGAAACCAGAAGGGACAATAGCCGTATATGTCACAAGATTGATAGCAGAGTTAGGAATGTAAAATTTATCAAGACGAGCAAGTGAAAGATGATTTAGTAAAACCCGACACCAGCTAAATTGCTGCAGGTTTGGGTGTTGTTGCCACCATACATCGTTGAGGTCATGCCGCGAAATTATATTGGAAAGAGGCCTACTTGAAGCTGGATGTGGCTCTGCACTGTTCCTATCTAAAGTTGGGTTTAAAGTACAGTTAAAGTCACCCCCTAAGCACAACAACGTATCAGAAGAGAGGTGTCTCAGGAAATTAAAGGACTGATTAAAAAAGTTCCTCTATCTGTACTATCACTTGGAGCATAGACGTTAACAAACATAAATCGTTGCTGATTGTATTCAAACTCTACAGAGGCTAGATAGCCTGGTACGATTTCTTTAAAGATAGGGGGGGGGGGGGGGAGACAGACAAACGTGTACTGACAAAAAAAGCAATACCGCACTCACAGAATCTGTATTACTAAAAAACCAAGTGCCAATCAGCTGTTGCTGCCAATCAGCCACGCAGTCTGCAGTGGCACGAGTTTCTTGCAATAAAAGTACACCAATCTTTTCCCTCCTGGCTAATTGCACAGTCTGGGACCTACGTAGCTGACTGCACCCACCATTAATGTTTAAACTTGAAACTTGCTATTTTCATAAAAACATAGGCAGCAACACAGCCATTACAGGTTTAATTCTTTCCTTGCTGTGACAAGGTACCTCTTCAGTCTTTTCAGTGATTGATCAGAAATATGAAGGGCCGCAGATTGTTGTGCAACTTCCTGAGCCTCACTAATGAAGGTGTGAGTGTCAACGAAGAAATCGCAAATTTTCACGCGCCTTTTATGGTAAGTTTTTTTGTAGGAAATCTATGATTTCAGCAGGAGGGACAGAGTCTCCAGAGACATGCTCCGATGAGAAGTCGGCCTCACCATCACTCAGTGAGGCAACGGAAGAACCCCCATCAGGGTCACAATCATTGCATTGAGAGTCCATTGCCGAAGCAACGGGCTCATCAACGTGACCATCTGAGACTTCAGCACTATCACCCTGCTGACCATGAGCTTGACAAGGCTCAGCTGCCTCAATGGGCGATTCGATCACAGACGGATCACTAGTTCATACACACTCACCACTCCCCACAGGGGGAGGGGTGGCATAATCAACACAAGCTTCAGCAAGGGACATACATGGAGGCTAAACCTCACATGGAGGTTTACCCTCAGAACACAGGAGAGACTCAGGTGCTGTCTGGCCAACACATAAATTTTCAGCATTTATCACATTACCCTCAGAATATTCTGAAGGCAGAGGAGGCTGAGGGATTACCTCAACTGGAGGCAACTGCTGAGGAGGAGGTTGCGCTCCACCATTACCTTCACTAACCACTTGAGCGAAGGTTGGAGGACCGGCCGAGACCTTATTATCAGGCTTGTTGAGGTCGCTAGAAGGTGGTAGGGTTCTTTTCCTGGTTCTTCGTTTGTCTACAATGGGGTTTGTGTCAGCACCACCCATACTGTTTACATCATCGACAATGATCTCAGTAGAGCCCTGCTGTTCATCACCATTCAGGCTAGTGACTATCTGTGGACTTTTTCGGGCACGAGTCTTTTAAATGACCATATTGACCACACTCAAAACAAACGAGAGACTCTGTGGAAACAAAGACCCGATAAGTGTGACCTTCGACCTTGAAGGGCAATACCGCATTTAAAGAGGTTACACCACACGGTAAAATCATATAAACAAAACGACGAAAGGACATGACGTGTTTTAAACGGTTATTTTTTCCCTCGTACAGGAACCAAAGTAACTGAAGAGACGACAGAACCAAGTTTGTTTCGTTCAGTAACCAGGTCTTTGTTCTTAAGGAAAGGAGGAGCGTTAGAGAGAGAAACCCGAACTGCCGGCGTGTCGAGTGGACAAACCTGAACAAACACGTCGGGAGCAAAGAAAAGCCTGTGCTCGACTATTTGAGCAACCATGGGTACTGTGGAAACAAAGATTACCACACGTTTATTCATGCGAGAAGCCGCTTTTACATTATCCAAACCGATTATCTCTCCGACGGCAAGGATAATGGCCTCGACGTCGATTCCCAACGGAGGTGAACAAACTAACCCGTGCTTCCAGGTTAGCGCTTCAAGAGACGTGTAACGAGAGCTATCCGCCATCGTTTCCACGTTTAAACAAAGGATAAATGTATAAAGGGTTAATGAAGCCAAAAAGCTCCAGTAAACAAACGAAAAATAAAAATATTTATGAAAAAAGAAACGGAAAAAAGTATTATGATTTGTAACACGAAGCGAAAAAAAACCAAAGAGGGAACCGCCCTAAGGGGGAATCTTTACCGGTCTCACCACGTGTGCTCTCACTTTCTCACTCTCAAGAGGGGAAGGGATGATAACGTGGAAGGGTGATACACAAAAGACGGCACAAAGGTGAGAAGAGGTAAGGGGAGGGTAAAGATACAAACCACGAGCACGGAGCTACAATGCCAAAACACGAGCAGACGCCATGACACTGCACCCAACACACCAACAGCCAACAGGTGGCAACAGAGAGAGATACAGAGAGAGAGACTGTTTCTTCCTTTTATTACAGAGGTGAAAGGGATCAGTTATGTACAGTCACAAAGAGAGAAACACAATAATTAAGATGGTCTCAAGGAGAAATTATTATCACATCATCATCATCAAGTTTGCATATGACATCATTAAAAGCCCACTTTTCTTTAAAACATGTTAAATTCTTGTTCATTTTTAAAAAACGGTACTCTAGTTTTAATCTTGCACTTTAATCTTGCAATCTTGCCTTAAAGGTGAGCAGTACATCATATGAAGAGTCAGAAGCGTTTCCCATTTTTTTCTTCCTGGACTTGTAAATTGCAAACTTGGCCTAACCAATTAAAAAGTTCATTAAAACCACATTCCTAAGGGAAGACGGTCCTAAAATACCATAAATAAAAACATTGTGATTGAAGAGAGAACCGAGCTTCACAAAGCGTTCCTGGAAGAAGGTAAAAAGAGGTTGCAATCGTTCACATTCAAGGTATATATGCGGTAAGGTTTCAACGGATGCACAGAAAGGGCACAGATTTGAATTAGCAGTAGAAAACCGGTTCAGTAAGACATTATAAGGTAAAATCCAGTGTACAAGCTTCCATTGAATATCTCCAACATACTTTGGAGTAGGCAAGAGATAAAAACTTCGCCAATTTGGGACAATTGGGGGGTATTGGGGGTAAAAGGTCCTGCCATCGAAGCCTCGGGTGCTCAGAAAATGTTTTTGCATATAAAAGTTTAACGTATGCATTGTACAAAGTTTTCTTTGGAAAGGAGGGAAGGGATAATGCAGTATCATCAGGGCTGTTCAGGCCAGGGGATAGATTAAGTGGCAGGCTGAAGACCAGGAGTTTGGGGAAGTCACCTGTTGTTTCCTCGGGGGAAGGTCCAAGTTCCTCGTAGGTATTACGATACGTTGTGGATATCCCTTGAAGGAACCGAGAGATGATCCTGACAGATTTTATTCCCGTTTTTTGTGCCACAGCAGCAGCACTCAACCAGCGGCTCCCAGACTCTGTCATGAGGTCTTTTACTCGTAGCAGCTTGGCATCAACAAAACGTTGAACAAGTCCCCTATTATTTAAGCTGTTTTCCAGGAAGGGGTTGTAGCATAGGGGCTCATTCAACAACATTTCCATGTTGTATGTTGCCATTTCACGGGAAAAGGACAGGGCTTGCCAGGCATTCATCACCCCTTGGTAAAAGGTGGGCAGCAAGGATGAATCGATTTGATGAGGGTTCATCAAGAAAAGTTATCAGCAGTAGCCCCGCTTGCATGTAAGCTGCAATATGCAGCTAGCCAGAGGCCTCCAGAGTAGGGCTTCATCTCCATATATAAGTTGGCGCACGATATGAAGCCGGAAGACCATAATCCGGCTGCGGATATCAATGAGACCTTGGCCACCTTCAGTGAGTGGTAAGTATGCCACGGGGGGTTGGAGCCAGTGTTTCCCGCTCCAGAAAAAATCGACAATGCTCTTTTGGAGTGTAATAAGAAGGCTCCCGGGCGGTTGTAGGCATATCATCTTATGCCATAGCATAGAGGCAACAAGATTGTTAATGACGAGAGTGAAAGTTGAGAAAGAAGTCCTTTCCAACGGGCCAGTTTTGCCATTACCTTGTCCGGTAATCCGACCCAGTTCTGCTGCTCAAAGGTGTTGTCTCCTAGGAAAATACTGAGGTATTCGATGCCATTTTTCTGCCAGTTCACTCCTCCTGGCAGGACAATTGGCGGGCAATCTCCAGGTCCTATCCAAAGGGCTTCACTCTTCTTCCAGTTCACCTGGCCTGAACAAGCCTGACAATATGTCTTTAATGCCTGGGCCACCGCAGTGACATTAGCACTATTTTTTATATAAATACAAACATCATCTGCATAAGCAGAGACTTTTAGCGGTGTGGTAAGAATTGATCCAGTGAAGCCAGAAATGTGCGTACGTAATTGGAGCAGAAGAGGTTCGATGGCAAGAGAGTATAAAAGTCCAGATAGCGGGCAACCTTGCCGTACTCCCCGTTGCACAGCAATGGGGCTACACAGTACTTGATTAATTTTAAGAACACTGGATATATTACAATACAAAAGTTTAACGTACGAGATAAAAATAGGTCCAAAACCAAAATTCTCCAAAACTCTAAAAAGGTACATGTGGTCAATACAATCAAAGGCTTTTCCTTGGTCAATGAGAAACAGACCAACATTCTTGTTAAAATTGTTACAAAACCGAATGGTATCACGGATAAGAAAAACATTATTAAAAATAGTACGTCCAGGAATACAAAAGGATTGATGCTCTCCTATTAGTACATTCATAAAAGGTTGCATTCGATTAGACAAGGCTTTGGTTAAAATTTTATAATCCGTACATAAAACAGAAATAGGACGCCAGTTCTCTATAAGTTGAGTGTCCGCTTTCTTAGGAATTAAAGTGGTGACTGCTCTCCGGCAACTCCACGGCAGTTGTCCGTCCTCTAAACATTCATTCAATACCTGCAGTAGGTGAGGTCCAATGGCATCCCAAAAAACCTGGAAAAATTCGCTCGTCAGCCCATCCAATCCAGGGGCTTTATCGGGTTCCAAGGCCTTCAAGGCAGCGGTGAGCTCAGGTAAACTAAGAGGATCCTCCAACTGCTGCTTCTGATCCTCCGCCAATGTTGGAAGGTTAGAAACAAGTTCAGATATTGCCTCCTGGTTAATGTCATGCCGCATAAACCGTTGTTTAAAATGCTTCCGGGCACATTCCCTGATTCTGCCATCTTCATAAAGGAGTTCCCCATCATGCAGCAAGCGTGTAATCATTGACGAAGAGGCCCCCCTTTTAAGGCTGAAGAAGAATTTGGTTGGAGCATCAAGGTCGTGTATGTACCTCATCTTCAGGCGCAATAAAGCATTTTGTGCTCGCCTTTCAGATATGGAATTCAGCAAGGCCGTTTTTCCATGAATTTGCTGCCTCATTTCCTGGTAGCTCACACTTGCAGTTCCCTGGAGCTGTTCCTGTAATTCCAGGATTTCATCTTCAAGTAAGGTTGTGGTTTTTTTTTTCCTCTTGGACACCATACGCACGATATTGTTGGCAGAACAGTCTGATGTGCGTTTTGGCATTATCCCACCATTGTCTGAGGTTTGAGAAATTCCCTTGGGAGGCAACCAGGATATTCCAAATTTCCAGAAAAAGGTCCTTAAAGGTACTATCATCAAGTAAGTTGTTATTAAATTTCCAAAAAGCACTCTTGTGTTTCGGGCAGGGGGCAGAAATTGAGAAATGTTGCGCTGTGGTCCGAGAATCCTGATGGGCAAATTTGGGATGAGAGAACAAGGCGTTCAAGTGGAGGATTAACATAAAACTTGTCCAAGCGAGCGAGTGCAATATTATTCTGAATGCATCGACACCATGTGTATTGCCTGATTGATGGGTGCTGTAGCCGCCATATATCTGTGAAATTCATTTGTTTTAAAAATTTGGTGAGGGGGATTGTGGAGGCAGGATGGGGCTCTGCACTGTCCTGTCTAGTTGGGGTTGGAGGGTGCAATTAAAATCTCCACCAATACAAACATGATTGTCTTGGTCTTTTAGGGCATTTTGGCTGTTGAGGGACGTCAGGTGTGTCCCAAGATTATTTTTAAAAACTCTCCGAGCTACAGGCGTACTTGGGGCATAGATATTTAAAATAGTATAAAATTTTCCGCAGTAGTGGAATTCCAGGGATGCTAGAGATCCCTTGTGTATTTCGTTAAATTTAAGCAACTAGGGCATTGGCCGTACGTGGGTGCCAGTTCCTTGCCAAAAAAAAAAAAAAACGCTACCCGTACGCTCTACCCCGCCCGTACGCCCGTAAACAAAAAAAACAACGCTCTTCGCTTCCGCCCTTCGCTCTGACTGAATTGGGAGAAATAATGCGCATAAGAAATCGAATTACGTACCGTAATGGCGGTCAGCTCGTAACGCGCTCAGCTCCGCTCGTCTCACATCGGCCACGCCTACGCAACAAAGCGTTCTGTGATTGGCTGCCGGAAGTGAAGTCTTCACTGTCCGGAAGTTCGCAAATCGCAGTTACGATGAATCGTTTTAATTTAATCGCAGTTTGAATTCGTTTTAAAACATAGTTTAACGGCAACATAGTTTTCCAACGTGAAATAAATGAATACGCTGTCAAATGTGCCGTCCGAGGCAGAGTCTGATCGCCACGTTCGGCACACGTGATAGCTCGCTGCTCTCTGATTGGTTGAAGCGTTTTTTGGACATAGCTCGGTAAGTACTTCTCCGATTAATTACAAACCTTGAAAAGGCACATCCTCGGGTCCCCAGCAATATACCTGGCAAGTTTAAAGTATATCGGACCCGTGGTTGTCGAGAAACAGCGGTCACAGACACACAGACACACAGACACACAGACACACAGACACACAGAGATTGCTGGAATTATAGATAGATGAAGGCGAAAAGGAAGGGCTAAGAATTATTGCGATACCGCCTTTACGGGAGTCACCGTTACTAAAAAAGGAAAGGCCAGGGAAGAGCCTACACCACTCTGCGACACAGCAGTCGTTGGCATGGGTCTCTTGTAAGAGGGCAATGTCAACTTTCTTCTGTAATAAAAAATCCCTTACTTGAACTTTACGGACAGAGCTACATCCTCCGTTAATATTCAAGCTACAAATGGAAAAACTCATTACAAATACAAGGAGGAGTGACAACCACTCAATTTTTTGATAGTTCATTCTTAGCTTTTTGTATACATTTCTTTATCCGGTGACGTTGGGAGGAATTGAAATTAAAAACATGGGGCCGTTTTACCATCAATCTAGCGGAATGTATAAAATCAGGTAGCTCCGGGAAAAAGGTTCCTATAACAACATTCCTTTTTCGGAATGTGCCCTTAAGAACCTTTTTATCTCAGAGGGGAGGGATTGGAGGGGTTCCTTCTTCATTAAGGCTACCACATTCACTAACAGAGTCATCTATATCAGATGGCTCAGATGATGTGTCACACTGGTTTTCATCATTTACCTCCTCACCGTCATCACATCCCTCCACATTATTGGATGGGGCATCGTCCATAGAGGGAGGGGATGGGGAGGCAGAGAATGAGCCATCTTCAGGGGTGGGGGGGGGGAGGGGGGGGGGAGTACTAATTTTTGCGGTTCAACCATATCAGTTTCTAGGTCAGTAGACAAGGGCGAGAATTCATCCACATTTATGACCTCAAACACAGAGACACGATTTTCTGTGACCGAGGGACAAGTCTGAGGCAGGGGGGGGGGGGGGCTGTCGGTTTTCAGTTGTGGGTTTTTTTAGAGATGACCGTTTTCATCTGTTGTTTGCAATGTCTTTTTTTGGGGCAGACTAATTGAAACTCGTCCTGGTTAGTGGGAAGAGATTGCAGGGGTTTGGGGGTGGGGGGGGGAGGGAGGACGTAATCATCGGGGGAGGATTTCCATCAGCTACCACGGCGAGAGAGATAGGATCAGTTGTAGCAGGAAACAAGCTGTGATTTAATGATGTCGCCTGGGGGGGGGGGGAGGTCTTTTGTTGACGTTCCTGCAGTAGAGGGGGGGGCCCGTTTCAGGGGAGGGGAAGGGGGTACGGCGGGGATGCTTGGATCGGTGGTAGGAAGGGCTTGGGTCGGTGGTGGGGAGGGCTTGGGTCGGTGGTGGGAGGGCTTGGGTCGGTGGTGGTAAGGCTTGGGTCGGTGGTGGGAAGGCTTTGTTCGGTGGTGGGAAAGTGGGGGGCTTGCTTATTCTCAGCTCGGAGGGGAGGTTGTATTTGTGGAGAATTCTCTTTTCAGGGGCAGTCATGCTTAACATGCCCAAATTGTCCGCAACCAAAACATTTTAAAACGTTGGTGGACACATGAACTGTATACAAAGAGAGAGATACAGAGAGAGAGATACAGAGAGAGATACAGAGAGAGAGATAGAGAGATAGAGAGATACAGAGATACAGAGAGAGAGAGAGAGAGAGGAGAGACTTTTGTATCCTTTTATTATAAAAGTATAAAACCATTCCACAAAGCAGTGTTAAACCAAGCAACGAGTTCAAAGAAACATTGTATAAGGATCATGAACACACCAAAAAAGGACAAAGGATATTCAAAAGAAACCAGCAAGTATAAAAATTTTACAAACCAAAGGTGAGGACACAAACAGAAACCACAAACAATTTTAAAGGAAATGCTCACGCAAGAGCTATGAACACATCAAGAGCAAATTAAGCGTTTAATTAAATTAAGCGAAAAATTGAGAAAGGGTGAGAGAGAGGGGGAGAGAGAGAAGGGGAGAGAGAGAGGGGGAGAGAGGGAGGGAGAGAGAGAGACTTTTTTTTTTTTTATTGGTGATCCCAATGCGATCCAAATGGACAGACCAGGAGATAAACCTCGCACAACCAGTAGCCGGGAGCAACAGAGCATCCGTGTCCTTCCCAACCGTGTTCCTTTCTGAACGCACCATGTAACACGTCACCATGTTCACTGCTGGAGGAATGTTTGTGAACGCATCACATCATAACACTTTTCCTATATGTTTTCCTTGATGAACTTGGGGACTCGTGAGCCACTCCAGAGGTGTTGGTAAAAGGCCGATCGTAATGGGCAGGTGCTCCATCTTGCAGGTGCTCCATCTTGCAGGTTCTCCATCTGTATGACGCTTTGGAGTTGCAAGCTTTCTGGGGCTACAGCGGTGATCCGTTCACTCATTTACCCCCGGGTCGACAAAGGACATCCTTGGCGAATGCCTCTACTAGCCGGGAAGGTGGACATAAAATATTGTTAACCTTGAGTAGACTAAAAATATTATTATACAGTAACTGTACGTGAGAGATAAAATTTTCTGGAAACCCAAACCCACGTGAAACCGAAAAAAGATAAAAGTGATCAATGGTATCAAAGGCCTTTTCTTGTTCTAAAAAAACCAGACCAACATTTCTTTAAGATCACAGATATCAATTAAATCACGCACGATAAAAATACTGTCATGTATTGTCCTTTTCGGAACACAGTAGCATTGATCGGGGTGTATGATGTCGCCAATCACGGGCCTGAGCCGGTTGGTAAGAGCCTTGGAGAAAACTTTGTAATCCGTACAAAGCAGTGAGATGGGACGCCAATTTTGCGGTTGCTGGAGGTCTCCTTTCTTTGGGACCAGGGCGAGTACCGCCCTACGACAGCTTAGCGGCAGTAAGCCTAATCGTAGGCTGTCAACCAAAACTTCGAGTAACTCTGGTCCCAGGAGGTCCCAGAAAGCTTTGTAAAATTCTGCAGGTATCCCATCCAAGCCAGAGGCCTTACCTGAAGGTAAGGTTTGTAAAGCAGCATGGAGTTCTTCCATGGTTACCTCCTTGTTCAGTTGCAGGCACGCAGACTCCGACAAGGTGGGTAAGGAGGAAGTCAAGGATCCTGTGATCTCGTTATCGATTCCCTTAGCGCGATACAGGTCAGAGAAGTAGTTCTTGAGGGAATACCTGATGTCTTTTTGATCGTGCGTTATTCTTCCTTCCTTCGTCCTTACTGAAGTTATCTGCTGACCTCTCTTAGTTCGAACTTCCAGTGCAAAAAAGAACTTGGAGGAGGTATCCAAATGACACAGGTTCTCCATCCGGAGACGAATCAGCGCTCCTCTAGCTTGCTTTGCACATAGATCAGCAAGAAGAGCTTTTTTCTTCGCCAGCAGAAAGTTTGTTCTCTCAGTACTAGAGGCCGAGAGGTTGGATTGCAAGGATAATATTTCCTTGGCAATCAAGGATTGAAGGGCAGAGTTGTGTTGAGTACGATAAGCGCCATATTGTTGGCAAAACAATCTCATCTGTACTTTGGCATTGTCCCACCACTGCCCAAGGCGGGGGAGGATGGTTTACGTTGGAGCAAGGCCCTCCAGAATACATGAAATGCATCAACAAACATTTTTTCTTCCAAAAGGCTCACATTAAAGGTCCAGTAGGCAGCACCACGATTCAGAACTGGTAGGCGAGCACAAAGCGTGACCATGTGATGATCTGAGAAGCCACTCGGGACAATGTCCGCGCCACTCACGATATTCAAAAAAATACTGTTGATATAGAACCGGTCCAATCTTGCAAGCGAGAGACGACTCTTTGAGCACCGACACCACGTGTATTGGCGGACAGAAAGATTGCGGATTCTCCACACGTCAACAAGGGAGAACTTGGACAAGGATCTTAACAGAGGCACTGCACTTGCTGGGTGAGGCTCCTCTCCATTACGATCAAGGGCAGGGTCCACGGTACAGTTAAAATCTCCACCCAAACAGACAAGTCCATTAAAGTCAATGTGCATGAGAGATGTTTCCAACTTCGTATAAAAGGCAAGTCTTTCTGTGCTATCACTAGGTGAGTAAATGTTCAGTACGGTGTGTTTAAAACCATTGTGTGTAAAAGTGACTGAAATTAAATACCCTTTGATTATGTCATTAAAAACTATACAAGAGCTACAGAAGGAAGGCTGTAAATAAACAGCTACCTAAACAGAACAGAATAAACAGAACACCCTCGGGTGTTCCAGACTACTAAAAAACCATTTTCCTTTCATTATCCTTTGCCACTCCCCTATACAAGAGGAACTACATCTTGTCTCTTGTAGAAGTAGAATATCGATGCAATTTTCCTTAACAAACTGTTTAACTTCAATTTTACGTAGGGAAGAACGTCCCCCATTAATATTCAAACTGGCGAAGGAGAAAGCCATGATATAAGGGTGTATATAAACGTGTCAAACGTGTCAAACAGCTTGGCTGGGCTACATCTGCAGCTCCTTCTTCGCTTTCAGGATACATTTCCAGAGACGATAGACCTGTGATTTGGTCACGCCAGGCTGTCCGGGCTTTAACAAGCAATCGCTTCGCAGAGACCACAAAGCCGATTCGGTCAGGGAAAAAATCTTTAATTTTTACCCGTTTCTTCCGAAAAGTGTCATGGAGAAATTTTATGATCTCGGAGGGTGGAACACTGGTCTCACCCTCCAAATCTTGGAGAAAACCCGGGTCATTCCAGGCTTCGACACTCCCGGCAGAGGCGAGCGACGAGGTCCCGTCCGAATCACATTCCGAGTGTCGGTCCATGTCCATGACATCAATTTCATGCTCCTGAGATGGAGCTGGTGGTTTCACGAGGGAAACGTCACATTCCGCACCCAAAGCAGAAGGAAGAGGAGTATGTGGGGGAGGAGGAGGAGGAGGGGGGGGCGGGAGGAGAAAGAAGGGGGATGGGAGGAGGAAGAGGAGTGGGAGGAGGAAGAGGAGTGGGAGGAGGAAGGAGAGTGGGAGGAGGAAGGAGAGTGGGAGGAGGAAGAGGAGTGGGAGGAGGAAGGAGAGTGGGAGGAGGAAGAGGAGTGGGAGGAGGAAGGAGAGTGGGAGGAGGAAGGGGGTGGGAAGAGGAGGAGGAGTGGGAGGAGGAAGAGGAGAGGAAGAGATGTAGGCCTACTAGTACTATCAGGAGGAGTTTCACATTCTGCTGGGGGCAAACCCAGCAGGTCATCAGCTGATGCCTTACATTCTGATTCACCTGGGCTCGAGGTTGTCTGCAACTCAGGGACGTCACACACCTCACCTCCAGCAGGAAGAGGGACAAGAGTGGACTCGACGTTCACATACACGGTGCCTGTGACCATGGGAGTGGTCACATGCGCTTCCTGTTGCACCACACCAACTTCCCGCTCGAGTTCACCAACTCCACAAGCAGAAGCATTATCATCCTCCAGAGCAAGAACGTCTAACCGATTTTCGGTTTTAAAAACATCAGATATTGCTGCTTCCAAACGGGACTCGTCATGTTCGTCAGCCGGTGCCATCTTTTTTGGACAGCTCGCCGCCACATCCTGACTGTTATCAGTTAAATGTTTTAATTTATGTTTCCTTTTATAGGGAACAACGGTAAAACCCTCACCATCTGCCTGTGGTTGAGCCACCCCCGCCACCGACGGCTCAGGTAAATTACTCGTGTGTGAGGCATCACGAGGGTCCCCGACTCTAGATGGACCACTTTTAGTGTTAATGGTCTTCACCGGTATCGATGCATCACCGGCGGTATTCTTGGGGCAAACGTTTTTTAAATGCCCCGATTCACCATAATTAAAGCAAGTTATAGTTTCCGTCGCAATACAGATTTGATAATTGCGGTTTTTATATTTCAACGTCATAACTGCATTGAGTGATTGAGCGTTATCTTTTAAAATGATATAATAATGACGTCGGAACGACATAACATGCCGAACCGAGGCGTCAGAGTCAGAGCGAAGACGAAGCGGCACCATCGAGACCCGCGACACAACTGTGCCAAAAACACTTAGTGCAGAGACGATCTCTTCACAAGTGAAAAAAGGAGGAATATTGGACAGAGTTAACCGAACGGCCATTGTGTCCAAAGGATTGACGTTAACAGAAATGTCCGGCGGGACGGTTAAACCGATTTCAACCGCCTGGGCCACGTGTCGCACGTCCGACAGGAAAACCACGATGCGATGATTCATTTTTGAAGCTGCAAGAACATTCTCGATTCCAACGAGGTCTCCTAAACCAATCACCACATTCTCAACGCTAACTCCATCAGGTGGAGTAATTATCACTCCCTCCTTACGAGTGAGCGACTCGTACACACTATTGGACAAACGTCCGTTTGCCATAGCTGAAAATAAAATAAGGGAAGTTTAAGTTTAAACAAAAAGAAACCTGTCACAAGCAACCAGCAAGTGGAGGTAAAGGAAAAAGCTAAGGAAAAACAATATATTGTTGCAGACGCGGTTTTAGATGTTATTTTACCGAGCGGTTTGGTATTACCGCGTCCGAACAGTTACTCCCCGCTTAGAACCCGATTTCACCCAAACGTTGGCCGGATCACACCGCAGCTAGTCAATAGGGAAAAGACAAAGGCGACACGGATGTGAAGAAGAAGAAGGAATAAAACGAGAAGACGTACAGACGAGTAATGGGATTTATTATTTACACAAGCAAAAAGGAGCAATCAAGGTTTATTTACAACACATAAGACGCAGGTGACACAGTGCAAATATTAACTTATACCAGCTTAATTAACCCAGGACAGAACAAACAGAACAAACTCACGTACACAAGAAGGATGGAAAGGCAGGAGGTGGATGGCTGGAGGGAGAGGGAGGTCCAAAGGGGTCCTGCAGCTCAACCGGCGCGTTTAGCAGCTGCCGTTCCTTTACGGTCCTGCTCCAAACCGCCGTCCAGGCCCCAAGTGGCTGTGGGGTGTTGTTGCTGCTGTGGCCTCTGCTGCTTTCCCAGGACTTGTCTGACGCGTCTGGTCCAAACCCTCAACTCTTTCTTGGTTCACTCACTCCTCACCACCGACTCCTCACCGCAACCAACGCAACCACTGACCGCCACCACCGACTCCTCACCGCAACCAACTGACCACCGACTCCACTGACTGACTCTTCACGACTCTCTCTTTACGACCAAGACCAACTCACGTGCGCACCTTTTATAGCGCCTCCGGCGATTAAGCCGCCGGCCTTTTTGGACACGCCCATCGGGGTGCTCACCTCGGCCCTGGTTGGTCGCGCGACCCTCTGGCTCCGCCCTTGATGACGACGGGCGGGCACGCCTTTCTTCTCCGACGAGAGCACAGGTTCAATGGTGGTTTTGGAGGGGAGGTAATATGGGCAATCGAGGCTCGGCAATGACGGAAGGGGATGTAAAAGGAAATGGAGATTTTGGGGATGGGAAGGAAAGGGGATCTATTCTCTTTCACTGGTGCAATGGAGTACTTCAATTAATGGGAGACACAGCCTTACTCTAAAACACAGAATAAGAGATAACTATCAACAGGGGTATTCTATTATTTGGCTGATGTGTATGCTTGTGGACTAATTATGGGATGCCCTTTCACCTTTACACAGCTCCGGAGGTAGGGGGGCGCAGAATAAACAATAATAATAATAGTACAGCACACAATCAAAAAATATACAGTCCTCATCTCCGCAACACTGCACCCTCCTCCTCTTAGGCACGACCCGGGCCTACAACTTTTATTTTTAGTGTGACACGTAGGTGTAGTTCCCTCTACTTTTAACCTGACCCTGAGTGCGACAGTTTTTAAAACATAAATAAATGTGTCCCGCTGCTCCATTGCACCCTGCCTAACCGACTTATGCCCACAGTTAACCGAATTGCGGAATGGTCTTCAAACTATACACTGACGGTGGGAAGCATTATTTACAATGACGCTATGTTTATTTACAAAACTAACCCAGGACCTGTGATTGTTCTTTCTGGGGGGGAGACAGTCTGCTCTGCATCAATGCACCATGAAAGCACCCAAAAACGCACCCAAGCACCAATCGGTGCAGTCATCACTGTTCATCAGTGTTCAATGAATAAAAATAAAATCAACAACCCCTAACCCTGCAGGTGATCTCTTGCTCTTCGGCTCCCTCTGCTGGTTATTATTATTTTCCTGGTGTTGTCATCTTCCCTTGCTGGCGGCCTATTTGCAATAAAAGAATGCACCTAACGTGTCCGTTTTGATTTTATTTATGGCCCACAGGGGCCGACTACGTGTGGTTCACCTGTGGGGCATCGGTGCCCTGTGGCCAAGGTCCGCCAGCAAGATTTCGGGCCCTCATGGCCGGTGCCAGCAGAGGGGCCATGCCCCAACCCATGGGTTCCATAAGTGGTGCTCGGCCACAGACATGTGGTCCATAATGTGGTGCATCGATGCAGACAGCTGGTTCTGGGAATTTCGGGCGCACAATGGCCGACCCACGCACGCTCCCTTCGGCACCCAGTGGCGCACAGGTCATGTGGGAGACAAAAGGGGAAAGACAATTGAGCGAGGGGTAAGGTCACAAGGGTACACATCAAAAAGGCAATGCAAGGTGAAATGCGTACGGAGGGCGAAGTGAGAAAGCTCGTCCCTACCGTACGTCACCCCCCTGTCACCTACCCTACCCTTGCCCTTACCCCATATGTACAAAAATCTACACATTTACAAATTCGTCACTACTGTCACGTCTTCCCCATATTTCCTCTATACCAAATTCGTCTCCACAATCCCTCTACTTCAAAATTTGCCATCACCAAATTCATCATCAATCCTCATAAGGAGGCAGAGATGGAACATCAAAGCACAATGTCACACCCACGTCATGATGCGTCTCACAATCCAAACATTTGCACAGTAAAAATAATTAAACATGGCATGGTGCGGAGTACCTGTCACCTCAGGTGAGTGGATGCAGATGGTGCGAGGAGACTTCATCCTAACTACTTTCTAAATGACATTAACACACTTTACACTACCCGGGGTCTCTCCCTGCCAATCCATTGGCCAACTTACACTATGGGTTCTAATAACCAATTCCCATTGACCAAACTGTGGTGCTTCTCAATTTGGGGTCTCACTCCCCCGATTCATCTCCCGGTACCTCGCACAATTTCTGGGCTGCGACGTGTAGCTCTCCCAGCAGGTCTACCCACCTGCACACCTCCACCACTGCAGTTGCCACCCGAGCTTACCTAGCTCCTCACCCTAACCTAACTAACTGGGGAAGGCCCTCTCCTGGCTCTGTCACCCCCTGGTGCCCTCTGGCACTGGGCTACCCGGGTCCGTCCTCCGGATCCTCGGGCCCCATCCACAACTACCGGCTCCCAGAGCCCACCTGCGGCCTCACCTGGCCGACATCCTCACAGTGGTGGAGTGCCCAAACCAACTACACACACTAACAGGCTACATGCCCAGCCATTTCCACAACACTAATGCACCCATCCAAAGACCATTCTTTCACCCGCACCACAGATGCCAATATCCAACCACAATTTACCTGTACCCTCTACCTAACACTTACACTACCCGCCCCGGGTATCCGTGATGGGGGTCCACTCTTCCCCCATTCACACCTTCGCACCATCCACTCCACTCCACAATTTCCACCATACTCACTCCACGACCATTCATTCCAATACTCCATTTATTTCACACAGCCACATACACCTGTTGTTGCACACCTGTGCAATCACCTGGTGCCACCTGCACCCTCCTCCTCTTCCTGGACCAGTTGGTCAACACAACACACATCACCATTACTCACTCATACACTGCTCCACACACCTGTTCAGTTGCACACCTGTGCAATCACACCTGTTCAATTCTCAAACACACGGCATCATCTCAGCTAACTACTCCCCTCTGAAACTTGCGCTTCCCAGTCGTCCCTTTAAACTATTGCGCTCCCACGTCATTATCATCCACACTAAACTACCTGCGTCCCCACTACAGGTATCAGTCACTAACTAATCTTAACGTTACCTAATGTCATCTTCGCTAGATCCCTATCAATATCCTAACCCATCCGGGCTAGTTTTCACTGCCATACACCCCATAAGCTATAGCGCATTTGCCCCACCGGTGAGGGATGGTGGATTTGCCATCCCCCCACATCGGGGAGGTCCCACTATCAATTTGGCACACCTAAATCCAACCAATCAAAAATTTGTCATTTCATCTGCCAATCACCGTACCAACATCAAATTTTGCTTTTTTTTTCTAATTTCGGGGCCAAAACACTATCCTCATCACCCGTCTACTTATTACATCCTCTCGGTGCGCCAATTCACGTCTACAGCCCGGCTTCGTACAGCCGAGCAATGAATACGGGTTGTTTTGTGCCAACGGCTGGATACGTCCCGCATTCGTGGCAGGGACGGGGGCTTACCCGGGCCGAGATCCCACGCACCACCTCGGCGTGGAGCCATCCAATGTCCCGATCTCGACCTGCCGGCACGTCTCAATAGAAAGTGGTCGCCATGACGACCCTTCCTATCGGGCTGCCCGCTCCGCCTAGTGGAGCCCGGACGCGGCCGTTCCAAGCGAGGCACAGCGTGGATCGCGTACGGCGGTTCTTTCGAACCCGCCGCGGCTCGGATCCCCGCTGGTCCTCGCGGCACGCGAAGCTGCCCGACGCGCACCGAGGGCCCGATTCGGCTATAAGTCGTTCTAACCTCTAACCCGGTTACCGTCGATGCCTCACCTGGATGCTTACAAGCATACGCTACCCCTTTCTTGCTCATACCTCCAGCTGTTCCCATGCTCCTCGTACCTTTCCTTACACACCCAGGTACACTCATTCCACTCACAGACTTGGTCACACACCTGACCACCGAACACCTTGGCACACATTCGTCACTCGCACACCTCATCAACACACCTCTTCGCGCCCCCTCCTCGGTCACCTCCTCTGTGACAATCACAGGTGTGCTCTCACTCGCACACCCAACCACGTGCCTCACTACCAATTCCAGCGTGCATTGCCACTCACGCTCTACCATTCCAGGTGTGCATCCTTCCATTCCAGGTGTACACCCTCGCTCACCTGTCATAACCAACTCACGCTCCGTGTCACTCTCACTGCTCTCACCTCCATTCTCGACAGCGCACTCACCCTTACTCCCGACAGCGCACTCTTTCCTCATGCACCTGTCCGTTACACACCTTTCTCGTGCACACTCTTGCGCACACTCTCCCGTTACTTCCTCCGTAACACTCACCACACCGCGCTTCCATGTACCCCCTCGCACACGCGTTACGACCGACTCACTCTTGACGGCACACTCACTCCTCGGCGTGCACTTTTTCCTCACACACCCCATGGTCGGACATTCTCGCACACCTCTTTTTTCGCACACCAGACCTGTCGCACACTTCACCAACGGCCCCTCACGAACACCCGGATCCAAACCAATCCCCAAGCCGACTGAAGCTTTCCTCACATCATATACATTGCCACTCACCTCCGTACCTCGTCTCCGCACCTCTTTTGCCACCTGCAAACTCTTTATTTGGTTAGTGAGCATCACATTATGAGTTGAGCACCGACCTTGTACCAATTCCATTACCTCCTCCTGGATTTCTCTCTTAGTTTCTGTCCGTCTCTTCTTAATTTCACTCACCTCTTCTTCCACTTCCTCTAATTTTTGTTTAACCTCTTTTATTTCTCGGTGCGTCTCCTCAAGTTCGTCCTCTAAGGCTACCGTGACCGTCTCTATGTGCATCCTCACCTGCCGGTCCTTTGTCTCCATTATCTCTGTCACCTCGTCCACCCTCATTGTCAGTTCCTCACGTACCATCTGACATTGCCTCTGCGTCGCTATTAATTCGTTTTTAATTTCTTTTTGTGTCGCCTTTAACCCTCCTAGTACCGCAGTGTTCTTTTGAACCTGCTCCACTAGTTATTTTTGTCCCTCCGTCAGCTGTTCCACCTCCTCCGTCAGATCTTCTATTCCCTCTTGTAACTTAGCCGTATTATTCCTCACTTCTTTCTCCATACGCTTCTCACCTCGCTTTACCTCCTCGCGTAGCCCCGAAACCTCCTCCTTCATCTCCTCCCTTTCTTTTGTAGATGCCGCCCTCATCTGTCCCAATTCATCCCTCTGAGCATCCAGTTTGGTTTCTACCCCGATTTTTACCTCCTCTATCTGCTCTCCCATTTGTTTAATTTCTCGGGCGGATTGCTCCCCTATCTCCCGCAATTTGCCTTCCATCCTATTTTCTAACCCCATTAACCCATTTTTCACCTCTTTTATCCCATTGTCTAACCCCTCAAATTTCTTGTCTAATCCCTCACCGGTACCCCTCGCTTCGTCCCTCATTACCCCCATTTGGCCCTCCAATCGCTCACCCAATCGCTCACTATCAGCCCTCATTACCCCCATTTGCTCACTCTGAGCCTCTATACTGTTTTTCAAACCTCCAATTTGGTCTCCCATTTGTCCCATAAGGGCCCTCATTTGCAGGAAAAAAAGGTTCGAATCCACCAGCGGCGCTGCTACGGTCGCGGGCGTCGTGGCCATGTGCGAGGCGCCATTTTGCGCGCCCGTAACCTCGTGCGCGAGGGCGCCATTATGTGCGCCTGATACCCCCTCAACCACTTCCTCATTGCTCCCCTCCACCCTTTCCTCCACATACATTTCCCCGAGGTCCTGGGTCGATTCTACCCCGTCTATCTCTCCCACCGGCATCCCGTCGCCTTGACCAGCCATGGCGCGATTTCAAAATTCGGGTTTTGCTTTAAAACAAAACAAATTTCGTCCGCTCCAAATTTTGACCAAATTTTTTCTAGATGTTTTAAAAATTTGGTTCGGGCCCCGAATCTCACTCCCAGACACCAATTGTTGCAGACGCGGTTTTAGATGTTATTTTACCGAGCGGTTTGGTATTACCGCGTCCGAACAGTTACTCCCCGCTTAGAACCCGATTTCACCCAAACGTTGGCCGGATCGCACCGCAGCTAGTCAATAGGGAAAAGACAAAGGCGACACGGTTGTGAAGAAGAAGAAGGAATAAAACGAGAAGACGTACAGACGAGTAATGGGATTTATTATTTACACAAGCAAAAAGGAGCAATCAAGGTTTATTTACAACACATAAGACGCAGGTGACACAGTGCAAATATTAACTTATACCAGCTTAATTAACCCAGGACAGAACAAACAGAACAAACTCACGTACACAAGAAGGATGGAAAGGCAGGAGGTGGATGGCTGGAGGGAGAGGGAGGTCCAAAGGGGTCCTGCAGCTCAACCGGCGCGTTTAGCAGCCGCCGTTCCTTTACGGTCCTGCTCCAAACCGCCGTCCAGGCCCCAAGTGGCTGTGGGGTGTTGTTGCTGCTGTGGCCTCCGCTGCTTTCCCAGGACTTGTCTGACGCGTCTGGTCCAAACCCTCAACTCTTTCTTGGTTCACTCACTCCTCACCACCGACTCCTCACCGCAACCAACGCAACCACTGACCGCCACCACTGACTCCTCACCGCAACCAACTGACCACCGACTCCACTGACTGACTCTTCACGACTCTCTCTTTACGACCAAGACCAACTCACGTGCGCACCTTTTATAGCGCCTCCGGCGATTAAGCCGCCGGCCTTTTTGGACACGCCCATCGGGGTGCTCACCTCGGCCCTGGTTGGTCGCGCGACCCTCTGGCTCCGCCCTTGATGACGACGGGCGGGCACGCCTTTCTTCTCCGACGAGAGCACAGGTTCAATGGTGGTTTTGGAGGGGAGGTAATATGGGCAATCGAGGCTCGGCAATGACGGAAGGGGATGTAAAAGGAAATGGAGATTTTGGGGATGGGAAGGAAAGGGGACCTATTCTCTTTCACTGGTGCAATGGAGTACTTCAATTAATGGGAGACACAGCCTTACTCTAAAACACAGAATAAGAGATAACTATCAACAGGGGTATTCTATTATTTGGCTGATGTGTATGCTTGTGGACTAATTATGGGATGCCCTTTCACCTTTACACAGCTCCGGAGGTAGGGGGGCGCAGAATATACAATAATAATAATAGTACAGCACACAATCAAAAAATATACAGTCCTCAACTCCGCAACAATATAAATGAGGAATCGAAACCACCGACGAGCGGTTCGACCAGAAAAACAAGGCAAATGAAACGCAGGCCCAGGAACCGATGGTTTCAACAAGAACCTGCGAAAACACTTACCGTGCGCTCTCCCGCTCTCTCTCAAGTCTCAACACACACAGGAAACAAGGGGAAAACTTTACAATCAGAAACAAGGACACAATGGAGCAAATGAGGAAAATAGGAAACAGCCAAGACAGAGCACTCACGACACGAAGCGAGCAGAGGCCATGACACCGCACCCAACACACACACACACACACACAGAGAGAGAGAGAGAGAGAGAGAGAGAGAGAGAGAGAGAGAGAGAGAGAGAAGGAGAGAGAGAGAGATACAGACAGAGAGAGAGATACAGAGAGAGAGAGAGATACAGAGAGAGAGAGAGAGAGAGAGAGAGAGAGAGACTTTTGTATCTTTTTATTATAAAAATAGAAAAAGAAAACCCCCAAATAGGGGTCACATTCTCATTTCAAGCAGAGAAACAAACAAAAAATATTAATACAGTAAAATTATGCACAAAACATTTCACAAAACAATAAACGTTTCTCCAGGATTTTACAAATGACTTCTTTCACGCACCATTTGGTCTCAAACTGTGGCAGCCTTCCTGTTATGGAGAAAAAGGCAAAGTCTAACTTTACACGGCTCGTCACAAGATTTTTAAACAAGAACAAGGCATTTTCCTCATTAGCTCCAAGGTCATCAACTTTTCTTTTTCTTGATTTATACACTGCCATTTTTGCCTGTGCAAGCAGGAAATTACCTAACACATCATTCAAATTCTTGTGTGAGATGTCTAAGCCATAAATGAAAACACAAGTGTTGAAAACCAAACCAATCCTGCCAAAACAATTCTTAAGAAAGATAAATAAAGGAGCCAACCGTTGACATTCAACATAAATATGAAAGAGGTTTTCAGGCCTTTTACAAAAGGGACATTCATCTGCTAGGAGACTTGAGAAGCGGTGCAGCAAGTGGTTAGAGGGGAGGATCCAGTGTGCAAGTCTCCATTGGAGGTCACCATGTCGTGGCGGCACAGGAGGATGATAGAATCCTTTCCAATTAGGAAAATATGGGGGGGAACAAGGTAAGAGGTCTCTCCATCGAACCCTCCGCTGTGTCATTTGCCCTTGCAAAAGGAAACTTACGCAACCCAAATAGAGGTCTTTTTGTTTAGGAAACCCATTGAATCCTATGCTAAAGGGGGTACACGGAGGAGAGTTGGCAAGGGAAAACTTGCAAATAAGTTCAGGAAAGGTAGCAGGAGAAGCACCTTGTTCGTTGTCTGCTTGGACTTGCTCCCAGTTAGGTGCAAGCTGTACATAGGTATGAAGCACACAGCGTAGCATACGTGCCACAACTCTGGAGGATCGCACGCCAACCAGGCTTGCCAATGCATCAGCTCCAATCCAACTGCCATTTGGGCTTAAAAGATCGGCGACCGATTTTATGTTCTTCGCGACAAAGCATTGAACGAGACACCTATCAGCAGGCATATCATGGAAAATTGAATTGTAAAACAGAGGTTCCATCAAGAACATTTGCTTTGTGTACGAATGCATAGCTCTTGTTGTCGTTAGAGTTCGCCATGCGTTTAGTACACTCTGATAAAACCTGGAGAGGGGAGACATATCAAGATGCGAGAGATCCATCAAGAATATAGCGTGGTCATAGCCTAGTCTCCCCGCCTGCTGCAAAAGGCGACGAGCGACGTCGACCCAAGGTGGAGAGGGGTGCATGTACAGCATGCGTAGAGCAACCGAAAGTCGAAAGGCCGTTAACCGGCTCTTTATGTCAACCAGGCCTTGGCCTCCATCGGTCAGTGGCAAGCTGAGGACCTCGGGTCGCAACCAGTGCTTTCCATCCCAGAAGAAAGACACAAAGCACTTCTGGAGTTGTTGAAGCAACACTGCCGGAGGGTGCAGCACAAAGAACCTGTGCCATAGGGTAGAGGCCACCAAACTGTTGATCACCAAGACCCTTCCACGATAAGACAGTTGTGTTATCAGATTTCTCCATTTTTGCAGTTTTCCTTCAACAAGATCCAACAGACCAGCCCAATTCTTTGCTACTGTGGCGTCATTACCCAAGAACACTCCAAGGTATTTCACGCCATCAGTGGCCCATGCAAGAGGAGCAGGAAGTTTGGGTGCCGAGTGACATGACGGACCAAGCCAAATGGCGCTCGTTTTCTCCCAATTCACTTTGGCTGAAGAAGCCTTTTCAAACACGGATAGACAATAACGGACAACGTTAATGTCATTGAGGTTCCGCACAAAAACACACACATCATCAGCATACGCCAGCACATTAATGGGCCGTTCAAGATGAGAAAACCCAACCCCGGTTAGTCTAGCACGCAAATAACCCAGTAAGGGTTCGATGGAGAGAGCATAGAGCAAGCCAGAGAGGGGGCAACCTTGTCGAATTCCCCTGTTGACAGGCAAGGGTGTAACAAGTCCATTGTTTATCTTAAGCACACTAGAGATATTGTTATACAGTATCTTAATGTAAGAAATGAAGGTCGGACCAAGTCCAAACCGTTCAAGCACTTTGAAGAGGTACCGATGATCGACGCGGTCAAAGGCCTTCTCCTGATCAAGGAGAAGAAGTCCCAAATCTGTGGGGTTTTCTTTGCACAGTTCAATCATGTCTCTTACGAGGGAGATGTTGTCATAGATGGAGCGCTTGGGTACACAATAACATTGGTCTTCTTTCAACAATGAGGAGAGATGAGGAGTAAGTCGCGATGCCAGGGCTTTTGAGAATACTTTATAGTCTGTGCATAGCAAAGAGATTGGGCGCCAGTTTTTAATATAGAGCAAGTCTCCTTTCTTTGGAATGAGGGTGAGAATAGCCCGTCGGCAACTCTGAGGGAGCTCTCCAAGCTGGCAGCTTGCGTTCAAGGTGTTGAGGAGTTCGGGACCCAGTAGATGCCAGAATTTCTTATAAAATTCAGTTGTGAGTCCGTCCAATCCAGGCGCTTTCCCAACAGCAAGGCTGTGCAGAGCGGCGCCAAGTTCGTCCAAGGTAATGGGCCCCTCCAGGTAGGAACGTCCACCCTCACACAACACTGGCAGCCCTACGGAGATAGAGGCGACACTGACAGGATTTATTTGCTCCATCGAGTATATTTTCGAGAAATATTCCTTTGTGAAAAGTTTAATAACTGATTGGTTGAAAGTGATGGATGAGTCTGCCAAACGCAGTTGAGAGAGCTGTTTGTTTGGGAGGCGTTTCTCTAAGGAAAAAAAATACTTAGTTGGTATGTCTGTCTCGTTAAGGTGCTGCACCCTCATCCGAACTAGGGCACCACGTGCATTCCTCTCAGTTATTTCTTTCAAAAAAGACTTTTTCGGTTAAGGCTCTTTGCACATTATTATTTTGTCCTGTGACCCTCTGAAGATGTAAAATCTCTGATTGCAATAATTTCCTTGCTTCATAATCAGCCCTTTTTGAGAAGCTCTGGTATTGTTGGCAGAAGCCTTTGATTTGGGTTTTTACTAGATCCCACCACACCAGTGGGTTAACAGAACAGCTTAGCTTCCGTTCCAAGAGATCTGTCCAGAAAGATTCAAAAGCCTGAATAAAGTTGAAGTCTTCTATTAAACTATTGTTGAATTTCCAGTGAGAACTCCCTGGACACGGTTTCGAGAGTTGAACGAATGCTCGAGCTAGGGAGTGATCGGAGAAACCGGAAGGCACGATGTCAGATTTGCAAACTCCATGTAACAGGTGAGAATTTACATAAATGCGATCAAGCCTCGCAAGTGAGATGTGGTTGTTGGAACAACGACACCATGTGTAGGATTGTTCGGAAGGGTGTTGCAAGCGCCAGACATCATGGAGATTATATTTTGCGATGATATTTGCAAAGAGTTTTGCGGTACATGGTTGAGGTTCCAGCCCGTTTCGGTCGCATGAGGCATTAACAGTACAGTTAAAGTCGCCACCAATAATTAGACAAGTCTGCAGATCCAGTGTTTGGAGGAACTTTCTCAGTTCAGCAAAGAAGGAGATCCGCTCACCATTTTTGCTTGGAGCATACACATTAAGGATTGTAAACTTGACCTGATTGAGATAGAAGGTCACAGAGGCAAGATGGCCATCAATGATATTCGCAAATTGAAGTGAGGATGGTTGGAAATGTTTCCCTAAGACAAACATGATTCCTGCCTTAGACGAGGAGCTGTTACTAAAAAAACACTCCTTATCCATAATGAGTCGCCACTGGGCCTGAACAGATCTGACGGCGTGGGTCTCCTGCAACAAAGCTATGTCGAGACCGTTTGCGTTTATCAGCTGCTTGATCTGGATCTGGCGGAGTGAACTTCCACCACCATTGACATTTACTGTTCCAATCTTGAAACTCACCATGAATTAACTTAGTCTTTTTCGTCTTGGCGATCAATTTTTTTAAACGGTGACAATGTGTCTGACGAAAGTTGAATGAGTCAGGTCTGCGTATAATAGCCTGAGCACACTCAAGGAAGGACGGTAAATCGGGAAAGTATTCTGTTCGGTTTATACTGCGTTTCCTGTACGTATTTTGCAAGAAAAGTCGTATTTGTTCAGGGGAAGTAGGACCTAGACTGGTAGGCTTCTCCATTGCTTCCACCTGGCTGTTTGCTTCCTCCAGGTCAGATTCGTCAGAGTCAGTTTTAATTTCCGAATCACACAAGCTTGTATAATCCTGCATGTCACTACTGTCATCAATATTGGCACACGGACCTGCACTAGTTGTAACATCTGTGTGCTCTCCCACCGTGGGAACATTGCTTTGAGGAATAACAGCAATAATCTGTGGATTTGGTGAAACAGAAACAGCATCAGCAGATGCAGCGATGTTGCTTCCCCCGACTGCAACAACCTCCGATGGTGTGGCGGTATCTAGCAGAATAGGAGTCTCTTGCAAAATATTGATTCCTGCGATTCCAGCTTCACCCGGTGATGAAGTGAGAGCAGTAACTGGGACAGTTTCGCTATTTTCTGCTGACGGGAATTCAGCATCATCATGCTCAGGATTAACATTTTCCAAAGTGACAGCAGGTTCATCACCAGTGGCCTCGGCAGGTTCATCACCAGTGGTCTCAGCAGGTTCATCACCAGTGGTCTCGGCAGGTTCATCACCAATGGTCTCAGCAGGTTCATCACCAGTGGTCTCGGCAGGTTCATCACCAGTGGTCTCGGCAGGTTCATCACCAATGGTCTCAGCAGGTTCATCATCCATGGTCTCGGCAGGTTCATCACCAGTGGTCTCAGCAAAATCATCAGAGGACTTTCCAATAGCCGAGTCCGTAACAGGTGAGACAATTCCATTTGATTTGTTAACAGGTAAACCAGTCCCTGCATGTGGAACGTCTATGTCCTCACATGAAAGGGGGCCGAACTTGTTAGCTGTAGGTACAGGGTTTGTCCCAGGTAAGCCTTGTAGAGTGGCATCGGTCACGACTGGGGGGGTGTTACCGACAGGTTGCTTATTGTTAAATGCTACCTTTTTCTGAGTTAAATGACCGTCGGGAAAGGTCTTTCTCTTCCTTGACGGAACAATGGTGAAACCATCCCCGACGTTCGTTGTGCTGTTTGGATCATCGGGATGGGAAGGCTGAGCGTCATTGCCGGACATGGAAGATGTTCCCTTCACAGCCGAAGCAAAAGATGAAGAAGAAGAATCCTTGTTGTTTACGTGGTTTGTCCCATCGTTCGACGAAGCCGTTTTTGGGCAAGAGCGTTTCAGGTGTCCGAATTTACCACATTCAAAACATTTAAAGGTGTCAGTGGTTACGTATAATTGGTAATCATGATTATCAATTTTGAATTTCAAAACAATGTTCAGCGTTCTTTCGACGTTAGAAGGAGGAAGTACAAGATAAGCATGTCTCCTGAAAGACATCACATGTTTAGCCCGGTCGTCCTGGCAACGTAAAGGTAACATCGTGACATGCGAAACCACAGTACCATAACGAGATAGTTCGGAGACCAGTCTCTCGTTCTTCAGGAATGGAGGACAGTTCGAGATGATGACCTTAACGGCCGGAGTGTCGAGAGGGGACACGAGTACGAAATGTCCGTCATCTGTCGATAATCCTGTACATACAATCTCGTGAACCAATTCAGCCTCGGATACGAAAATAACGACACGTTTGTTCATTCGCGAGGCTGCACGAACTTTATCAATACCGATTATGTTGCCCACAGCAATAACGAGGTCTTCGACGCTGACCTCGTTCGGCGGGACACAAACGACGCCATGTCTGCGAGTTAACGCTTCATATGCCGCGTAACGCGAAAACGAAGTCATAATTTACAAGGGACGAGGGGGGGGACAAGGGACGAGGGTGGGGGGGGGGACAAGGGACGAGGGTGGGGGGGGGACAAGGGACGAGGGTGGGGGGGGGACAAGGGACGAGGGTGGGGGGGGGACAAGGGACGAGGGTGGGGGGGGGGACAAGGGACGAGGGTGGGGGGGGGGGACAAGGGACGAGGGTGGGGGGGGGGACAAGGGACGAGGGTGGGGGGGGGACAAGGGACGAGGGTGGGGGGGGGGACAAGGGACGAGGGTGGGGGGGGGACAAGGGACGAGGGTGGGGGGGGGGACAAGGGACGAGGGTGGGGGGGGGGACAAGGGACGAGGGTGGGGGTGGGACGGGGGACGAGGGACGGGGGACGAGGGACGGGGGACGGGGGACGGGGGACGAGGGACGGGGGACGAGGGACGAGGGACGGGGGACGAGGGACGGGGGACGGGGGACGGGGGACGAGGACGGGAGAGTGAATATCGCTCTCGAACAGTGATTAATTAATTACGAGCCGAGACAGATTTTCAAAGGCGAAAACAAACACAGCTGGTGGAGAAAAAAGCGATCAGCGGGAGGACGGGATGGGCCGCCGATTAATGCAAAAGTTATCCACAAACAGCTGCGGGCTCTCTTTCTCTCTCTCAGAAAAGGAAAAGGAAACAAAGGACACGGAGTGAATATAAATACAAACGAGATAAGAAAAGAGAATCGAGGAGGGAAAAGGGAGGCAGAGGGGGATGGGGGAGGCCGAAGCCCCGAAGTGTTGGGTCTGATCAAAGGGGAGGGGTTGGGGCACAAATGCAGAGTAAGGATGTGAAGATAAACGAACAGGGGGAAGGGGAAGGAGAAGGTGAAATACGACGTGGAAAGGGACAACAGAGTAGAACAGCAGAGCAGCTCGTACCTCACCACACATGCACAGCCACCATCTTGCCGTGCCCAAACACACCTACAGCCAGCAGGGGGCGAGAGAGAGAGAGAGAGGGAGAGAAGGAGAGAGACACAGAGAGACACAGAGAGAGCCCATGCCTTTTGGTGAGATCGAGGGGTGAGTCCATCGGCACTCTGACGGGTTGTCATGATTTCTCGCCCTTTTCCTCATTGAGAGGTGTGTTTCCTCGCGATAGTTTCGCTCGTGCTGGTGTATGCTGAGTAGCGCTTTTCCCTTTTCCCCCCTTACTTGTACATAAAACTGTCCACCCTCCCCAAATCCATCTCAGCTTGGGCCGAGGGTATTCCGATCGTCGTAATGTCGGCACGTTCCCGCTATGCTGCCTTTGAGGGCTTGACGAGGAAACATGGCGTAGTTTGCGTTCCTCCTCACGACGTCACCGTGGAAGACATCGTTATTGGGGTGGGTAACATAATCGGGCTTGAGAAAATCCGTGCAGCTTCACGGATGAACAAACGTGTGGTAATACTCGTAGCTGAAGAGAAGCTTGTACATGAAATTGTGGCGACCGGTTTGTCTACCGAGAATGGACACTTTGTCCTGGTCTCTGTTTCAGACGCTCGTATAAAAGGACACGGAGCCGTTAGTAGTTCGAGCAAGGCATGTTCCGCGTCCGGCACTCCCGGCCCGGAGGTCACTCCGGAAGTACATGTGCACAGTATTGTCATGCTACAGTCATACACTAGGCGGTGTTATCAACACAAGATAACACCTGTAACATCTCCATTTTTCAACATTACTAATATCATGTGATGCAATTTATTCTACCGAAATTTCGAAAAGAGATGTAAACTGGTAACACAACATAACAATATTCTGGCTAAATTATAACATAGGATTATGCCAGCAGCTGAACATTTCAACCAATGAATGACATCAAATCAATAACTAAATGTCCTTGCTGTTACTTGTAACAGTTCACAGATCGAGTCTGTTTGGGGGTTTTGACAGTCTTCCACTGCGGGAGAAAACAGGGCTTCTGTGTGATAGAGGCTCTTTGACCATGGCCGGTGTTGAGGATGTGCTGCAGGTCCTCCCTGCTGTTGTGCTCACTCTCACCAAATTCTTCTCAGCATTGCAGCCCTCAGGCTCAATGGCAGTTTTGGCTTCACTTTGCACATCCGGTCTTGTGATGCTCCGGTTGTGCCTTTCCTCCACTAGCCCATCCAAGGGCTGTCCATAACAGGGAGGTGGTGCTGACTCAGCTACTCTCAGGTCCACGCGATTACGGCGATACAGGGCACCCTCCACATCCACGAGATAGGAGCGTGGGGCAACCTGTTGCACGCAGGTTCCTATTTTCCAGTGACCAGTTCGGTCTCCAGGCAGTGGTTTCATACAGATGTGCTCACCAACATTTAGTTCAGGTAAGTCTCTGGCTGACCTGTCATAGCTGAGCTTGGATATCTGCTTTTTTTGAGGCAGTTTCTCCAAAACACCTGGCACAACACAAGGCTCGAGCAACTTGTTGGTCACAAGTAAAGGTGTTTTCAGCCTTCTTGACATCAAGCGCTGCGCTGGGCTGCTATCCATGCCCTCCATTGGTGTGTTCCTCCACTGGAGTATGGCCTTCCAGGGGTCATTGCCATCACATGTAGCTTTCTTGCACAGGTTCTTTACGATTTTGACAGCAGACTCAGCTTTGCCATTGGCTTTTGGGTGTCGTGGAGAGGATGTGAGATGCTCGAATTCCCATTCGATAGTAAAGCGTCTGAATTGCTCGCCTGCAAATTGAGGCCCATTGTCAGAGATCACATGGTCCGGTTGACCGTGACGTGCGAATTGTGCCTTGCATCGCCGGATTGTTGTCTCAGCAGACAGGTCTGGGAGCAGCTCAATTTCCCAGAAGTCAGAATAGTGATCGACCATCAGGAGGAAGTCTTTCCCAATGTACTTGAATAAGTCCCTGCTGATGATCTGCCAGGGCCGTGTGGGCAACTCGTGCGACATCATCGTCTCCTTTTGCTGCTCATGTGCATATTCATTGCACACGGAACATTTACTGACAAAGTCTTTGATCTCTGCTTGCATGTTTGGCCAGAAGAGAGTATTGCATGCTTGCCTGTAGCATGCTTCCGCTCCAATGTGGCTGGAGTGGATTCGTGCCAGCATCTCTGGGTGCAAAGACTTCGGTATGATAACTCTCTGACCTTTGAACAGCATGCCATTCTGCACACTGATTTCATCTCTGCATAGCCAATAATCTCTAACAGCAAGAGATGTCTCCTCTCTCTGGTCAAGCCACCCGGCCAAGACAACAGCTTTTAGTGTTTGCAGGTATTCGTCTCTGTCTGTGTGCTGTCTGATCTGAAGCAGGCGTCGATCAGTGACGTTCAGGTAATCTGCCTGATTGATCTGCTCCACATCATACTGCTCCTGCTGCATGCTACAAACTGTGTCGCTCATGTTCCACAATGGAAGTACTGACCGCTGCTGTTGCCCTGCTGAGCATGTCGATGATATACATTTAGGCCCAGGCTTGTACACAACCCTGAGGCTGTAGTTCTGGAGTGTAAGCAGCATGCTCTGGAGCTGCTTAGGTGCGCTTAGGAGAGGCTTGCTGAAAATGGCAATGAGCGGCTTGTGATCAGTCTCTGCCGTGATCACTTCCCAGCCATACAGATAGTGATGGAAGCGTTGACAGGCAAACACTATGCTCAGGCATTCTTTTTCGATTTGTGCATAGTTTTGTTCCATCAGCGTTAGGGCCCTTGATGCAAATGCAACCGGTTGTCCCTCTTGCATGAGACAGCACCCCAATCCATTTTGGCTTGAGTCACTTTGTATAGTGACTGGCTTTGAGATGTCATAGTACCTTAATACAGGCATCGTGGTGACCAGGGGCTTTATTTCCTGCACTGCAGCATCGTGTTTTGGTAGCCAATGCCAGATCGCATCCTTGTCCAGCGGTCTCCTCAACGGCTCACAAACCTCAGAGAGGTGTGCCATTAATTTGGCAAGGTAGGTCACAAAGCCGATGAAACGCTGGACTGCCTTCCCATCTGTTGGGTGTGACATTTCCAGAATGGCTCTCACCTTTTCGGGATCAGCCGTCAGGCCATTTGAAGACAGTACATGTCCATGGAAATGGACCTTTGCTACCTTGAACTGCAGCTTCTTCAGGCCAAGTCTTAGTTTAACGTGCCTGCAGCGGTCCATCAGCGCCAGTAACTTTGCATCGTGGTCACTATCTGCCTCGTCATCTGTATCCCCGCAGCCAAAAATGAGGATGTCATCTGCAATGAGCTCTACTCCATCTAGCCCAGCCAATAGCTCATGCTGCTTGCGTTGGTACACCTCTGGTGCTACGGAGACTCCAAAAGGCAGTTTGAGCCACCATTTCCTGCCCCAGGGAGTCCAAAATGTTGTCATGTAACTGCTCTTCTCGTCTAGCTTGCATTGTAAAAAGGCATCACGTGCATCTACGAGTGTGAATACCCATGCCTTTGGTAAATTGTATAAGACATCTTCAAGTGTTGGCATGAGGTAGTGAGATCTTCGCAGTGCTCGGTTCAAAAACTTTGGATGTATGCAAATTCTCAGCTTCTCGGCCTTTTTTACTATGACCATGTTACTTATCCAGTCTGTCGGATCAGTCACAGTGGTAATGTGCCCATCTGCCTCATGTCTGTCCAGCTGTGCCTTCACGGCGGACTTCATGGCCACGGGTACATTGCGTGGGGAGCACTGGACTGGACGGATTTGAGCGTCCAGTTCAAAATGTATTTCTCCTGGAACTGACTCTATTGGCCCATTGAAAACATCGTTGTACATTCTTATGAGCTGTTGTTTGGTCAAAGGCCCAGTCAGATGGTGCTCCATTTTGTGCAGTTCAGCAGGGACAGTGAAGTGCATCAGTCCCAAGCGCTCACATGTGGAGCCTGACAACAGGGGTTTCTGACTGACCTCCACAATTTCAAACTCAAGCTTGTGTGTTCATCCACGTATTACACACTTTGTTTTGTAAAGTCCCAGTGACTTCAACAACTCACCAGAATACAACTTCAGTCTCATGTTACTTGGTAAGAGTCGGGCTTTCGGTGCGAGATTCATCTTGTCTTTACGGCTCATTACGTTGCACGTTGCCCCAGAGTCAAGCTGGCATTGCTGTAACTTGGTATGCAATTGTAGTGTGATGAACCATTTTTTCCCTCTCGACCTCAAAGCACCGATGCACTCGCTTGTGTAAATGAAATTGCCACTGTTATCATCTTCCTCTTAAGATTCTGTATTTTCCACTTTGTGCAGCCGCCCTGCTGCGGGCCTTCTTGTGCTCTTAATTTAAAGCATACTTTGGCAAAGTGATTAGCCGTGCCACATACCCTGCATGCTTTACCACAGGCTGGACAGTGGACAGTGTTCTTTTCCTCGTCCGTGTGCATTGCCACAGTATTTACATGTGGCACGGTTGTCTGTCGACATGCTGGGAGGGTGGTCGTTTTGCCTTGTTGCTTTAGGAGAGCCGGTCCTGCTGTACTGTTGCCTCGCTGTGACATTGACACTGTAGATTACGGCTTTTCCTGCTCCATTGTTTTCATCCGCATGTCCGTGAGCTCCACTGCCCAGCATGTCTCGATGGCGGTGTTTAGGGTTAAATCCCGTTCCCTCAGGAGGCGACGGCGTGCACTCTCATTAGCAATGCCGAGAACGATTTTGTCTCTAATCAGCTCGTCCTTCAATAAGCCATATTCACAAGATGCCGCTTTCTCTCTGAGACGCGTAACAAAATTGTCAATCGATTCTCCCTCTTCCTGCTTACAGCTGCCGAACACGTTTCGTTCAAAAATCACGTTTCTTGCCGGCTTGAAGTACGTCTCTAACGCAATTAGTATGGCCGTCACGTCTTTCTCCTGCTTGGCTGTGAGATTCAAGTTGTGCTTATAAACATGACGACATTCGCTGCCCATCACCCTTCTCAGAGTTGCCGCTTGCACTTCCCTTGGCTTCTCATTCAGACCGGTTGCGAGTAGATAATCCTCAAATTCAGCTCGAAAATTGTCCCAATTACTGCTCCAGTCACCACTCATTTTCATCGTGTCCGGGGGTGGAATGTTGGCAGCCATGTTGGTCAAGGCCTATGCCCGTGGCGTTTCAGCACAGCACGTTGCGGCGGGAGATCACAGTTATTCACTTTTGTACACGCGGTGGTGCTTGAAGGAGTCCGCCATGGGGTAACTTGCATCAAGCCACTTCTGTCACCATGTTTCAGACACTCGTATAAAAGGACACGGAGCCGTTAGTAGTTCAAGCAAGCCATGTTCCGCGTCCGGCACTCCTGGCCCGGAGGTCAATCCGGAAGTACATGTGCACAGTATTGTCATGCCACAGTCATACACTAGGCGGTGTTATCAACACAAGATAACACTTGTAACAGTCTCCCCACTGGACACCCCATCCGTGAAAGTCTTGATATCGAATCCCCCATTCCTGAAAAATGATTTTATTTTAAGAGAGCTTTCTCAGTATGGTATAGTGGTGTCGGAGATCACGATGTTATCTCTGGGGTACCGCAACGAGCAGGCTAAACATATTGTTGTGGATCTCTCGAAGCCCGTCGACGTACAGAGAGGGGGGGGGGGTTAAACCCCTTTTCCCCCTCGGGTCTTCGAGTCCATGAGGCCGAGTCGCCACTCCCGCAGCGAGCATGGAAAAGGGTATCGGGTCGATTCCACACGTACCTTTGGTACCCACGCTGCCACGAAAACGGGGACCGGACCTCGCACAAGCCACGCTAATCGAGTACGCCAAGCGATTTGCGTATCACATAACTCGTGCCGTTACTTTTATTGAACCCGATTCGAGCGGTTTTATTCGTGCGATGCTAGGCCAATAGATGGAACTGATGGGGACGATCAAATAGAAGGAAGAACAGGTTTATTTACAATGTACAGGGCGAAGAGACACAGAGCAGGCTTAAGCAGTCTTAACTTATCCCCAGACAAAGGGCCCACTCACTCACGCAGGGAAAAGGAGGAAGAACAAGTTCGCGTGCACAAACGCGTCCTGGCGCCATTCACTCCGGACGGCTCGTCCGGCGTGGCCCTCGGTTGTTCACGGCACGTGTGCTGGGAGCGCAGGCAGGAAGATCGCACGTCTGTGGCCCGGAATGGGTCGTCTTCACACAGCGCGATTAATACAGCGGCAGCAGAGCGCAGGGTACGGGGTGAGTTCCTGTACAGCGTCTATATCAAGCAAGGCACTTTACTCATCTAGGACAAAAGCTCTGACTCAGAGACTCTGCACTCTGACTCAGGGGCTGGGCGACTCTCTCTCGTTCTGGCGCGGGGGGCTCGGGGCAGGGTTTTATATGGCCCCTCCCCGTTCCTACCCGAATGTTCCAAGCCCCTCCTCTCGTTGCCGTTGTGAGCCGCTCCCCTTGGCCTCTGGTTGGCTGCTCGTTGCTTACCGGCCACTCCCTGCAGCTCCTCCCTTCGGCCTTGCCAGACTTGTTCCAGGCCGAGCACATGGCATTCCAGCCCAAAAGAACACCTGACTCACTGGCCTGCTCAATGCAAACTAACACAGGAAAGGAGACTACGCTTACATTTACTCAGAAATAACTGAACTAAAGCGAGGCTACATGTTGTGGTGCGTCTACCTACGAGGGGGGTTATCCTTTATTCACAAAACCGCAACACTACACCCCTCTCTCACCAGACTCGGCCCGAGTCGACCCCAACAATGGAACGACCGGTAGAGCCTGGCATGTAAATTTAACCTTACTTTTAAATGTGACACATAGGTGAAATTCCCCCTAGCATTTATTCTGACCTATGTGTGCGACATTTTTAACACTAAATATGTCGCCCCCCTATTGCGTTGAGCAGCTATCTAAAAGATTCACACACACAACTACCCGAGTATTTCCGGAATTTTCAAACGACACACATAGCCGGTGGGCACATTCTTATATTTACAAGCACGGAACTTAAACATTTATTTACAATGCTATGACCCAGGACCTGTACTTTAGGAAGAAATTGGAGGAGAGAAACAAAACACACTCATAAATGGCACTTGCTGCTTGCATCTTGCATCTTGCGTCTTCTGTGTGCGGCTAACAAAACCGGCTGGCCCTGACCAGCATACAGGCCATTTGAAGCATCAGGGCCATCTAAACTTCCACATCTTCTTCATACCTGGCACACAATAGCAAAATTGCACACAATTGCTTTTATTTTTCATTGCCAAGCAGGGCCACTCCCACGTGGTCCAACTGCGTGTCATCAGTGCCACTCAAACAAGCGGTCCGAAGGTGCAAGATGATTTTGCAGCAAGATGCTGCACAGCAGAGGTGCGAGGCCACAAGGCTTGTGGTCCATTAGTGTGACGAGGGTGCAGCAAAAGGTGGTTTGTGGCAGCAAGAATGCTGCACAGGTCGGCTGCACAGATGTAGCAAGGGTGCAGCAAGAGGACTGGCAGCAAGGTGCTGCACAGTTCGGCTACACAGGTGTAGCAAGGGTGCAGAATGGTGGGTGGCACCAAGGTGCTGCACAGTTCGGCTGCACAGGTGTAACAAGGGTGCAGAATGGATGCTGCTCAGGTGCGATGGTGCTGCACAGTTCGGCCTCCAAAATGGTCCTGGGGCAGGGAGGGAAGACAAAGCACAACAAGCAAAACGGAAAGTACACAGTGACACGCAAAAAACAAGGTGACCAGGCACCACCATGCCTGGTGTGATGCGAGGGACGTGGTAGAGCGAACAGAGCAAACTCATCCCTAGCCGTCCGTCACCCCCCACCGTTGGCTACACTACCCTAACACCCTTGTATTTAAAATCCGTCTCTACGTCTTGTCTCCCATATCCCCCTCTATGCCAAATTCGTCTCCAAATCCCTCCCAGGAAGGAAGGGATGGAACAAAGCAATGTCTCACTTACGTTGTGATGTGTCTCACCACTCAATCAGCTTACAGAGCCTCGGTGTGGAGCTCGTCCTCCTCGGTGACTGGTTGTGGATGGTGCCAAGGGATCTCAATTCCTAACTACTCTCGTAACATTACACTTTTAAACTACCCAGGGTCATACCCTGCCAATCGGCCTCTTTAAACTATGTGGTTCTAAGAACCTGAATTCCCATTGCCCACACTGTGGTGCCCTCCGAATTTGGGACTCACCCCCACAAATTTTCTCACTGTGCCCTCGCACAATTTCGGGGCTGGGTCATGTGGCCCTACCAGCAGGTCCACTTACCTGCGCACCTCCGCCACTGAAGCCGCCCCCCCGAGCTTTCCTGCTCCTGCGACTACCTAACCGGGGAAGGCCGTCCCTGGCTCTTACCCCCTATATGCCCACCTTGGCATCGGGCAACGCGGGTCCTCTCCTGGGATCCTCGGGCTCCACTCACAACTACCCTAACCGGCTCCTAGAGCCTACCTGCGGCCTCACCTGGCCGACAAACTACCAGTGGCGGAGTGCCTCAATAACTACACGCATAAAATAAGCCACACGCCCAGCCATGTCACTGACTCATGCACCCAACAAAACACTTCTTTCCACTACCCGCACCACAGGTGTCAATATCCATATCCATACAATTTACCTATGCCCTCTACCTGGCTTTACACTACCCCCCCCCCCCAGGCTTTCGTGAATGGGTTCCACTCCTCCCGTTCTATCCTTCGCACCATGCACTCCACACCAATCATTCCACACCAATTACTTTCACACACCATTACACACCTTTTATTCCACACCAACTACTTCCACACCTCTTATCTTACACACACCTTTTGTTCTCACACCTCAAACACAATTCCATTTATCTCGACAACACAACTCCTCAAACACACAGCATCATCTATCTAACTACTTCCCCTACAACTCGTGCTTCCCCGTCGTCCCTTTACACTATGCAGTATGCACACCCTTTTTCTTTATCATCCACCTAAACTCTCTACGTCCCCTCTATAGTTCAGGTGTCCTACTTAAATCTCAGTCTCTACTGTCTTCTAAATCCCTAACAATTATCCTAGCCCTCCCTCGGCTAGCTTCGGTGCCCCATGGAGGCAACCATTGCTGGCCCCTCCATGGGCCTAACACTGCCATCCCCCTAAACTAATGATCATGCCCCCCCCCCCCCCGCATGAGGAATGGTGACACTACCATTCCCCCACTGGGGGGTACACTACTCCCCCCAGTCCTCTGAACTATGAGCCCCTGTCATTGGAGGTACTGGATCCTGCCTTGTCCTCTAAGGCCAAGGTGATCCATGAAGGCGCCTGCTCGCCCGTGTAGGGTCTTAAACGGTCGGCATGGACGATCCGAGGGAGAGCTCGTGGTCCCATTTTGATCTTAATGACCACGTCACAAATTTGCGCCAGGACGACCCCCTGGCCTTGCCAAGGCGACATGACCTTGGGGCATCTGCCCTTCCGTCTCTGGGGATTGAAGAACCAAATCTTCATCCCCGGAGAATATTGGCTCCCCTGGCTCTGGTGGTCGTACCTGCGCTTCATCTTGGCACCCGCCAGCTGAAGCTGGCGACGTGTGAAGGCATGGACCCTCTCCATGCCTTCCTCTAGGTGACAGGTGTAGCCATCCCTCGGCGGTCTATTAGGGACTTCGGGCACGGGTCCGCATAGCAGATCGGCGGGGGCCGGCAACTCCCGCCCATACATAAGCAGCGCTGGACTGCATGCGGTGGCCCTGTGCTGATTAATGCGGTAGGCCATTAACAAATACGGGAGATGTTTGTCCCAGTCATCCTGACGGGTGGTGGTGAACAAGGCCAATTGCTGGACCAGGGTTCGATTGAACCTTTCCACCATCCCATGAAATTGAGGTCTTAAGGGTGTTGTCCTTGTTTTCCGAATTGACAGGAGCCTGCACACACCTTTAACAATTGACTTTCAAAATTTCTACCCTGGTCGGTGTGCAGCTCCTCCGGAATCCCATGCCGACATACAAATCCTTCCACGAAGGCTTGTGCCACAACCCCGGCTTCTTTGGTTATGGAGGGCATAGGCCTCCGGCCACTTGGTGAAATATTCCATAACTACGAGGATGTATTTATTATCTTGGTGGGTGCGGGGTAGTGGTCCTAATACGTCCATGGCCACCCGCTCAAGGGGGGGCCCAACCTGATGTAATTGAAGGGGGGCCCTCATCCTCTGTGCTGGTCCCTTTTTAGCAGTACAGGCGTCGCATCTCCGACACCAGTCCTGTATATCGCGCCCCATGTTTACCCAAAAGAACCTCCGGCGGACCCAAGATGTTGTCTTTGTTCTGCCCAAATGGCCGCCGGGGCGGGTAACATGCACCTGCTGTAAAATGGTGGTCTTGAATTGTTCTCGGACTATCACCAGCCAGGATGTTCTCTCAGAGGGAATCTCTACCCACTTGCAGTACAAGATGTTGTCTTTCAATTCCAGGGTTTGCCATTGAGCCCAATATGCCTTTGTTGGCACCCCGAGGGGGGTGACCTCTTCCCCACTAGGTCTTCTCCCCAATCGAACAAATTCGTGCAATGGTCCCAGTACGGGATCCTCCGCTGGGCCGTGCTCAAAGCCAAAGTTCCAAATTCCTCATCAGCGGTTAGTGGCAAGATTGGCCCTCTCACCCGGGTTGCACGGACGACGAGGGTAGGGGTGGGGTCTGCCAATTGTTCCCTGTCCTCGTGTCTCGCACAAAATTTACAGTTTTCCCCCAAACAGGGACGTCGCGAGAGTGCATCGGCATTCCCATGGGCCTTTCCGGCCCGATGGGTCACACTGAAATCGTACTGAGGCAACTTTTCCAACCACCTTGCAATTTGGCCCTCAGGTTCCTTGAACCGGAGGAGCCATTGCAGGGAGGAATGGTCAGTTCGAACCAGAAATTTCCTCCCATACAAGTACGGGTGGAAATGGCTGATGGCAGCCAGCACAGTCAATAACTCTTTACGAGTGACGCAATAATTTCGAGGACTTGCCGGAAAGTACTTTTTTATCAGCCATTTTGGACAATTGGGGTCGTTTCGGCCGGGTGGTTAAGGCCCCCCGAAAACTGACATTGCCCGTGCAAGTGAATTCTGGGGGGGCGCATGTGGTGGTTACCCTATTGGGACATAATCCACAGGCACGAGACCAGTGGGGCTATTGATTGTACGGGCGTGGCGTGCGCTCAGTTGTTGGAGCCATGCCCCCTTAAGAGTTAGTTGTGTTATAAAAGATGCGTGAGTTCCGGTATGAGATTAGTTCTGTTGGAATAAAGGAGCTTTGATCAAGCCACGAAGTGTCTCACCCTCTCGTTATCCGCAACTCCAACAACATCATCATTAACATATTTTATTCCCCATGGAGAGTTCTTTACAATGAGCCATGTCTCAATTTTCTCTTTTCAGCACTTTCAGAGATATGGAGGTGCAAAGTTTTTCGGTTTTTCCAAGATTGCGGCCAAACCACGTGACCGATGACGTCATCATTGTTTTTTCCTCAACCAGTTTATTCCGTCATGTCGCCCAAGAAATTGCATCTTGATTGGATGAAGTTTTGTACTTGTCGAATTATCGAATTATGACGTCATGATGGAGGCCTTGGGCCGAGAGAGTTAAAAATTGGGCACAGTCTATTCCAGGGCAAGACAAATATGTGTGTAAAGTTTGTCGATTCTATGTGCAGCGGTGTAGACGTAGTACTGCGCACAAACAGACAAATAAACCATCAACATACTTGCTGGCATCTTTTCCGGCAAGTAACAAACAGACAAACAGACAAACCAACCAACCAACATACTTGCCGGGAATCTTTTCTGGCAAGTAACAACCAGACAAACAAACAAACAGACTCAAATGCAATAGCCTCTCCTCTGGCGAGGGTAATTATGTTATTCAAACATATCGGCTATCCTAAAGATAAACTAGAACCTCCTCCTTTCTAGAACGGGCACTCGGTAGAGCGCATACCTTCGCCGCAGCTACTTTTGTTGCCAAAATAAAAGACTACAAGATCTGTGTAGCAAGATTCGAGGGAATGACACTCGATGACTACAAGATCTCGGCGCTGATTCGTTGTCACTGTGCCATAGTCCCGTTGATTTGCACGGAAAGAACCATGTTTACGGCTGCTAATCCAAGTTTATTACATGCATCCTTACAACTGTAAAATATGCATATATATATATATGTTCTGTTTTTCATCTCTTCAAATTGCACCAACAGTCGAAAACATCATGACACATAAGAATGACACATCTACTTTCATCCAATTTGGATCCGAATTGACCGCGTTATGATTTTTAAAAAACCGCACATTTTGCAAGGGCGTGACCCCCCTGACCTTTGGCCCCCAACCGCTAACAAGGGTTATGACGTCAGAGTGTCATGTCGCATATCACAAGATTGGGCATTGAATTCTGAACATTTTGGCATTAGTTTCATACAAATTGGACACAAATTGACCGCGCTATGGTAAAAAGACGATTTTGACCTTTTCATGACCTTGACCTTGACCTTTGACCCGATCGATTCCAAAATCTAATCAAATGGTTCCCGGACAATGAACCAGACAAGACCCCCCTTTTGTGTTGGGAGAGGGGTAAGGCAGGGCTGCCCTCTGTCAGGAATTTTGTACGCTTCATCCCTTGATCCCCTCTTAAATACCTTTCGGAAGTCCTTGTCTGGTGTTACTTTGGGAACCCACCCCTTAAAAAGCATTGCTAATGCAGATGACATCTGTGTCTGCATCAGACAGTCAGAAGACGTTGATTTGATGATGAGTGCTTTGGATGTCTTCAGCAGGGCATCATCGGCCAAGATAAATTGGACAAAAACAGAAGCGCTGTGGCTTCAACCCTCTACCTACCCCCTACCTGCCCCCCTATTTCCTCTCCCTCCTCCTCTCCCTGCCAATCTTTTGTGGAGAAGATATGGGATTAAGTTCCTAGGGGTGTTCCTTGGCCCTGGGAATTTTGTGAGGCATAACTGGGAAGGCTTGTTGGCACACATTGAAAAGTACTGTTACTGAAATTGAAGAACTTGCTCTGCCAACTGTCCTACCGAGGTAGGGTACTCGTCATCGACAGTCTGGTCACCACTAAGTTATGGTACAAGGTTCTTTCCCTGCAGCCACCCAAAACTCTGGTGGAGGACATACAAAAATGCATCACCCATTTCTTCTGGTCCGGAAAGCATTGGCTGAGACCAGAGATTCTAAACTTACCAACTGCAGAGGGTGGGCAAGAGCTGGTAAATGTCAAATGCCGCATCATGGCTTTCCGCCTACGAACAACATGGTGCTTCTTGTTTGAACCATGTTTGGCCTGGAGACAGCTTACCAGCTGCATCTTTTGTCAAGTGGGGAAGTTGGACCTTGCACAGGAGCTGTTTCTGATGGACTCATCCAAGATAGACCTATCGATGCTACCTGCCTTTCACCAAAGCTTACTGAATGCGTGGCAAGCCTTTACCTGTCTCCATGACCCCTCGACTTATGTTCGATCCATGTTCTTCAATGAACCATTATTTCACAACACGGTCTTTGGCGAGTGTGTGAATGAAAGCACCTTCATTCAAAAGTTTATAAATGCCTCAGTAACAAAAGTGTGTCACTTGAGAAACGCCACCAATGACAGGTGGATCAGTGCTACCGCTCTGGCTTTGACGGTTGGCATTAGATCGTGTCGCAGAGTTGACAGCTTTTTGAAAATGGTGCTTCGCATCTACTGTGCCTCAAATGGCTGGGCAAGCAACCCTCCCGTACCCACCTCTGAATCTTCTCCAACCTTCCCCAATCTTTGTCTATCTGGTTCTCTCAGTTTAGAACCGATTAGTTTTGGCCGCTCTCTATCCTTTTCTGGGAGCAATCGAAAGGCCCTGTATGTGCAATGCTTAAAAATCCTTTTTCCTTCATTGTCCTCCCCTGTACCCTGTAGATGGCCTGCAGTCCTGCCGAATACACCTCCCCTTTACCCTATTTGGGGGTGGTACTATAAACAGCCTGTGCCGTAACGTGTTGGGGATCTTCCATGGAGAATTGCTCATTGGATCCTACCCACAAATTCCCTAATTCACCGCTTCTCGCAAGCGATAAGTGAGCAATGTCCATTTCTCTGCAACCGTTGGTCCGATTGACAGTAAATTTCCACCATAGGTGCAACTGTACCTATATAATTTTATAATGGTAATTATGACGTCATAGGTCACGTGGTATGGGCGCCATCTTGGAAAAACCGACAAATTTTGCACCTCTATATCTCCGAAATGGCTCATTGTAAAGACAAAGTGCTCAAGTGCTGCATAGAAAAAAATGAGACATGGCTCATTGTAAAGGACTCTTCTTTTGGGAATAAAATATGTTAATGATGATGTCATAGGTACCTCCATTATGATATAATTCGACAAGTACAAAACTTCATCTGATCAAGATGAAATATCTTGAGCGTCATGTAGGCATAAATTGGTGGAGAAAAAAATTATGACATCATCGGTCACGTGGTTCGGCCGCCATATTGGAAAAACTTTGCACCTCTATATCTCCGAAAGCACTGCATAGAAAAAATTGAGACATGGCTCATTGGAAAGAACTCTCCATTGGGAATAAAATATGTTAATGATGATGTCATAGGTGCCTCCATTATGATATAATTCGACAAGTACAAAACTTCATCGATCAAGATGAAATATCTTGAGCGTCATGTAGGCATACATTGGTGGAGAAAAAACATGATGACGTCATCGGTCTCGTGGTTCGGCCGCCATATTTGTTTTAACACAAAAGCCTTAAAAACCACTGAAAACACATCCTGGCGAGGGTCTGCAATCTCTGATTGCTCTTTCTTGTTTATATATGGTATTAGGATTTCAATGAGGAAAACTTCCCTTTTTCTATATTCTTCCTTCCCATCCCTCTACTTTTGATTTAATGGTATATATTGTATAATACTTGTTGGGCTGGCAGGATGACCGAAGCCATAGCGGTATGCCTACTCACCCTTAAGCTGTCTAGCCTGGGTTTCAAATTATTCCGCATAAAGTCATCCAAACTATAAACTGTCATCCGGGTGTTTCAAAGGCAGGGTGAGTCTTCAATGTGTGTGCCGTCTCTCAGATGGAGATTAAACTGGCGTACCTTCTACTGGCATTATTGGTGAACTTTAAAGATCCCACGGTGTCATTCATGAAGTGTAGGTGAGCTATCGCCGGCACCCTGGCCAAATTCCTGCCATAACTACTCATGCATCAGGCCTGGCCTGCCGATTCTTCAAAGACTTCAACCAAAAACCTTGCCCGGCCAAACCCACTAGGAATAATTGTGGCAATTAAATAAGATTGTGGAATATTTGTTAGACTGACCCTTTGTCATCTATGCACATTATATAATAACTAGGGCATGCCCGTACTATATATATATCTAAAATTATATCCCCCCCTCTATTTACATGAAATGGTTTGGTCCAAAGCGAACGGCTTGCGAGTACGGTGACAACCCCCCCCCTCTATTTACATGAAATGGTTTGGTCCAAAGCGAACGGCTTGCGAGTACGGTGTTTTTTATCGGACCCGTGGAATTATAGATAGTAGTTTTAATTAGTTTTAAAACATAGTTTAACGGCAACATAGTTTGCCGACGGGAAATAAATGAATACGCTCTCAAATGTGCCGTCCGAGGCAGAGTCTGTTCGCCACGTTCGGCACACGTGATAGCTCGCTGCTCTCTGATTGGTTGAATCGTTTTTTGGACATAGCTCGGTAACTACTTCTGCGATTAATTTAAAACCTTGAAAAGGCACATCCTCGGGTCCCCAGCAATATACCTGGCAAGTTTCAAGTATATCGGACCGGTAGTTGTCGAGAAACAGCGGTCACAGACAAACATACATACAAACATACATACAAACATACACACAGAGATTAGTGGAATTATAGATAGATATAATAAGGAACTTGAATGAGCTGTGAAAACGAAGAAAACCTTCACAGAGCAGGTTGAGAGTGATCGATGCAGCTCAGGTGTGAAAGTGGAAGCTTCCATGGTCACCACATAAGGGTTGGTATCAAAATTGTCTTGGGTATACATCTGAAGTATATGTACCTCTGTCACTACAACTGCAACGAGGACAACGTTTGTTTATTCATTGGTCTTATCTTTACTATGTATAAGAGAGATGTTTGCCTGTTCGTGTATCTGTGTGTCACCATTCTTCTCAGAGATGGCCAAATGGATCTTCACCAAAATTTCAGAAGTCCATCAATAAGTGCTGGGGAGTGTTTTAGGCAAAATTTGTTTGAAATTTTTGATTTTAAAAAGTTTGATTTTTTTTTAATCGCTCTATAGTACCTAATCTTTTGTAGCAAAATCAAAGGTAATATTAAATGATCCACGACCCGATTCCTTCGTGGGTGTAGGGAAGCGTTTTTGGCTCAAAAAAATAAAAAGAAAACAACTACAGATACATTCAAAGTACACCTCCCCCATGCCAAATAAATAAATAAAAAACATCCCCCAACGCGCGGCATTGCCGGGGCGCCTTTGGCGCCCAGCGATGCCACTTTTTCAGCACTTGGAGATGGTATTGGGAGGGAGAAGTGTTCAACAATTGATTTATTGATTGCGTAATTAAAATTAACAATCGTAAAATAATTAATTACTTAATCAATTGGCTAACAGCATACCTAAACCACCAGTCTTTCAACCGAAGCTGCAACTTATTGAAAATTTATTTAATAATAATTAATTGAAAAGATTAAATAATTAATTGATTAATTGATTGATCAATAAATAATTAATCGATTAATTGATAAATTGATTAATAAATAATTCTAAAATCCCCTTTACAGCCAAATGAGTTGGTCACTGTCATGTCCAAATATCAGCTTCCTAGCTAAAAAGGTACCTGAGATATTGCCCAGAAGAGAAAGAAAATAAATATGTACTAAAAAATCGATAATAATTAAGTAATTGATCAATTAATTGATTAATCAAAAAATAAAAATACAGTTTTTGCCAAAGCACGTGCTCACTATTGTGCCCAAATTTCTGTTTCCTAGCTTAAAGGATGGCGAGATATCGCCCAGACAAACAATCAAACAAAGCAATGAAAAATCACTCATAGAGCGACACTTGTCAAAAGAGAACAAAGTATAATGGCACTCAGTAGAGCATCCTTTTGTCCTCAAAAATAATTGGTGGTTGAATTCAGTGACCTGATATGAAAATCGTCTAATATGATATGCAAAGATTTATAAGTTAATCGGATGAAAATTGACAATTTTAGAAATACGGCCAATGTTGACCTTTTGGCCTATGTTGACCTCAAATATAATTGGTGGTTGAATTCAGTAAGCTGATATGAATATCATATTCAAATTTCTAGTCAATCGGATGAAAATTGCGAATTGTAAAAATTTGAAAAGGTTATTGACCTTTGGCCTATGTTGACCTTTTGGCCTATGTTGATCTCAAAAATAGTTGGTGGTTGAATTCACTCAGCAGATATGCAAATCATATCCAAATTTCAAGTCAATCTGATGAAAATTGAGGATTTTAGAAATTTGAAATAATTTCTGCCATACCCAGGCTTGACCTCAAAGACCACTGGCCCATGTTGGTTGACCTTTTGACCTCAAAGATAAATAGGATTCTGAAGGACCGCCAACTCTACCATTTGGTGAAGTTTCGTGAATATCTGTTTAAAATTGTGACCTGTAGGCAAGTATAAGTGAGCTGACAGACAAACACACAAACCAGAGTGATCAACATACTTGTCAAAACATTATGTTTTTTGCCAAGTAACAAACACAAGGAGTGAAAACTGAGTACTGCCTTTCAGCGCGCATCATCACCGGGCCCCCTTCGGTGACCGGTGATGACGTCATGCAGCGACTGGAGATTTAATAGGAAAGGAGCGGTGTACAAAAAAAACAAAATTTGATTTCTTCAAAAGGTTAAAAGGATTAGAACAGCACCGGGCAACGCCGGGTAGCTCTGCTAGTTTTATATATTTGGAGAGAATAGATAGACCATAAAATGTCAAGATAAGGTGGGAGCAGATTAGGGGAAAGGTGGGTCCAGCTATCCTTGTTTGACCGATGCACGACTCAACCTCTCCAAGACACCCCAAGCATGACCCTCTCAGCATCTTGGCAAGATTCTTGCACCCCCCGGCAATGCACCCATGTCCTTCGCAGCACCAGTGGCGTACCCACACATTCCCTGTTGGCCCATGCACGGCCCACGCACAACCATCACACGATCCTCTCACGACCCTCGCACCCCACGAAGCACGACCCTCACACTCCTCGGCGATCCTCGCACGCACACGTTCGCTGCTCGTCGCACGGGCCCGCGATCTGAGAATTGGTGCCAAAAATGCCGCCCTGGCATGGATCGCGCGTTCCAAACAACGCACTCACCAGCTTTTCACCCGCATGCTTGGTGGCACCGCCATCGGAGCTGTGGGCAAGCCGAACAGGGAAGGCAAGCTGGCAGAGGGAGCGCTTAGGTGCAGCAAAAGAGCAGTTTGTTATTCCATTGGGATTGATGGGATTTATTGTGTGTTATGCACAACGACCAGTGGGAGTGAAACCTCAAGTCTTTCAGTCCTTTACATCAATTACAAGGTAACAGAAAACGAGCAAATCCATAGTACCGGGACTTGAACCTGAAACGCCATCTGATGTTTGGCTTTTTGTTGGTTTGCTGTTCCCACCTGTTTGCAGTCTTGATTTTCCTTCCCCTTAATACAGCTATTTGATACTTCCAGAAACAGTTGCCATTCGGAGCTGAAAAACTTACATGAATACAGACAGACATGGTGTTGAAAATAATTTGTTCCAATTTTTATCAATGCTAGTGGATATGAGGTGTTTATTATTTCAAGGTCCTTTGAGGATCTTGTAGCTTTGCCCCGGCTCTTCGCACCTTTCACGGGCTCCCCCTGGCCATTCGCGGGTAAACACCAGGAGCAGTTAGGGAGGAGGCACGAAGGGTGCCACTGACTAAGTGGCAAACTCTTTGACCACAACCCAACTTCAAGGTGGTTGTCAATGACGGTTGTGCAAGCTCTCCACGAATCGGCCAAATTCAGCACCCCATGGTCAATTAAAGACAGCCTGGGGTGGGGTGAGGGTGAGCAGGGAGGGTTCGGTCAAACTCTTCACTTGTCGACCCTAAAACACAGAGTCCCAGAGTTAGTGAAGCTCAGCGCGTCGTGCATGGCTGATAAAACTCAGCACTCATTGACAGTCGCACTTTACTTTGGACAAAGAGTTAGCAAAGGTGCATCGCAACACCACTTGGTGCAGTTTTTTGGAAAGAATTCTCGATTTCATATTAACCATGTGTGCAATAATAAATGTTTCATTTAAACTATTCCATAATGGTCTATCAGGGTCTTAAGGGGACTAAGGCTTTAAAGGGTATTTTCCAACAGTAGTTAGGATATAATTGGTCTAAACGTCTAGGGGTCTAAGCAGTCTGAAGGATGTAAATGTCTTCAGGAGTCGAAGGACCTAAAGGGTCTTTAAAATTCTGAAAGGTCAAAAGGGATCGAAATGAGTGTAAAGGGTCAAGGGATCAGAGTAGTCTATAGGGGTTTTAAGGGGTCTCCCATGGTCTAATGTAGTCCATAGGGTCTTTGGGGTTTTAGAAGTCTTAAGGGTCTGAGGTTCTAAATGGTCTAATGGGGTCTATATGGGTCTCAAGGGTCTAATTGGGTTTACAGCATCTATACATTCTATTACTCGTATATAGGGTTTTAAGGGTCTTGGGGTTCTAAAGGGTGTTGGTGGCCTTCAGGATCTTATGGGTCTATACTCTATACTATAGAATGCAAGTGTCCTAACGAGGTCTATAGGGAGTATAGGGTTTACAGGGTCTTATAGGTCTTAGGGATCTAAGGATTCTAAAGGTTCTAACCTGGTCTATAGGGTCTACAAGGTCTTTAGTGTCTCAAGGTTCTAAGTGTTCTAAAGCATATTGGGGATACTTAGGGAGTTAGGGAGTCTTAATGGTCTCCAGGAGTTTTAGGGGTCTGAAATGGATAAGAGTCTAAATGGTCAAGTGGTTGTCCATAAGGTCAGTGGATCTCAGTGGTCTAAGATGGTCTAAAGGGATCTAAAATGTCTTAGGGGTCCAAAGGTCAAAATGGTATGTCTCAACAGTAGTTACAGGTCTAAAGGGTGTATAGGGTCTGAGGAGTCTAAAGGGATAGAAAAGGGTCCAAACAGGGTGTAATTAATCTGCAGGTCTAAAAGGTCTAAGGGTCGAGGGGTCTAAAGGATCCTGGTGTTTTAAATGGTCTCATATGGTCTAACATGGTTTAACGTTTCAATACACATGTCTAACATAAAAGGTCTAAAAGGGTATTAAGGGGTCTAAAAGGTCTAAAGTATCTAAATAGGGTCAATGGGTCGAAGCTAAGCAATATAAATGCTGTAAAGGTTGGAGGGGTCTAAGGGGGGAAGTATGAAACGTCCTAAAATGTCCAAAGGGTCAAAAATGTCTAAAATGGTCTAAAGGGGTCTAAAAGGTGTAAGGGCTCTTGAGGTCTACATGTCTAGAAGACATGTTCCAATAGTCTGTACTTAATTATCCTCACCAGAGGAGGAGAGGGTATTGCATTTGAGTCTGTCTGTCTGTCTGTTTGTCTGTCTGTTTGCTTGTCTGTTTGTCCACACAATAAATATGATTTTCTCTGCAACCGTTTGTCTTATTGACAGGAAATTTTCGCCATAGGTGCACCTCCTCCTGCAGAATTGTTAATGATAATTATGACGTCATAGGTCAAGTGGTACAGGTGCCAACTTGGAAAAAAACCGAAAAACTTTGCACCTCTATATGTCTGAAAGCGCTGCATAGAAAATATTGAGACTTGGCTCATTGTATTTTCCCATCCGTGTCTTTGTCAAATTTCCACTGGTTATTTTACTGTATATGTGTTACTGTGTGTTTCTAGTTAGGTTTTGGTTTGTAATTCGTGCAAACTTGTGTGTAATAAATCGTTTTCTGTTGGTACCACGTGCGTGGCCTAGTCCCTCTGGGCTCCCTCCCCCCATCGGTATTTTGCAAACTTAAGTTCTTTCCTTCGCTGTATTGTTTTTTCTTTGATTTTCTTTTCTCCCCCTAATTCCCCTGAATATCTTACCCTTTGTCGAACGTTTTAAATACCCCAAAAAACTCGCCGCCAAAAAATTACTTATTATTTCCTTCTCTCCTCGCGGACCACGTGCTTGTTCTCTCGCCCCGCCCCCTTTATCTCCGTTTTCTTCTACCTCTCCAGGCGATACTCACCTTTCCAACTCTAGTTTCCACCATACTCATTCAACCCTTTCTCCTTCTTTCTCTGATCAACACCCTCACTTCAGGGACTTTTCCCAGATTGTTTTTCATGGTTTTGTTAAATATTATTTAAATATGTTTAAATTTTCCCCTGCAATGTTTTATTCAGTGGTATATTACAACACACGGTTTTTCTTCCGATTTAAAAGGGTTTTTTTCAATTTACACTTCAATGAAATCCACGTCAAAAAAAATTTCAATCTCTTACATTTCTTTCTTTCTACATTCTCTAAACTCACCTTCATTCCACCACTCCTCCATCGTTTTCAAACGGCTCTCTGACATGAAAATGACAATAAACCCAGTTTGTAATAAATGTTCGTTTTTCATTAAGCATACACTTTCTAAACTCCCCCCTCACACCTCCCCTCCTAAACTCCCCCCTTGCCCCTCCCCTCCTAAACTCCCTCCTCGTTTCTCTCCTCCAAATCTCCACCCTTGCCCTTCCCCTTCAAATCTCCCTTCTCCCCCCTCCCCTTAAAAACTCCCCTCACCCTTCCCTTTCAAAACTCCCCCCCCCCCCACCACTCCCCTTAAAAACTCCCCCCTCACCTCTCCCCTCCAAAACTCTCCCCTTGCCCCTCCCTTTCAAATCCTCCTCACCCCCCTCCCCTTTAAATCTCCGCCCCAACCCCTCCCCTTCAAATCTCCCCCCCCTAACATCTTTCTCTAATCCTCACCTCCCCCCTCCTCCTCAAAGCTGCCTCCTCCCCACTTCCTCTCTCTTCTATCTCATACCTCCATCTCCTCCAACCTTATACCTCACTCTGCCCCCCCCCCCCCTCAAACAACCCCTCACTGTGCCTCGTCCCGTCACCATCAAACCTTTTGTCCTCCTCATCCTTCCCTTTCTCATTGCTCTTCTGCAATATCTGACACACGATCAACAGCTCTCCTTACCTCCCCCTCTCACCCCTCATCCTACCCTAACCCTCCCCTCTCCCGTCCTGTACCCGATGCTCACCCTCCCTCTTCTTTAACGATATGGACCTCAAACATCCGGGGCCTTCGCTCAAACCTGATTGATCTCTCCATACAGGTTGCGTCTGACAAACCAGACTTAATCTCCTTAACAGAAACTTTCCTCCTTCAAGATGTCTCTGATTCCTTAATATCTCTCCCTGGTTACTCCCTCCTCCGGTATGATAGGCCTGAGCCTCGTCCGAGTGGTGGGGTTGCTATCTTTATCAAAAACTCTCTTCTTCACTCTCCTTGCACTGCCCTCTCTCCTCCTCACCCCCCAGGAGTACCTCTGGCTACGGCTTCCTCACCGCTCCCACCTTTTGTTCACATGTGTGTTGTTCCGTCCACCAAACAGTGATGACTCCATCTACATCTCACTGTCTGATGAAATAGACCAACTTCTATCGACTCATCCCAACTCTCTCTTCCTCATAGGTGGTGACTTCAATTGTCACCATGCCAGTTGGCTGGGTGTGGGTACCTCTCTCACCAGCCATGGCTCCTCAGCAAAGGACTTCTGCGACTCACTGGGACTGACACAATCTGTCAATTTCCCGACCTGAATCTCAGTCAATGGAACATCTTCTCTTCTGGACTTGGTTATGGTTATGAATTGTTTATGAATAACTTCCCTGAAAATATCTGCTGCTTTTCTTCTGCTCCAAACGGCTCATCTGATCATGTGCTTGTTAAAGTGGACACCGGCACAGACTCCCCGCTCGCTCTCTCTGGTAGGCTGACTCTCTCTGGCAGGCTGACTCTCTCTGGCAGGCTGACTCTCTCTGGCAGGCTGAATCTCTCTTGCAGGCGCTCCGAACTCTGAGCTTCTTCTTGCCGGGTTCCTGCTAGCCTCTCCCTCTGACGCGAGCTTTTGCCAGAACGCTATACTCTCCCCTGCTCGCTTGGCTCCTGCAGACTGAGATACGCACCTCAGGTTCCTGCTACGTGCATGTCCTTGATCAACGCCCCTGCCGCGATCATCTCAGGCTGTGGTGTCCTGGGTTGGAGCGATTCTTGGGGGTTTCTGTCCAACGAGCCCATCCAGGCAAGCTGCACGAAGCGGCCGCGCTTTGTGCACATTACCCTCTTCCTTCCCTTCCCCGAACGAATAAGGGCCCTTGTCTGGGCACCTAGGTAAGGCTGTTAAGATTCTTCACTTTGTCCCGTTTCTGTGAATACTGTGCATTGTAAATAAATCCTGTGTTTGGTTTCCAACCTGGCCGTCATCGTCCTTTCCACATTGACCTAGCATCACCCAGGATTAAAACCGCTCGATCGGGTTCGATAGTGTTAACGGCACGAGTTACGCGATGCACAACCGCTCAGGCGTCCAGCATCAGCATGACTCGTGTGGGGTTCAGTCCCCGTTCTCACAGCTGTGTGTGTCGAAGGTACTCGGGTCATGACCGTTAACCCTTCCGCACGTAGCTGCGGGCTCGGCAGCTGGAATTTCTTAGCAATCCATCCACCACGAGTGTAGTGTGGTTGGCGGCCTCATGGACTCGGAGTTCGAGGGGGAGCAGGGCTTATCCCCCCCTTAGTACGTCGACGAACCCAGGATCCACAACAAAATTGGTAGTCAGGAGTGTGATTTGAACCCTGACACAAAATTGGTGTCAGGAGCGAAATTTGGACCTGGAGTGCGCTTCACATACTCAAAATTATGAGCGAGTGGAAATTTAGTTTAAACACAAATTTTTTTTGAATTAGTGCGATGGCAGGCCAAGATGACCAGGTGCCGGTGGGTATCGAAAATGTGGACGAATTATTGACCCAGGACCAGCAGGAAAAATTGTTGGATGGGGGAGTTGATGAAGGTGCAGCAGGAGGGGGAGAAAATGGCGGCGCTTCACACGCGGCGGCGGAGCCCGAGCCCGCGGTGCCGATGGATATGGGCCGATTAATGGCGCAAATCAGACATGCTTTGAGGTGCAAATTGAGAAATCAACCAGGGATATGGAAAAGATGAGGGAGGAACCCAGGTGCAACATGAAAAAGATGAGGGAGGAATCCAGGTGCAACATGGAAAAGATTGGGGAGGACATTGGGCGTCAGATGAGTAGGGAGGTAGCAGTGGTACGCGACGAGGTGAAGCGGTGTGAGGGGCGCGTGGAGAGGGAGTTGAAGCGGAGTACAGCTAAACTACAGGGGGGTATAGAAGAACTGACCCGGGAAGAAGAGAAATTGACTGTGGGACAACAGGAATTAAGGGAACAGGTGGGCAAGAATACCGACGTAATCGGGGGGTTGAAGGCAGCGCAAAAAGAATTGAAGCAGGAAGTTGTAGCAACCAAGAGGGAATGTAAAATGGTGCAAGAGGGACTGACGAAGAGGGTGGATGATGTAATAGAGATGATGGGAACAAAGGAACGAGAAATTAGGACACACATAGAGACGACCCAAGGTAGCCTTAGAAGGGGAGATTTTAGGCACGCACCGGGAAATAAAAGAGGTGAAACGGAAGCTGGAGGAGGTAGAAGAAGGAATGAGTGAGATTAAAAAGAGACGAAGCAAGACAGAGAATGAATTAAGGGAGGAGGTGATGGAATATGTGCAAGGTTTGTGTTCGCACCGGGATGACGTGCTTGCCGACCAAATAAAAAGTTTGCAGGTGCTGGAAGAGAAGAGTGGGAAGAGAAGCCCCAAGGTGAGTGGCGATGATTGCGGAAATGTGTTTGTTTGGTGCGACGGGAGGCTCGACACGCTTGGGGGTCGGGATAGACCCGGGCGTTCATGAAAGGCCCATTGTGAGGTGTGCGACTGGTAGGGAGTGTGTGGAGAAAGAGTGTGCACCGGTGTATGCGATGACAGGGTGTGTAAAAGGTGTGTGTGCACCTGGGTGTGTGAGTATGGAGTGGGTAGCGGGTTGTGATCACGCGGCTCAGGCATCAACACCGACCAGGGCAGTCCTTAGTGGGATGGGGAGCGCACGTGAGCCCCCAAGGGGTGGTGCACTGTGGGGACCTGAACGGTTCGGCCCCTAGTCGACCCCGCATGGAGCGGCGTGCGGGGTACGACCATCCGGTGGCCATAAAGTGCCGCTCGTGCCGTACGACGGCAAGAGTGACTTGAAGGCATACCTGGCGCAGTTCGACCATGTGTGCAGGGGTAACGGTTGGGGGCCGGACGAAGGTGGGATACACCTCGTGACATCACTGTGCGGCATGGCAGCGGAGGTTTTGACTGCTTTACCACTGGGTGCTGTCACTCTGTCAGATCTCCGTTCGGCCTTAATTAACCGATTCAGTGTGGAGCAGCAGAGCGAGCTTGTTAAAGCTCACCTTGTGGTGCGAAAAAGAAAACCCCAAGAGACCATCGGGGAATTGGTGTACGACATTTGCGGCGCAGTGGGAATAGCACATGGGGACATGGCTGCGACCTCCCAAGAAAGCCTGGCACTGGACCACTTCATACAGGCCTTTTCGGACCCCGAGCTTGGGAAGCAGCTCGCCATGTGGCGCCTGCAGACCCTGAGCCAGGCGGCCGACGCTGCAGCCCGTTGGGAGGCAGCGAGACCCTTGGCCCGGGGGGGCGAGCGCCATGCGGTGGCGGTGAGACAGGTAGGGCCCATAGCTAGTGGCGGGCCCCTGAGAGGGTCCGCCCCTGAAAGGGGCCTGGACCTGGAAGACATGGTCCGAAGGCTGGTGGACCAGCGGTTAGTGGGATCTGGACCATGGCAGGCGGCTCCGGCAGTGGCACACGGTGGGCCACTATCAAATACCCCAACTCGAATCTACAGGCGGGGTAATTTGGAATTTCGGAGGCACGCACCTTACCAGGTGTGGTGTTATCATTGCAGCCGGATGGGTCACCATGCGTGGGACTGCAGAGCTCTGCGCAGGGATGGACCCCGGCAGCCGGGACCATCAACTCCGCCCCGTACAGATCGGATGAGCCGACCCCAGACACCCCCCCCCACCAGGGCCCGGGAAACTAATAGGTGCCGAGCATGCAGGGCCGTGTTCGGCAACGGAGGATGGTAAAGAGCCCTCATTGATGCGACAGGTCATTTATTGTGGCCAAATTGGCATTGGTAGTTTGACAATTCTATGCAAAATTGCCGGCATGGGGGTAGATGCCGTTGTGAACACCGGAGCAAGTGCCACGATCATCAGCCCTGTGGTCCTTGATTCGAGTGCAGACAGTTTGGATCACATCCGGCATCTGGAAAATCATAGTTTGCAGTTGGCTACCGAGGTAACAGCCCCCATCATAGGACGTGGTTTTGTGACCCTCAAGTTAGGGTCGGTTAAAAGGGAGATAGAAGTTTGGGTGGCGGAGGTGTGCGACCCATGCCTAATCGGACTGGACTTGTTGACTGCCAGTGGTTGCAAGATCGATTTGTGCCGGGGGATCCTGCAGGTGGGAGTAGATGAGCTGCCATTAGATGGGGTGAGCACTGCCGAAAGGACGGAGCTGGAGGCTTCTGAGGCCATGACCATTCCCCCGAGGGCTGAGGCAATAGTGCCGGCCCGATGGCGGGCTCGCCCAACCTGGCAAGGGTCCTGCGGCCTGGTCGAACCGATGGCAGAGCAGTCCGTCCCGGGCTTAATCGTAGGCTGTACCCTCGTAAAAACGGACGGGCCGGTGGTGGCCGTCCTGGTAATAAATGTTAGTACAGAACCACGCACTATAGGACGGGGCACGAAGATAGCCGGCTGCACCCCAGTTAACGAAGTTGCGGAGGTGAGGGACGAGAACATCCAGCCGAGCCGGTACCAGAGGGATTCTCTAGCAACCAGTAGGAATTGGCCCGATCCCATTTGCGAGATGGTAAACCGGAGTCATGTAGAGTTGGAGGAGACCCAGCGGGAGGCCTTACACAAATTAATCGAAACCCATTTGGACATCTTCCCCTTGTCCTCCAAGGACATTGGACGTACGGGCCAGGTGAAACATCAGATCCACACCGGTGAGGCCCGGCCTATTCGTCAGCCCGCCCGACGGCTCCCTTGGAGCAAGAGGGAGGAAGCTGATGAGCAGGTAGACAAATGCTCAGTGCAGTTATCATTGCATCCTCGGGAAGTCCTTGGATGTCACCTGTTGTGTTGGTTAAAAAGAAAGATGGAACCACGCGGTTTTGCGTGGACTATCGCAAACTGAACAACGTGACAGTCAAGGACTCGTATCCCCTGCCTAGAATTGATGATACACTCGATGCCGTTGCAGGCTCAAATTGGTTCTAAACTTTGGACCTTAAGAGTGGGTATTGGAATGTGGAGATGGATAGGGCAGGGAAGGAGAAAAAGGCATTTTCCACAGGTAAGGGGCTGTATCAGTTCACTGTGATGCCGTTTGGTTTGTGTAACGCCCCCGCCACCTTTGAGCGATTGATGGAGCATGTGCTGGGCAGCATGCCATGGCAATCATGCCTGGTGTACCTGGATGACGTCCTGGTACATGCTAAAACATTTCCCCAGGCCATAACTAATTTGGACCAGGTGTTTGGGTGCCTCAGACAGGCAGGGTTGAAATTGAGTCCGAGCAAATGCACTTTGTTTGCCAAGGAAGTGGCCTGTCTAGGTCACGTCATCAGTCGCAAAGGGGTAAAAACAGACCCAGGAAAAATTACAGTGGTAGAGGAGTGGCCCGCACCTCGTAGCATCAAAGAGGTGCGGGGTTTTTTGGGACTCTGCTCCTATTACAGGCGCTTTGTGGCAAAATTTGCGGAGATAGCCAGGCCCCTTCACTGGGTTACGGAGAACGGGACGAGGTTTAATTGGACAAGGGAGTGCAATGAGGCCTTCCTAGCATTGAAGGGGTGTTTGACATCCGCACCCATTCTAGCTTACCCCACCAATGATGGGACGTTTACCCTGGACACGGATGCAATCCAGGAGGGATTGGGTGCGGTCTTGTCCCAGGCACAGGGGGGCGTGGAGAGAGTAATCGTGTATTACAGTCGGGCCATGAGTAGGCCCGAGCGAAATTATTGCATCACTCGTAAAGAGTTATTGGCTATGCTGTCTGCCATGAGCCATTTCCACCTGTACCTGTACGGGCGGAAATTTTTGGTTCGAACTGACCATTCCTCCTTGCAATGGCTCCTGCGGTTCAAGGAACCGGAGGGCCAAATTGCAAGGTGGTTGGAAAAGTTGCAGCAGTACGATTTTAGTGTGACCCATAGGGCCGGGAAGGCCCATGGGAATGCCGATGCACTCTCTCGACGTCCCTGTTTGGGAGAAAACTGTAAATTATGCATGAGACACGAGGACAGGGAACAATTGGCAGACCCCACCCCTGCCCTCGTAGTCCGTGCAACCCAGGTGAGAGGGCCAATCTTGCCACTAACCGCTGATGAGGAATTCGGAACTTTGGCTTGGAGCACGGCCCAGCGGTAGGATCCCGTACTGGGACCGGTGCACGAATGGGTTCGATTGGGGAAGATACCTAGTGGGGAAGAGGTCACCCCCCTCGGGGCACCAACAAAGGCATACTGGGCTCAATGGAAAACCCTGGAATTGAAAGATAACATCTTGTACCGCAAGTGGGTAGAGATTCCCTCTGAGAAAACTTCCTGGCTGGTGATAGTCCCAGAATAGTTTAAGACCACCATTTTACAGCAGGTGCATGATACCCGCCCCGGCGGCCATTTTGGCAGGACAAAGACAACATCTCGGGTCCGCCGGAGGTTCTATTGGGTGAATATGGGGCACGATATACAGGACTGGTGTCCGATATGCAACGCCTGTACTGCTAAGAAGGGACCAGCACGGAGGATGAGGACCCCCTTCAATTACATCAGGTAGGGGCCCCCCTTGAGTGGGTGGCCATGGACATATTAGGACCACTACCTCACACCCGCCAAGGTAATAAGTACATCCTCGTGGTTATGGACTATTTCACCAAGTGGCCGGAGGCCTATGCCCTCCCTAACCAAGAAGCCAGGGTAGTGGCACAGGCCTTCTTGGAAGGATTTGTATGTTGGCGTGGGATTCCAGAGGAGCTGCACACCGACCAGGGTCGAAATTTTGAAAGCCAATTGTTAAAAGATGTGTGCAGGCTCCTGTCAATTCGAAAGACCAGAACAACACCCTTAAGACCACAATCTGACGGGATGGTGGAAAGGTTCAATCGGACCCTGATCCAGCAATTGGCCCTGTTCACCACCACCTGTCAGGACGATTGGGACGAACAACTCCCGTATTTGTTAATGGCCTACCGCTCTAGTCAGCACGGAGCCACCACATGTAGCCCAGCGCTGCTTATGTACGGGCGGGAGTTGCAGGCTCCCGCCGATCTGCTATGCGGGCCCGTGCCCGAGGGCCCTGATAAACCGCCGGGGGAGGGCTATGCCCGTCACTTAGAGGAAGGGATGGAGAGGGTCCATGCCTTTGCACGTCGCCAACTTCAGCTGGCAGGTGCTAAAATGAAGCGCAGGTACGACCACCCGAGCCAGGTGAGCCCATATTCTCTGGGGATGAAGATTTGGTTCTTCAATACTTGGAGACGGAAGGGCAGATGCCCGAAGCTCACGTCGCCTTGGCAAGGCCCGGGGGTCGTCCTGGAGCAAATTTGTGACGTGGTCATAAAAATCAAAATGGGACCATGAGCTCTCCATCGGATCGTCCATGCCGACCGGTTAAGACCCTACACGGGCGAGCAGGCACCCTCATGGATTACCTTGGCCTTAGAGGCCGAGGCACGACCCAGTACCTCCACTGACGGGGGCTCATAGTGTAAAGGACTGGGGGGAGTATTGTACCCCATGTGGGGGAATGGTAGTGTGACCATTCCTCCCACGGGGGGGGGGGGGGGGCATGAGCACTAGTTTAGGGGGATGGCAGTGTTAGGCCCATGGAGGGGCCAGCAATGTTTGCCTCCATGGGGCACCGAAACTAGCCGAGGGAGGGCTAGGATAATTGTTAGGGATTTAGAGAGACCTTAGGGACAAGAGTTAAGTAGTGACATGAACTGTAGAGGGGACGTAGAGAGTTTAGTGGTTGTTAAAGAAAATGGTGTGCATAGTGTAAAGGGGTGACGAGGGAAGCACGAGTTGTAGGGGAAACTAGTTAGATAGATGATGCTGTGAGTTTGGTAATGAATGGAATTGAAAAAATGGTGTGCGAATAAATGGTGTGGAATGCATGGTGTGGAATGCATGGTGCGAAGGATTGAATGGGGGGAGTGGAACCCATTCACGAAAGCCTGGGTGGGTAGTTTAAAGCTAGGTAGAGGGTGCAGGTAAATTGCATGGATATTGACACCTGTGGTGCTGATGGTAGAACGTAGTGTTTTGTGAGGTGCATGAGGCGGTGGAATGGCTGGGCGTATGGCTTAATTGGTAGTAATAGTTACTGAGGCACTCTGTCACTGGTAGCTTGTCGGCCAGGTAAGGCCGCAGGTCGGCTCTGGGAGCCAGTTAGGTTAGCGTGTGAGTGGGGCCAGAGGATCCAAGGAAAGGACCCGGGTTGCCCAATGCCAAGGTGGGCATCGAGGGGGTAAGCGCCAGGGAGAGCCTTCCCCAGGTAGATTAGGGTGAGGAGCAGGCAAGCTCGGGAGGTGGCTCCAGTGAACGAGGGGCGCAGGTAGGTAGACCTGCTGGTAGAGCTACACGACCCAGCCCTGAAATTGTGCGAGGGCACAGGTAGAAAATTTGTGAGGTGAGACCCAAATCAGGAGGGCACCACAGTGTGCGCAATGGGAATTCGGGTTCTTAGAACCACATCGTTTAAAGAGGCCTACTGGCAGGGTACGACCCCGGGGAGTTTAAAAGAGTAATGTTGTTGGTGTAGTTAGGATGTGAGACCCCTTCGCACCATCCACAACCATTCACCACGGAGGACGAACTTTACACCATGAGGCTCTGTAAGCTGTTTGGGAAGTAAGATGCATCACGACGTGAGTGAAACATTGCTTTATTCCATCCCTTCCTTCCTGGGAGAACCTGGGAGGGATTTGGGGACGAATTTGGTGTTAGAAGGGGACATGGGAGACAGGATGTAGAGACGAGTTGTAAATACAAGGGGGGATAGGGTAGTGTAGTCCATGGTGGGGTGTACTTACAGTTAGGGATGATCTTGCTCCGCTCACTCTGCCGCGTTCCTCTCACCGCACCAGGTATGGTGGTGCCAGGTCACCTTATTTTTCACGTGCACTGTTTGCTTTTCCTTGTGCTTGTTGCGCCTTGTTTTCCTCCCCACCCAGGCCCATTTGGGGACCCACCTGTTGCAGCATCTTGCTGCCAAACATCCCTTCATCTTGCACTTATGGACCACAAGCCTTGTGGCCCCGCACCTCTGCTGTGGCAGCTCTTGGCTGCCCCCATCATCTTGCACCCTTGGACCACCTGTTGGGTGGAATTCGTGCTAACCTTCAGACCACCTGTTGGGTGGCACTGGCACCACACACACATGGATCACCTGTTGAGTGGCACTGACGCCACGCATTTGGACCACGTGTCAAGTGGCCCTGCTTGTGAATAAAGAAAGTGATCAATGTGTGCAATTGTGAAGATTTAGATGGCCCTGATCTTCAAATGGCCTGTATGCCGGTCAGGGCCAGCCGGTTTTTGTTAGCCCGCACACCACAAGAAGCCACAAGAAGATGATACAAGCAGCAAGTGCCTCCATTTCCTTTCTCCATTTCTTCCCTCGAGTCCAGGTCCTGGGTTGTAGTGTTGTAAATAAAGGTTAAGTTTTGTGCATGTAAATATAAGAATGTTGCCCACTGGCTATGTGTTTAGTTTTAAAAATCCGGAAATGCGTGAACAGTTGTGGGTGTGAGTCTGTTAGTTAGCTGCTCAACGCATTAGGAGGGACATATCTAGTGTAAATGATGTCGCACACAGGGGATTGGAGTTAAATGTTAGGGGGATTACATCTGTGTCACATTTATGGTAAATGTAAACTTTGAATACCGACTCAACCGGTCGCTCCGCCTGAGGTCGACTCGGGACGAGTTTGGTTGGAGAGGGGGGTCGTGTTGCGGTTTTGTAAATAAAGGCAACCCCCCCCCCCCCCCCCCCCATAGCTAGTTACACCACAACATGTAGCGTCGTATAGTTAGTTATTTCTTATTAAATGTGAAGTATAGTCTCCTTCCCGGTGTTAGTATGCGTTGAGGCAGGCAGGGTAATGGTAGGCCTCATTGAAGCCTCAAGTGCCTCGTCATGGGCCTAGGCCAGGCCTTGCAGACCTGAAGGAGGAGCTAAAGGGCATGGCCAATGAGCAGAGAGCAGCCAATGGGATCTGAAGCGAGTGGCCGAGGACGACCAATGAGGGGCTGTCACGACACTTGACCCCCAGGTGGCTAATGGAGGCCCGTGGAACATTCTAGTGAGGTTTCGGGGGGCTATAAAACCCGGCCCAGACTCCCCGCTCGCTCTCTCTGGCAGGCTGACTCTCTCTAGCAGGCTGACTCTCTCTGGCAGGCTGACTCTCTCTGGCAGGCTGACTCTCTCTTGCAGGCGCTCCGATCTCTGAGCTTCTTCTTGCCGGGTTCCTGCTAGCCTCTCCCTCCCTTACGCGAGCTTTTGCCAGAACGCTATACTCTCCCTCACTCGCTTGGCTCCTGCAGACTGAGATACGTGCCTCGTGTTCCTGCTACGTGCACGTCCTTGATCAACGCCCCTGCCGCGATCATCTCTGGCTGCGGTGTCCTGGGTTGGAGCGATACTTGGGGGTTTCCGTCCAACGAGCCCATCCAGGCAAGCTGCATGAAGCGGCCGCGCTTTGTGCGCATTACCCTCTTCCTTCCCTTCCCCCGAACGAATGAGGGCCCTTGTCTAGGAACCTAGGTAAGGCCGTTAAGATTCTTCGCTTTGTCCCGTTTCTGTGAATACTGTGCATTGTAAATAAATCCAGTGTTTGGTTTCCCACCTGGCCGTCAGCGTCCTTTCCACATTGACCTAGCATCACCCCGAATTAAAACTGCTCGATCGGGTTCGATAGTGTTAACGGCACGAGTTACGCGACGCACAACCGCTCAGGCGTCCAGTATCAACGTGACTCGTGCGGGGTTCAGTCCCCATTCTCACAGCTGCGTGTGTCGAAGGTACTCGGGTCATGACCGTTAACCCTTCCGCGCGTAGCTGCGGGCTTGGTGGCTGGAATTGCTTAGCAATCCGTCCACCACGAGTGTAGTGTGGTTGGCGGCCTCGTGGACTCAGAGTTCGAGGGGGAGCAGGGCTTAATCCCCCCTTAGTATGTCGACGAACCCGGGATCCGCAACAATATTTTAAATACACTGAGTACTGTATTTCTATTACCAGGTTAGATACCATATATATTATGAATACACTGAGTACTGTATTTACTATTACCAGGTTAGATACCATATATATTATGAATACACTGAGTGCTGTATTTACTATTACCAGGTTAGATATCATATATATTATAAATACACTCAGTACTGTATTTACTATTGCAAGTGCTGGTCTTTAGATTGCAATATGTCAGATAATGAACAAAGCAATGATAATTGATAATCGTTATCCTTATGTTGATGTATATTCCCTTCTTGGAAGAGTAATATCCGTTGGGCAATCAATGAGTGGATCTCCGTGCATTCTCATACAATTTCACCCTCAACGAGAGAGGTGTTTATAACATCCCAAGGTGTAAATTAAACTCGGAGAGAGACTAAACTTCAGGTCAATTTAAACAATCCCTTTACACACAAATACAATCACTTAGTACCTTAACTCCTCACCTTGTCCGTTCTGTAGGAATGAAACAACGTTCACTTCGTCGTTCGGTGAACAACACACGATAATGAAGAGGGGTTCAGGTGAGATGGTAAAATGGTGTTGTGCTATTGGAAGCCACATTGCTCCAATTGTAAATTGTGTACTTAATAATTAAATACAGGTTTAAATTGTATTCACAGCCAAACACACACACTCACGATACTGATTCTCAATGACAACCCTGCTGGGTCATGACGTCATTCGAATGGAGAAACAAACTCGATGACTGTTATCATGCAGCTAATTGTATTGGTTTTGTCACAAAGAGCGAGCGAGCAAGTTTTCACACTGAAACCTAAAATGAGAGTAAATACCATAACAGGTAACAGTAAATACCCATAATCAGTGCAGATTCCCTTAATAAACAGGTGTAACGATGATTATAATCAGGTTTACCTGGTAACTCTTATACTTATATATCATTGTCAATCGGCAATTGCTCTCTATTTTCTAAAATAACACTCACATTTATAAACTCATTCGCTCATAATTCAACTGTTACCTTGCTTCATTCATTACGAAATCTTTAATCGTCAGAATAATGTAAGAAAATGTGCAGTGTGTGTGTGACTGGGTGTGCATGTGTCTCAGTGTCTGTGTGCATATCTGTGTGTGTGTGTATGTGTGTTTATGCGTGTGTGACTGTGTGTGTGTATGTGTGTGTGTGGGTGACTGTGTGTAAATGTGTGTGTGTGGTTGATTGTGTGTGTGTGTGTGTGTGTGTGTGTGTGTGTGTGTGTGTCACTGTGTGTGTGTGGGTGATTGTGTGTGTGTGTGTGTGTGTGTGTGTGTGTGTGACTGTGTGTGTGGGGGTGATTGTATGTCTGTGTGTGTGTGTGTGTCTGTGTGTGTATGACTGTCTGGCTGTGTGGCTGTGTGTGTATGACTCTGTGAGTGTGACTGTGTGTCTGGTTGTGTGTGTATGTGTGACTGTGTGTGTGTGTGTGTATGTGTGTGTCTGATTGTGTGTGTGTGTGTGTGTGTCTGAGTGTGTGTGTGTGTGTGTGTGTGTGTGTGTGTGTGTGTGTGTGTGTGTGTGTGTGTGTGTGTGTGTGAAAGTGTCTGTGCATATGTGCGTGTGTGTTGTGTCTGATTGTGTGTGTGTGTGTGTTTTTACATCTTTCGAACATGAAGTAAAATAAAAAAGCAATCAAACACCACTATCTTAGACAGTGAAATATTTTGCATGCGTTTCAGTAAGTTCTGAGTAGTAATGTTATGTGGTGCTTTATTTAGATTGTTGAGAACTTCTTGCCACATCATTGCTCAAGCATGATAATTGCTCATATTTGGGGTAGGGTAAGGCTCGTCGAGTAGAGCATAATCAAAAGAGAGCAGGCAGGCAAAACCAAGAAGGAAACCTCAGATAGCTATGGTACCTCCTGATGGGGGAAAACTCCTCTCCTAGCAACTAGAAGTCCCACCTTTGAAGTGCCGTCTCGAAGGCCCTGGAGGGAGACATTTTTGTGGTGTTTCGAAGAACGACAGGGTCGGGATGCTGAGTTGTGTGGGTTGGGCGGACAGGCACACACCCCAGCGAATTGCCCGGGGGTCCCGTATCCTTGGTGACGTTAGCCGCAATGTGTGCTGTGCCAGGCGACCCAGCCCAGTTTCCACAGTGACGTGGAGAGGATCACAGGGCATGCTGGTGAAAAAATAAAATAAATAAAACAAACCTTCGGTCAGAGGGATGTCGACAAAGTGTGTTGGGGTACAGGGGGTCGGGGGTGAGGGGGTGGGGGGTGGGTACTGTGTATCAGGGAAAATGTTCCATATCAGGAAATAGGCCTTTTCAGGTGTTGCTAAGCATACCATGGTAATACCTGTACAAAAGTTACAAATCACGAAAAACAAAAGTATTTGGGTCCAGATTTCATGGTGAATTAAGGATTATGCAGATTAGTAAAATTAGGAGGGAAAAAAGTGTTTCTGTAGTTATTTAATAGTCTGTGCACCCTGAGAATCTTTACCAAGCACCGAAAGCATAAAGCAAACATCCTAAAGATTGGAATTCCTTAAGAATGGCCAACGGTAAGCAGAAGTTAAGGGTCGTTCCCACCCATACCTTGATGTCCTTCGATGGAGCGAGAAATGACAAGCTGGCTACGGCCACAGTCTAAGGAAAGAAGAAGCACTCCGTTTCACCATGGTGGCAGTGGCAGGGTCACACTCACCGTGGGGTCGCAGCACATGGCGACATGATTGGCAAATCTGAGTGGAAATTTCGCAAAGGGTTAATTTGGCAAGTGCAAAATATTGACAAGTAACCATGATCCCCGACCATGCAGTTTGATGACTGTACTTACTAGGCATTCCTTTAATACTCACATATCATCTCTAAAATAAAATGGGAATATATTTATGTTTAGAAAGAAGTGTGTGTGTGTGTGTGTGTGTGTGTGTGTGTGTGTGTGTGTGTGTGTGTGTGTGTGTGTGTGTGTGTGTGTGTGAGCTTTAATATGAGCCTTAGCCCAAGTATTTTTTAAAAAAGTATTGTTTTGTCATCCATTAATCATAGATGTATCGAATTTTGTTGGAAACAATTCGGTGGACATGTCGGACGTACTGTTATATTAAAAAAACGAAGTCAGGAGATATCATAGTAAATTAGATGAACATACAACATTGGATTATGGTAAAGAACTGCAGATAGAATTCCAGCTTAGAGTCCCATCCTCATGAGACACGTGTTCCTAATGGACATCCAGAGAGAAGAGTCATTGATTGAAGCACTCCAAAGCTCGTATGTTGCCGACTCTGCCATTGAGCAAGTGTAGCAATGTAAATAATGACAAATAGAAAAACTACACTGAATGGCCCAGAAAGATGTCCCTGAACATCAGTGGTACGTATCATCATGCATCGGACTTCGGGTTTCGAAGACCAATGTATTGCGACCAGACCTAACCTACAATCTCAAATGTAAGGGAAAGACAAACTTTGAGGTGAGTTTATTCTTTCTTATTCTATCATGACGTTACTGTCGTTATGAGGGGGTTATTTTGGTTTTTTTGCTCAAACATGATGGAATGCTGCTACATTAGAGCAATGCGGGGCAAATGTACATCCAATTAAACTGTGGTTTCCAGCCAGTGTCACACAATCCTCTTCGCAATGGGTGAGTTTCCTGATGCTTTTGGAAGAGAAGTCAAGTTTTCAGCTCTGAAAAAATCATGTTTAGAGGAAAGACCAACTAGGGTCTCGTAGAAATGTTCTGAGGAGAGTGATCTCCGGATGCGAGTGGCCATTTTGGTTATAGAAACATGCACTGAAATGTAGTCAGTGCATAATGATGATGAACGATTAATTGAACGTGTAAATGTGGAAAATAGAGCTGATTGCCTCGTTTTAAAGCTTGTTCAGAAGGGATGTCTTGCCCAAAGTAATCTGAATGGAGTGAATAGGACAGCAGCTGGACAAAACTGTACCATTATGTAAACTTCCTGTGTTAAGTTAAATCTTTCTTTTTGTACACATTAGGGAAGGCTCGTGATAGAGCTAGAACACAGAAATGATCAGGTCGCAACATAAGAAAAGGAACAGCAGGAGAAGAAATGGGGAAACGCCAACAGCAGGGCTAAGGGAGAAAATAGACGGAGATAGACAAACAAGGGATGCCGGTGACGATGAGGGGTAAGGGAGAATGATCTAAAGATGGATACTCAAGCAAAATTTGGTTGTGAGGGTCGGGAGAGGGGTGGGGGGTGGTTTAATGGGTGGTGTAGAAAAGATCATGGTTCTGGATGGCGGATGATCTGAGATGGTGGTGAACAGCTCTCTTGAAGACCTGGAGGGAAGAACGAGGTTGAAGAGAATGAGAAGGTTGATTGCATAGGTGGGAAAAAGAGGAACAAATGAGTGGAGGTGAGCATTCGTTCTGGATTTTGACAGTTTCACTAGAAAAAGGTTTCTGGTGGTGGAAAAAAGGCATCCTGCACATATCTGGGGTAGGACAAAGCACGGAGAGAGCAGAGGGTGCAAGGCCAGAAAGGAGGTGGAAGAAGACAGAGACCACCGACTTTTCTTATTACAAACAATCTGTTGTGACATCAATAAGATTAAAACAAAAGTTAGGAATGAGCAGACTGTCGAAACGATGGAACAATAACCATCACATGTTTTCGATTTCGGCCTATACCGCAACCATCTCCCTCAATAACCTGACATTATGGTCCGACAGATTATTAAAAAGAAACATTTCAAAGTAGAGAAGCAAAACTTAGTGAAGTCAAGTAAACACATCAATGCTCACAAAAAGCTTCTTAGCTATAAACACAAAACACATACAATGTAAATTTATTTCGATACTTTTGTTTTTCTACAGTCATGGCCAAAAAAAATTGGCACCCTGCACTTTTTTCAAACAATGCACCATTTATAACAGAAAATTGTTGAAATTAAAACAAAATTTGGTATCCACATATGTATTTCTTTGGTTTGCAGTAGATCAAAACAAAACAAGCTGAAAATATTACGAAATCTTAGCTTATTCCACACAGAAATCCTAAAATGGCCCAGACATTATTATTGGCACCTTTTAGAAGTTGTAAGAAATAATTAGATTTCAAGCAGGTGATTCTCCTTTACTTTGGAATTGAACTCACCCGTGGTGACTTGCAGGTGCCTGCAATATAAAAATCACTCATTCAACCAGTTTAAATGGAGAAAAGGAGTCATTCTGCTGTTTTGTGTGACTGTGTACCGCAATGAGCATGGAGAACATAAATAAAATCAGAGAATTGTCTGAGGAGGTCAGACACAAGATTGTAGCCAAGCATGGACAATCTCAAGGCTACAAGTCCATCTCCAGAGAACTTGAGATTCCTGTGTCCACCGTACGCAATGTTATCAGGAAGTTTAAGGCCACATGGCACTGTAGCCAACCTCCCTGGACTTGGCCGCAAGAGAGAGCTTGATTGAATATTGCAGCGAAGGATTGTTCGAATGGTGGAGAAAGCACCTCAATCAACTGCCAAACAGATTAACTTACCTTCAGACACAAGGTACGACAGTTTCAACTTGCACCATCTGTCGCCAACTCAATTAAAGGGGGTTCTAAGGTAGGAGACCCAAGAGGTCCCAACTGCTGAGGGAGAGACATAAAAAAGCCCGACTGGAGTTTGGAAAAACACACCTGAACAAGCCAAAATCCTTCTGGGAGAATGTCCTGTGGACAGATCAGACCAAATTAGAGCTTTTAGGAAAAGCACGTCATCTCTATGTTTACAGAAAACAAAATGAAGCCTTCAAAGAAAAGAACACCTTCCCTATAGTCAAACATGGAGGAGGTTCAGTGATGTATTGGGGTTGCTGTGCTGCCTCTGGCACTGGGTGCCTTGAATGTGTGCATGGCATCATGATATCAGGAGATTACCAAGGTATTTGGGAGCGCAATGTTCAACCCAGTGTCAGAAAGCTGGGTCTCTGTCAAAGGTCATGGGTCTTGCAGAAGGACAATGACTCCAAACACACTTTAAAAAGCACCCAGGAATGGTTCAAAACAAAACATTGGACTGTTCTGAAGTCCAGCAATGAGTCCAGATCTAAATCCCATTGAACACCTGTGGGGAGATCTGAAAACAGCAGTTGGGAGAAGGCACCCTTCAAATCTGGGAGAACTGGAGCAGTTTTCACAAGAGGAGTGGGTCAAACTCCCAGTAGAGAGGTGTAGGAAGCTCATTCATGGCTATAGAAAGCACTTGACTGCAGTTATTAAGTCAAAAGGCTGTGCTCCCAAATATTAAGTCGAGGGTATCAATAATTTTGTCAATGCTATTTCTTTTTATTTTCTGAATTAAAAGGATAAATCAAGTTCTGAATCAAAAACAAAGGTTCTGTAATATTAACAGTGAAATAAAGAATTGTGAAGACCAAATACTTTTGTCACTTTCAACTTATTTTTAGAGAAAAATGTGAGTTATTTGAAAAAAGTGCAAGGGTGCCAATATTTTTGGCCACGAATGTATACCACAAAATATTTACTGAAACAATATGTATAATTTTTTTCTTAAGGGTTGCCGGCAAGCATTTTGGTTTCTCAAAATCAAAAAAGAACGTAGCACAAAGTCAGGTGCATGTTGGGGCTGGAGCAGGGCCCGGAACAAGTCACAGGGTTTACGATCCATTTGTATACCACTCTCGATGCGAACCTTCCGGTGGTGAGAACAACGATCCGACAATCCGAGGGCTGTGTGGGTGTGTTTGATGGGCAGTGGATGAGGACATGTACAAATAAACCAGATTGAACAGAGGGATTCCATTTATTGGTCATTCTTCTTGATGCATCCATAGAAACAACCAAATGTGATGATATCCTGCCTTACACTCACGTGTTGCGTGCAAATAAAAAATTGCTTTGTGGGATGTTTTGGTGGAACATCTCTTTCTCTCTGCCCACTCTCCCACCCATCAACTCACCACTGGTTTTTGTTGACCCCAAGACACAGGCTCGCTGAGCCCAGCCTCTCATGCTTATGGAGAGTTAGCGAAGGAATTTTTCAATAACAGCTCAGGCAGAGCGGCTCCTGGGAAAACAGGCAGAGATTCGTGTGGCCCGCCAGGGGCTTGCAGGACCACAATAACTGACCACCAAGGGGGCGACAGGTTGAAGCGTCCAGCCAGACGCAGTGTGATGAGCTTCGGCGCCCGAGGGATTACCTATTTATTTATTACACTATATAGACAAAGACACATAATATATGAGCTGCTCATCCGTCTGATTAAAATATCCTTAACGACTTACTTTGGTAGTTTTTGCACAATGGCTTAATATAGAAACACACCAGGATAAGTGAACTCCCCCCATACCAGAACCCCACACACCCCCATTCCCGGCATATCCCCCAGCATGCAAGATTTAAGGAACTAGAGGCTGTGGGAAATACAAATGAGGTTGACAAAGGTTTCGAAGTGGATTTAAATAAAGCCGGCTGTCTTGTCCTCATTTAGGTTGTGGACATTGAGGATGGCACATTACTTCACAAAGAGTAGGCCATTCTTTGGCAGTATCTTGTCTAAATTATTCACCTGGAGCTTCGTGAAATATACAAGGTTATTAATTTTAAAGGGATGGACTAGGGCAGGTACAGCAAGATTAAATTAATGGTAAGAATGGGGCTAGTACACATAAGATATGTAAATTATTACATTAAAGCTGTGTTCACTATGCTCAACGATATCAACGAGTCCGTATTCATTTCCCAAAATTTTGCTCCAAAGTATAATTTGAGGTTCATATGAAAATATATAATACAATCCAGGCAGCAGGTAGCACAAGCATAATGGACCGAACGGCCTCCTGTGTACCTCATGTGTGTATGTATATGTACATACACTACATGACCAAAAGTATGCAGACACCCCTTCGAATTAGTGTATTTGGCTGTTTCAGCCACACCCATTGCTGACGTATATATAATCAAGCACACAGCCATGCAATCTCCATAGACAAACATTGGCAGTAGAATGGGCCATACTGAAGAGCTCAGTGACTTTCAACGTGGCACCGTCATAGGATGCCACCTTTCCAACAAGTCAGTTCATCAAATTTCGGCCCTGCTAGAGCTGCCCCGGTCAACTGTAAGTGCTGTCATTATGAAGTGCAAACGTCTAGGAGCAACAACAGCTCAGCTGTGAAGTTGTAGGCCACACAAGCTCCAAGAACAAGACCGCCGAGTGCTGAAGTGCGTAGCGCGTAAAAAAATCATCTGTACTCGGTTGCAACACTCACTACCGAGTTCCAATCTGCTTCTGGAAGCAACGTCACCACAATATCTGTTCATCGGGAGCTTCATGAAATGGGTGTTCCTGGCCGAGCAGCCGCACAGAAGCCAAAGATCATCATGCGCAATGCCAAGCATCGGCTGCAGTGGTGTAAAGCTTGCCGCCATTGGACTCTGGAGCAGTGGAAACACGTTCTCTTGAGTGATGAATCACGTTTCACCATCTGGCAGTCCGACGGACGAATCTGGGTTTGGCGGATACCAGGAGAACGCTACATGCCCGAATGCATAGTGCCAACTGTAAAGTTTGGTGGAGGGAGAATAATGGTTTGTGGCTGTTTTTCATGGTTATGACTATGAAGGGAAATTAATTCCAATGAAGGGAAATCTTAACGCTCCAACATACAATGACATTCCAGATGATTGTGTGCTTACAACTTTGTGGCAACAGTTTGGAGAAGGCCCTTTCCTGTTTCAGCATGACAATTCCCCCGTGCACAAAGCAAGGTCCATACAGAAATAGTTTGTCGAGACCGGTGTGCAAGAACTTGACTGGCCTGCCCAGAGATCTGACCTTAACCCCACCGAACACCTTTGGGATGAATTGGAACACCGACTGTGAGCCAGGCCTAATCGCCCAACATCAGTGCCTGACTTCACTAATGCTCTTGTAGCTGAATGGAAGCAAATCCTTGCAGCAATGTTCCGACCTCTAATGGAAAGCCTTCGCAGAAGAGTGGAGGCTGTTATAGCAGCAAAGGGGGGACCAACTCCATATTCAGGTGTGTATATATATATATATATATATATATATATATATATATATATAATCGGGAGATTGAATAAGACGCGGACGTAGCTTCAGGGCTTCGATCTTTAATTCGACAAGCTTTCGACCAACAAAGGTCTTCTTCTGAGTCGGCCCCAAGTTCAACGGAACTTGGGGCCGACTCAGAAGAACTTGGGGCCGTTGAACTTGGGGCCGACTCAGAAGAAGATCTTTGTTGGTTGAAAGCTTGTCGAATTAAAGATCGAAGCCCTGAAGCTACGTCCGCGTCTTATTCAATCTCCCGATTATTTATTCAATGCAAATGAGATGCCCTACTCGTACTGTGGAGTTTCTACTATTTCTCACAGTTATATATTGTTACAGACGCGGGTTTTAGATGTTATTTTGACCGAGCGGTGGTGTATTTAACCGCGTCCGAACAGTTACTCCCCGATTAAAACCCGATTCCACCCGACGTTGACCAGATCGCCCCACAGATATTCAATCGGGAAATCTCTAAAGCGACCGAAAGAGAATGAAAAAGAAGAAGAAGAAGAATACGGAGGAAGAACAGATTTTATTATACACACACAGCAATGGATGGAAGAAGCAGTAACACAGCGAATCGTTAACTTACACTATTCATTTTTACTTAGCCCCAAGACAAACGAGTAGGACAGGACGTTCACACTTACACAGGGGATATTGCAGGCAGGTAGGGCTTGAGATGGATGGCTTGAGAGGGAGGCAAGGTCGGGAGGCCGCAGCTCACAATTCCTCGCGGTTTTGGCGGGAAACCCTCCGTCGTGTATCCACTGCGGTAGACGTCACGTGCTGGTTGCACACCTGCTCCTCTTCTTGGGGTGGGGCCGTCTCCCTCCTTTCAGCGCGTCTCTCCAAAGCTGGTTTCCTTGCCGAGTACCTCTCCTCTTTGGCTTGGAGCGTTTCGCATCTCACCTCTTGGTGCAGCCTCTTTGCTCATCTCCCAAGGCCTCTCCAAGTCATCTCGCAGCTCATCTGGTAAAGCAGTCCCTTACAGTCGCTTTTATCACCTCGGGCGAAATCAAGCCGCCGGCTCCCAGGGCACGCCTACCGGGTCGCTCACCGCGGTGTCGATTGGCTGTTAGAGCTGGTTCACTCCTTCCCTCTTATGACGAGGTGGAGACACGCCTTTCTTCCCCAACCCTACCTCGTGGCCAATGGTGGTTTGAAGAAAACCGCCCAAAATGCGGAAGGCAATTGGAAGGGAGGTTTTGGGGAAATTGGAAGGGCCTACGCTTATTTTGTTTGATACAATGCAAAGTCAATCTAGTGGGAAAACACATATTTAGCCTACATGGAATAAGGAAATACACTATTTAAAAGATATATCGTGACCTGCGTGTAAGTTTCATGCAATTAACTAGGACGCCGACTGCGACCATTATTTACATTAACAGGGTGTTACCGTACCCTTTTGTAACGTTCACATTGTAACGTTTTCACATTCGTTACACTTCCTCCAAAATTGTTACACTTCTCAAAAACCGTTACACTTCTCAAATTCGTTACACACTTCTCAAAATCGTTACACTGCACCCTCCTTTCTTCAGGTCCGTCCTCGGGCCTATTAAACTTTAACTTAGTGTGACACGTAGGTGTAATTCCCTCTACAATTAACCTGACCCTGAGTGTGACAATTTTAAAACACAAATAAGTATGTCCCCCTATTGCATTGCACCCTGTCTAAAAGACTCAAGCCCACAGCTAACCGAATTACGGAATTATTCTCAAACTATACATTTACGGTGGGGAGCATTATTTACAATTACGTGATTTCTTATTTACAACGCAACCCAGGACCTGTGTTTTTTTCTTTTTTTCTTTTTAGGGAACAAGAGAAAGAAATTCCTGTTGGGAGGGAGGAGACAGCACGCATTGCATCGATGCACCAGTACCAATACCACCAAAGCACCCAAAAGCACCAAACACCACAAAGCACCCAAAAGCACCATCCGGTGCGCAGTCACCATGGTTCATAATAAACACAACAAAACAACTGGTGGTGGTCTTCTCTTTCTCTGCTGGGCCGATGTTCTTCCCGACGTCTTCTGGCTTCATGCGGCCTAGTTGGAAATAATAAAAAGCACAACTTGTGTCCATTTTTATTTAGGGCCTCAGGGGCCAACTAAGGGTGGTCCACCTGTTTGGCATAGGTGCCACCTTACCGAGGTCCGCAAGCAAGATTCCCTGGCCACTATGGCCGGTCTCCAACAGAGGTGCCCTGCCCCAGAACCTGGGGTCCATCAAGTGGTACTTGGCCGCAGAACAGCGGTCCATACAGTGGTACATCAACGCAATGCATGCTGGTTCTGGGAATCTCGGGCGCACAATGGCCACCTCACGCACGCTCCCATCGGCACCCAATGGCGCACAGGTCATGTGGGAGACAAAAGAAAGACAATTGAGTGAGGGGTAAGGTCACAAGGGTACACGTCAATAAGGCAATGCAAGGTCAAATGCGTACGGAGGGCGAAGTGAGAAAGCTCGTCCCTACCGTACGTCACCCCCCTGTCACCTACCCTACCCTTACCCCATATGTACAAAAATCTACCCATTTACAAATTCGTCACTACTGTCACGTCTTCCCCATATTTCCCCTATACCAAATTCGTCTCCACAATCCCTTTACTTCAAAATTTGCCATCACCAATTCATCATCAATCCTCATAAGGAGGGAGAGATGGAATTACGCACAATGTCACACCCACGTCATGATGCGTCTCACAATCCAAACATTTGCATCATAAAAAATAATCAAAACATGGCATGGTGTGGAGTACCTGTCACCTCAGGTGAGTGGATGCAGATGGTGCGAGGAGATCCTTCATCCTAACTATTTTCTAAATGACTTTAACACACTTTACACTACCCGGGGTCTTTCCCTGCCAATCCATTGGCCAACTTACACTATGGGTTCTAATAACCAATTCCCATTGGCCAAACTGTGGTGCTTCTCAATTTGGGGTCTCACTCCCCCGATTCGTCTCCCGGTGCTCTCGCACAATTTCTGGGCTGCGACGTCTAGCTCTCCCAACAGGTCTACCCACCTGCACACCTCCACCACTGTAGTTGCCACCCGAGCTTACCTAGCTCCTCACCCTAACCTAACTAACTGGGGACAGCCCCTCTCCTGGCTCTGTCACCCCATGGTGCCCTCTGGCACTGGGCTACCCGGGTCCGTCCTCCGGATCCTCGGGCCCCATCCACAACAACTACTACCGGCTCCCAGAGCCCACCTGCGGCCTCACCTGGCCGACATCCTCACAGTGGTGGAGTGCCCAAACCAACTACACACACTAACAGGCTACACGCCCAGCCATTTCCACAACACTAATGCACCCATCCACATACCATTCTGCCACCCGCACCACAGATGCCAATATCCAACCACAATTTACCTGTACCCTCTACCTAACACTTACACTACCCGCCCCGGGTATCCGTGATGGGGGTCCACTCTTCCCCCATTCACACCTTCGCACCATCCACTCCACTCCACAATTTCCACCATTCTCACTCCACGACCATCCATTCCACACAGCCACATACACCTGTTGTTGCACACCTGTGCCCTCACACCTGGTGCCACCTGCACCCTCCTTTCTTCCTGGACCATTTGGTCAACACAACACGCAATCACTATCACTCACTCATACACTGCTCCATCCACCTGTTCAGTTGCACACCTGTGCAATCACACCTGTTCAATTCTCACCTGTTCAATCTTCACACACACGGCATCATCTCAGCTAACTACTCCCTTCTGAAACTTGCGCTTCCCAGTCGTCCCTTTAAACTATTGCGCTCCCACGTCATTATAATCCACACTAATCTACCTGCGTCCCCACTACAGGTATCAGTCACTAACTAACCTTAACGTTACCTAATGTCATCTTCGCTAGATCCCTACAATTATCCAAGCCCTCCCTGGCTCGGTTGTCATAGCCACCCCATAAACTATTGCGCATTTGCCCCAACCTGTGAGGGATGGTGGATTTGCCATCCCACCACATCGGGGGTCTCTCACTATCAATTTTGTTCGTCCAGATTCCAACCAATTCAAAAATTTTCCATTTACTGCCAATTCTACCCACCTTTCGAAATTTCGTATCAATTCACTATCACTATTACCATCACCCGTCTACTTATTACATCCTCTCGGTGCGCCAATTCACGTCTACAGCCCGGCTTCGTACAGCCGAGCAATGAACGCGGATTCTTTTGTGCCGGCGGCTGGATGCGTCCCGCATTCGGGGCAGGGGCGGGGGCTTACCCGGGCCGAGATCCCACGCACCACCTCGGCGTGGAGCCATCCAATGTCCCGATCTCGACCTGCCGGCACGTCTCAACAAAACGTGGTCGCCATAACGACCCTTCCTATCCAGCTGCCCGCTCCGCCTAGTGGAGCCCGGCCGCGGCCGTTCCAAGCGAGGCACAGCGTGGATCGCGTACGGCGGTTCTTTCGAAACCGCCGTGGTTCGGATCCCCGCTGATCCTCGCGGCACGCGAAGCTGCCCGACGCGCACCGAGGGCCTGATTCGGCTATAAGTCGTTCTAACCTCTAGCCTGGTTACCGTCGACGCTTCACCTGGACGCTTACATGCATACGCTACCCCTTTCTTGCTCATACATGCAGCTGTTCCCATTCTCCTCGTACCTTTCCTTACACACTTCGGTACACTCATTCCGCTCGCCGACTTGGTCACACACCCGACCACCGAACACTTTGGCACACATTCGTTGGTCGCACACCTCACCAACACACCTCTTCGCGCCCCCTCCTCGGTCACTTCCTCTGTGACAATCACAGGTGTGCTCTCATTCGCACACCCAACCACGTGCCTCACTACCAACTCAAATGTGCCTTCCCACACACGCTCTACCATTCCAGGTGTGCATCCTTCCATTCCAGGTGTACATCCTCGCTCACCTGTCATAACCAACTCACGCTCCGTTTCACTCTCACTACTCTCACCTCCACTCTTGACAACGCACTCACCCTTACTCCCGACAGCGCACTCTTTCCTCATGCACCCGTCCGTTACACACCTTTCTCGCGCACACTTTTTCGTTACTTCCTCCGTAACACTCACCACACCGCGCTTCCCTGTGCTCCCTCGCACACGCGCTACGACCGACTCACTCCTGACGGCACACTCACTCCTCGGCGTGCACTTTTTCCTCACACACCCCATGGTCGGACATTCTCGCACACCTCTTTTTTCGCACCCCTGACCTGTCGCACACTTCACCAACGGCCTTTCACGAACACCCGGATCCAAAGCAACCCCCAAGCCGACTGAAGCTTTCCTCACATCATATACATTGCCACTCACCTCCGTACTTCGTCGTCGCACCTCCTCTGCCACCTGCAAACTTTTTATTTGGTTAGTGAGCACCTCATCATGATTTGAACACAGACCTTGTACATATTCCATTACCTCCTCCTGGATTTCTCTTTTAGTTTCTGTTTGTCCCTTCTTAATTTCACTCACCTCTTCTTCCACTTCCTCTAATTTTTGTTTAACCTCTTTTATTTCTCGGTGCGTCTCCTCAAGTTCGTCCTCTAAGGCTACCGTGACCGTCTCTATGTGCATCCTCACCTGCCGGTCCTTTGTCTCCATTATCTCTGTCACCTCGTCCACCCTCATTGTCAGTTCCTCCCGTACCATCTGACATTGCCTCTGTGTCGCTATTAATTCGTTTTTAATTTCTTTTTGTGTCGCCTTTAACCCTCCGAGTACTGCAGTGTTCCTTTGAACCTGCTCCACTAACTTAGTTTGTCCCTCTGTCAGCTGTTCCACCTCCTCCGTCAGATCTTCTATTCCCCCTTGTAACTTTGCCGTATTATTTCTCACCTCTTTCTCCATACGCTTCTCACCTCGCTTTACCTCCTCGCGCAGCCCCGAAACCTCCTCACTTACCCATCGTCGTATTTCCTCCATCTCTTTTGTAGATGCCACCCTCATCTGTCCCAATTCATCCCTCTGAGCATCCAGTTTGGTTTCGACCCCGATTTTCACCTCCTCTATCTGCTCTCCCATTTGTTTGATTTCCCTGGCAGATTGTTCCCCTATTTCCCGCAATTTGTCCTCCATCCTATTTTCTAACCCCATTAACCCATTTTTCACCCCCTCTAACTGATTCTCCTGGGCAGCCATTCTGTTTATCACCCCCGTTAACCCATTCTTTACCTCTTTTATCCCGTTGTCTAACCCCTCAAAATTTTTGTCTACCTTCTCACCGGTACCCCTCGCTTCGTCCCTCATTACCCCCATTTGGCCCTCCAATCGCTCACTATCAGCCCTCGCTCCGTCCCTCATTACCCCCATTTGGCCCTCCAATCGGTTTCCCATTACCCCCATTTGGTTTCCCATTTCTCTTCGCTCTCGGGTGGACTTATCATTTTGGGCATCCATTTTTGCCATCATTTGGATCATAAAGACTCGCATGTACTCTGGCATCTCTGGCTCGGCTGCCGCGACCATGGGCGTGCCTAAATTTGGTGCCGCTGTAACCACGTGCGCGAGAGCGCCATTTTGTGCACCTGATACCCCCTCAACCGCCTCCTCATTGCTCCCCTCCATTTGATCCTGGGTTACTCCTAACCCCTCCTCTAGCTCACCCACCGGCATTCGATCGCCTTGATTGTCCATGGCGCGATCTCAAAATTCGGGTTTTATATTTTCGTAAAACAAAATCAAATTTCGCCGTTATAATTTCGAGCGCGTGAAACGCGCTCCGGATCGAATTCTACTTCCCAACACCAATTGTTACCCTAATGGTACAATTGGTGTTCCAAAATTTGGGCCTAACAAATTTAATCCCAGGTCCGAATCCAACTCCTCGATACCAAATGTTACAGACGCGGGTTTTAGATGTTATTTTGACCGAGCGGTGGTGTATTTAACCGCGTCCGAACAGTTACTCCCCGATTAAAACCCGATTCCACCCGACGTTGACCAGATCGCCCCACAGATATTCAATCGGGAAATCTCTAAAGCGACCGAAAGAGAATGAAAAAGAAGAAGAAGAAGAATACGGAGGAAGAACAGATTTTATTATACACACACAGCAATGGATGGAAGAAGCAGTAACACAGCGAATCGTTAACTTACACTATTCATTTTTACTTAGCCCCAAGACAAACGAGTAGGACAGGACGTTCACACTTACACAGGGGATATTGCAGGCAGGTAGGGCTTGAGATGGATGGCTTGAGAGGGAGGCAAGGTCGGGAGGCCGCAGCTCACAATTCCTCGTGGTTTTGGCGGGAAACCCTCCGTCGTGTATCCACTGCGGTAGACGTCACGCGCTGGTTCGGCACACCTGCTCCTCTTCTTGGGGTGGGGCCGTCTCCCTCCTTTCAGCGCGTCTCTCCAAAGCTGGTTTCCTTGCCGAGTACCTCTCCTCTTTGGCTTGGAGCGTTTCGCATCTCACCTCTTGGTGCAGCCTCTTTGCTCATCTCCCAAGGCCTCTCCAAGTCATCTCGCAGCTCATCTGGTAAAGCAGTCCCTTACAGTCGCTTTTATCACCTCGGGCGAAATCAAGCCGCCGGCTCCCAGGGCACGCCTACCGGGTCGCTCACCGCGGTGTCGATTGGCTGTTAGAGCTGGTTCACTCCTTCCCTCTTATGACGAGGTGGAGACACGCCTTTCTTCCCCAACCCTACCTCGTGGCCAATGGTGGTTTGAAGAAAACCGCCCAAAATGCGGAAGGCAATTGGAAGGGAGGTTTTGGGGAAATTGGAAGGGCCTACGCTTATTTTGTTTGATACAATGCAAAGTCAATCTCGTGGGAAAACACATATTTAGCCTACATGGAATGAGGAAATACACTATTTAAAAGATATATCGTGACCTGCGTGTAAGTTTCATGCAATTAACTAGGACGCCGACTGCGACCATTATTTACATTAACAGGGTGTTACCGTACCCTTTTGTAACGTTCACATTGTAACGTTTTCACATTCGTTACACTTCCTCCAAAATTGTTACACTTCTCAAAAACCGTTACACTTCTCAAATTCGTTACACACTTCTCAAAATCGTTACAATATATATATATATATATATATATATATATATATATATATATATATATATATATATATATATATACAGGGTGTCCCATAAGTCTGGAACCATAGGGCAACCAGAACGGCACTCTTCGACGTCACGACGTCGACTGATATGCCTCCGCCCACATTATTACATCATTATTATACTTGTATCAAGTTTGATTTAAATCCATTCAGCTGTGCCCAAGTTAGCACATTTTTACATGACATGACCTCTGACCTTTGACCTATTGACCCCAAAATTTAATCAGTTCATATTTACATCATTAGACATACCTGCACCAGGTTTTAATTTAAATCCCTTCAGCTGTTCACAAGTTCTCACATTTTTACCTGACATGACCACTGACCTTTGGCCTTTGACTTTGGGACCCCCAAAATCTAATCAGTTAATCTTAACATCATTATACATATCTGTACCAAGTTTGAATTAGATCCCTTTAGCCATTCTCAAGTTATAGACCTATTACAGACTTTGACCTTTAACCTTTTACCTCTTGAACCCAAAATTTAATCAGTTTAACCTTTACATCATTATACATACCTGTATCAAGTTTGAATTAGATCACTTCAGCCATTCCCGAGTTATAGACCTATTTCAGATTTTGATCTTTGACCTCTTAACCCCAAATTCTAATCATTTAATCTTTACATCATTATACATACCTGTACCAAATTTGAATTGGATCACTTCAGCCATTCTCAAGTTATAGACCTATTACAGACTTTGACCTTTGACCCCAAAATCTAATAAATTAATCTTTACATCATTATACATACCTGTACCAAGTTTGAATTTGATCATTTCAGCCGTTCTTGAGTTATAGACCTATTTCAGATTTTGATCTTTGACCTCAACCCCAAATTCTAATCATTTAATCTTTACATCATTATACATACCTGTACCAAATTTGAATTGGATCACTTCAGCCATTCTCAAGTTATAGACCTATTACAGACTTTGACCTTTGACCCCAACATCGAATCACTTAATCTTTACAACATTATACATACCTGTACCAAGTTTGAATTAGATCACTTCAGCCGTTCTCGAGTTATAGACCTATTTCAGATTTTGATCTTTGACCTCTTAACCCAAAAATCTAATCATTTAATCTTTACATCATTATACATACCCATACCAAATTTGAATTGGATCACTTCAGCCATTCTCAAGTTATAGACCTATTACCGACTTTGACCTTTGACCCCAAAATCTAATCAGTTAATCTTTACATCATTATACATACCTGTACCAAGTTTGAATTTGATCATTTCAGCCGTTCTCGAGTTATAGACCGATTACAGACTTTGACCTTTGACCTCTTAACCCCAAATTCTAATCCTCTAATCTTTACATCATTGTACATACCTGTACCAAATTTGAATTGGATTACTTCAGCCAACCTTCAAGTTATAGACCTATTACAGGACTTTGACCTTTGACCCCAACATCTAATCACTTAATCTTTACAACATTATACATACCTGTACCAAGTTTGAATTATATCACTTCAGCCGTTCTCAAGTTATAAAACCTATTGCAGATTTGACCTTTGACCCCAACATCGAATAAGTAAAGCTTTACAACATTATACATACATGTTACTAAGTTTGAATTCGATCACTTCAGCCATTCTCAAGTTATAGACCTACAAGCAGAAGTGCCCGGCATTGCCGGGCAGGGGAGGGGGAGGGGGAGGGGGAAGGGGAGGGGAGGGGAACGGGGGGGGAGGGGAGGAGAGGGGGGGGGGAGGGGAGGAGAGGGGGGGGAAGGGAGGAGAGGGGGGAGGGGAGGGGAGGGGGGAGAGGGGGGAAGGGGAAGGGGGAGGGGAAAGGGAGGGGAGGGGATGGGGAGGGGAGGGGGAGGGGGGGAAGGGGGAGAGGGTAGGGTGGAGGGGGAAAGGAGGGGGAAGGGAAAGGGTAGGGGGAAAGGAAGGGGGAGGGGGAAAGGGAGGGGTAGGAGGGGAGGGGAGGGGAGGGGGAGGGGAGGGGAGTGGAGGGGAGGGGGAAAGGGGAGGGGGAGGGGGGAAGGGGAGAGGGTAGGGTGGAGGGGGAAGGGGAGGGGGAAGGGGAGGGGAGGAAGGGGAGGGGGAAGGGGGAGGGGGAGGGGAAAGGGTAGGGGGAAAGGAAGGGGGAGGGGGGAAAGGGAGGGGTAGGAGGGGAGGGGAGGGGAGGGGGAGGGGAGGGGAGTGGAGGGGAGGGGAAAGGGGAGGGGGGAGGGGGGAAGGGGAGAGGGTAGGGTGGAGGGGGAAGGGAGGGGGAAGGGGAGGGGGGAAGGGGAGGGGGGAAGGGGAGGGGAGGGATATAGATGGTTACTGGCAATTTATCACATCCACAAATGATGTAATCCACACAATTTATGTACTTTAAATAACGTTAATAGGAATACATGGCCGTGTAGTGGGAAATACAGTTTGTTTGAAATAAATCACAAATATCAGACGAAAGTTTTTAAAATTTAGAACTATTTTCACTCAGAGTTAAACATCACCGCAATATTACGCGGTTGCTTCAACGTTTTCTATGAATTATATGTCATCATTGTGAGATTTTTGGGGATTTTTTTTTTTTGAAATGAGATTTTTATATTTCAAAAAACGGCAAAAAAGCATCAGAACAGCTGTGAAAAAGCATCAAAACAGCAATGAAAAAGCATCAGAACAGCAGTGAAAAAGCATCAAACAGCAATGTAAAAAGCATCAAAACAGCAGTAAAAAAGCATCAAAACAGCATTCGATATATTTTCACTTTTACGTTTTGGCTAACTCGCTCGCGACCTGACGAAGATCTGAGCGAGGATCGCTACGCTACGCTACGTTATGCTAATGCTACGTTAGCTATGCTACGTTATGCTACGTTCGCTACGTTATGGCTAAAAATATGGATCTAAAGATGAAAGAAAAAAAAACCTATGTGGTGTGAATGGCAATGTTCCTCGCTGAAACGTGAAAAAACGCAATCGCTTTTCGCTCTGAATTACGTGCGAACGCATAACTGTGAACATTATGGCGGCAAGGATGGAACATCACGTGATCGCTCTGAGCGAATCAGCACGCTGCTCTGCCACCGGCTCAGATTCCGTGTATAATATTCCTCGCTACGTTACGCTACATTTGCTACGTTATGGCTAAAAATATGGATCTAAAGATGAAAGAAAAAAAAACCTATGTGGTGTGAATGGCAATGTTCCTCGCTGAAATGTGAAAAAACACAATCGCTTTTCGCTCTGAATTACGTGCGAACGCGTAACTGTGAGGATTATGGCGGCAAGGCTGGAACATCAAGTGATCGCTCTGAGCGAATCAGTGCGCTGCTCTGCCACCGGCTCAGATTCGTGTATAATATTCCTCGCTATGTTACGCTACATTCGCTACGTTATGGCTAAAAATATGGATCTAAAGATGAAAGAAAAAAAAACCTATGTGGTGTGAATGGCAATGTTCCTCGCTGAAATGTGAAAAAAACGCAATGGCTTTTCGCTCTGAATTACGTGCGAACGCGTAACTGTGAGATTATGGCGGCAAGGCTGGAACATCACGTGATCGCTCTGAGCGAATCAGCGCAACTGCTCTGCCACTGGCTCAGATTCCGTGTATAATATTCCTCGCTGAAATGCGCTGAGGTAAATATGAATAAAAAATATGGATCTCGTCAAATATTTTAGGTAGGCCATGTCCTTCCCAGGCTCAATGGCCATGTCTATGCCAAATATCAAGCACGTGAGCCTCTCTGTTTAGGAGTCTATCAGTAACATTACACACACACAAACTGTGTTTTATATATACTAGGGCATGCCCGTACTATATATATATATCTAAAATTATATCCCCCCCCTCTATTTACATGAAATGGTTTGGTCCATTCGCAAAGCAAAGCGAACGGCTTGCGAGTACGGTGACAATCCCCCCCTCTATTTACATGAAATGGTTTGGTCCAAAGCGAACGGCTTGCGAGTACGGTGACAATCCCCCCCCTCTATTTACATGAAATGGTTTGGTCCAAAGCGAACGGCTTGCGAGTACGGTGACAATCCCCACCCTCTATTTACATGAAATGGTTTGGTCCAAAGCGAACGGCTTGCGGAGTTTGGTAAAGAAATCGCCATAGCTCGGTAACTACTTGTCCGATTATATGAAACCTTGAAAAGGCACATCCTCGGGTCCCCAGCAATATACCTGGCAAGTTTCAAGTATATCGGACCCGTGGTTGTCGAGAAACAGCGGTCACAGACAAACACACAAAACACACAAACACACAAACACAGACACACAGACACACAGAGATTACTGGAATTATAGATAGATAGATTACAGACTTTGACCTTTGACCCCAAAATCTAATAAATTAATCTTGACATCATTATACATAACATACCTGTACTAAGTTTGAAATGGATCACTTCAGCCGTTCTCAATCTATAGACCTATTACAGACTTTGACATTTGACGTTTAACCTATGACTTCAAAAATGTAATCACTTAATCTTTACAACATTATACATAGCTGGGCCAAGTTTGAATTATATCCCTTTAGCCGTTCTCAAGTTATCGCGGTAATGAAAACCTATCACGGACAGACGGACGGACAGATGGACAACCTGAACACATAATGCCTCTGGCGACTTCGTCGGCGGAGGCATAAAAATGATGAAACGGCTTGTATTCACAGAATGTGTTCAATATGTCCACCATTATGATTAATACAAAAATGCAGATGATGTATCCAGTGAGCAATCACACGGCGAAAGGTGTTGGGAGTGATGGTGTTACATGCGTCACTGATGCGCTCCCGCAAATGTGGATCACTGAATTTTTCCATGCAGGACCAATGCCTTCAAGTAACCCCAGAGATAAATCTCCAACAGGGCTGAGATCGGGACTCTTTGCCGAACTACTCCACAGGCCCTCGACGTCTTATCCAATGACCAGGGAATTGCCAGTTCAGGCACACTCTTACACGGATGCTGTAATGGGCAGGAGCACCATCCTGCTGGAACCCTGTTGGGAAATCCCCATTTGCGTTCAAGACACTAGGGAATGCTTCCTCGTCGAGCATATGCAAGTAGGTGGCTCCTGTGACTGTGCAATCAAAAAAGAAGGAGCCTATCATGCGGTCTTTCCAAATGCCACACCACACCATCACATGAGCGGAACCTTGGTCCCTTTGAAGCAGTAAACCAGTGAGGGTTGTCTTGCGACCAGTAGTGGGTGTTCTGTCAGTTCATCTCACTATTTGCGTAAAAAGCAGCCTCATCACTAGACAGAATGGTGAATGGGAAATCGGAATTTTGAGCACATTATTCCGTTGCCAATTCACAAAATTCCATCTGTTGGTCTGGATAATGTTTGCTTAATTTCTGCAGGATTTCAAGTTTTGTAAGGATGCCATTTGTGTGCTTTAAGAATGTGGTGGATACTGCTTTTCGACACTCCTGTCTCAGTGGTCAACCGCCAAGAGACCTTTTGGGGCTTTTCATGAAATGAGTGAGGATGGTAGTAGCTGTGTGGTCCTCGGTGGATGCCCTTGGAGGTCCACTGCATGGTTTATCTCCTATGGATCCCGTTTCCCTGAACTCTGCTACCAGTTTGCCAACACAGCTGTGTGTAATCGGCGCACGGTCCGGATGCAATCTGTTGAATTCCTCAGCGACTTCTCTACGACTCTGACTTCCTACGGGCAGGATTACCTTGATGCGCTCTTCCTTACTCGGCGACATAATGGACACCTGTAAAAAATGAAAGGATCATGAAACAAATCACTGTTAAACGAGACTCATGGGACCACCTTGTGTGTGTGTGTGTGTGTGTGTGTGTGTGTGTGTGTGTGTGTGTGTGTGTATATATATATTATAATAATAATTCATTTATTTTGTATAGCGCTTTTCCAGAAGCCCAAAGGCGCTTTGACAGAGTGGAAAACATAATGCATAACAATACATGAAAACAACAATTGCAAAAAGACAAGAATCAATAGGGAAATATTTAAAGCAAAAGGAGGGAGAAGGAAAAGAGATAGTCAGGGGTTAGATGCTGTGGGTTGAATGTTGAATGCAGTGTTGAACAGGTGGGTCTTTAGTGATGTTTTGAATGTGGTGAGTGAGGAGGAGTCTCTGATGGTGTGAGGTAGTGAGTTCCAGAGGGTGGGAGCAGCGATGGAGAAGGCCCTGTCCCCCCAGGATCTGAATTTGGTCCGGATGGAGGGGGTCAGGAGGTTGGTACCAGCAGAGCGGAGGTTGCGGGTGGGAGTGTGTCTGGAGAGGAGGTCAGCCAGGTAGGATGGGGCCAGGTTATGGAGGGCTTTGTATGTCAAGAGGAGGATTTTGTACTGGATTCTCTGGGGGATGGGGAGCCAGTGAAGCTTGTAAAGGACGGGGGTGATGTGGTCACGGGTCCGGGAATGGGTGAGTAGACGGGCAGCGGAGTTCTGAATGTATTGGAGTTTATTGGTGATTTTTGAGGGTGAACCATAGAGGAGGCTATTGCAGTAGTCCAGACGGGAGGTGATGAAGGCGTGGATGAGGGTTTCTGCAGCCGTGGAGGAGAGGGATGAGCGGAGACGGGCAATGTTTTTTCAGGTGAAAGAAGGCTGACTTTGTGATCTGTTTAGTGTATTTGTCGAAGGAAAGGGTTTGGTCAAAGATGACGCCAAGATTCTGGATGTGAGGGGAGGTGGATACTGGGATACCGTCGATGTTGAGGGCAAAGTTATGGGTGGATTTTGTGAGCGTATTTGGGCCAATGATGATTATTTCAGATTTATCACAGTTAAGCTTGAGGAAGTTGATTTGAAGCCAGGATTTTATTTCAGTGATGCAGTTTGTCAGGATAGAGTGGGTGTCGGTGGAGACGGACTTGGTGGAGATGAAAAGCTGGATGTCATCGGCGAAGCAGTGGAATTGGAGACCATGACGGCGGATTAAGTGACCGAGGGGGGACAGGTAAAGGATGAAGAGGAGGGGGCCAAGAACTGAACCTTGGGGGACACCTTGGGGGAGGGGAGCAGTGGGGGATTTGCAGTTATTGATGGAGATGAACTGGCGTCTGTCAGAGAGGTATGATTTAATCCAAGAGAGGCAGTGCCGGCTGTTGTATATATATATTGTCCTGTGGATGGCTCTATTAAGACAGAGCGTCCACGGATGGCTAATTGAGCTTACTTTGAGGCGTTATCCAAATCAATGGCGGATCATACGCGAGATGGAATGAAGATGCCAACTCACCTTTACGGCCGCCACACGCAGGCGTCTTCCCCTGCAAATTAACAAATCAAACCAAAAACGGAGTTGATGAACAAAAATAAATGCGGCTTTGTTGCCGGACCCTGAGAACAAAGAAACGCGCCGGTAAAAACGAAACCCCTATATCGGGATGTCCAAAAACCTCACTTCAAATACAAGACAAATGGAGGGATAAATAAAATAAACGTTGTGGTTCTGCATGGTGCGTCTTATCTGCCTGCAGTGTGTGTCCTCGTCAAGGATGGTCAGGCTCTGACCGACGCGGCTCTGGTTGGCGTGAACCACTCGGTCCTGTCTGGTGGCGTACCACCAGCCCTCCGCGCGACTCGAACGGGTCGCATGCAGCTCGATCTTTGGCCATGCCCGGACTCGTCCACACAGAGTCGCTCCCATGTCCGGAACCGAGATGAGAGGTCCGACGGCACAGGAACGTGCAAAGGGTGACAGGAGGAGAAAGGAAAAGGGCCTCCAACGCGGGAAGGCAGGAAGAGACAGGCAGAGGTGAAGAGGCAGAGGCGAAGGGCGAAGAGAGGAGAGAAAATGTCAGTCTCCGCTCACTTTTATCAGACGTGGTCTGATGTCATTGGCGCTTTCCTTCCAATCAGCCCGTCGCTTCCAGAGAGTCTTCCGCGCCTTCCTCATGTCACCGGCGCTCCTCCCCCAATCAATGCGTTGCTTCTTCCTCGCCTTTCGCGCCCACCTCACTGATTGTCCGAGCACTTCGCGCCTTTGGTGTTGCGTCATTGGTCGGCCAATCAGTGTGGCATGTCCTTCACCTTCCTTCCTCTCCAATCGGTGCTCTGGTTGTTGCTCGCCCCTCCCCCCGGCTAGTCACGAGCATTCCTGGGCGTGGTTCCCGGCCTGCCTGTGCAATGTCTGTCATCATGCCGGCGTTGTGTGTGGCCGCTTCCTGTTTGTTCTTCCGGTCAGTCATTGTGAGGGGGGAGTATTTATTAATGTGTGTGCGCTAATGGGCCTAGCTAATGTCTATGGGTGCGTTGCCATATGGGACACAGGTATGATCACAGAGGGGACGACGTACAATGGCATCTTATCTTTATGCCCTAAATCTAGTTAACAAGCCCCGCCCCCTCATGGCAGGGACACACATCCAACTTATCCAACATACGGGCTAGATAGAACTTATTACAGGTGAGGATTCCCTATCACAACAGCCGGAGCATAATACCTACGCAGATCTACCTGAATCTATATATCCCCCTACCCAAAATTCATAACAATATATATATATATATATATATACTAGCAGAAGTACCCGGCATTGCCGGGTGGGGGAGGAGGAGGGGAGGGGGAAGAGGAGGGGAGGGGAACGGGGGGGAGGGGGAGGGGGCAGGGGGAGGGGGAGGGGGAAGGGGGGGGGAGGAGGAGGGGAGGGGAAAGAGGAGGGGAGGGGAACAGGGGGGAGGGGGAGGGAAGGGGGGAGGGGAGGGTGTGGGGGTGCCCGGGGGAAGAAGGGCCCCTCCCCCCTCCCCCCCTTCACCTCCCCTCCTCTTCCCCCTCCCCTCCTCCTCCCCCTTAACACCAGGGGGGTTGACTCAGCCTGTCATCCTACCGAGGTCGGCAAATTGAGTACCAGTTCACTGGTAATTCCCTGTGTGCCGCAAGAGGCGCCTAACAGGGTTGGCGGCACGAACCCGGAAGTCGGAACTCATTGTCGTCAAATAAATGTAGCATGTATGTTTCACTCTCTGTCACATGCCGTTGGTCCCATGTCAATCGGATGAAGTTGAAAAATTAACATTATGAAGTTTCTCTGGGACGTACTGATTCCGAATAATGAAGTTGAAAAATTAACGTTCCGAAATACGCTAATTATGCTAACAGAAGCGCTGGCGCTGCGAAGCGCTAGAGGGAGCGCTGCGCTCCCTCCCTTCGATTCCCTCCCTCTTCTGCTAGCGCTTCTGCGCTAATACGCTAATTTTAAAACCCGAAGTTTTTTTAAATTTAAGGTGTGCTGTAGTTGCTCTGAGACGTACTGATTCCGAATATGCCTTTGGTTTTTCTCTGCGATGAGTAGTTCTCGAGTTATAAAAGGACAAACAAACAAACATACTTTACTGCTTTATATATATAGATATATCGATATATATATATATATATATATATATATATATATATATATATATATATATATATATATATATATATATATATATGCCCTGGGTATTCATTTCTCTATCACGGAGGAAGTGACTTTGTGTTCACGTAAGTGACGTCATGGCTGCCTTTTCCCCATTTGTTGGACAGATCGTCTGACTCCGCCCACAACCAAAATCATGCGCCACCATTTTGTGAAGCAGCATATGCCACAGGCCTTACACCTTGGGTGTCAGTCCATTGCCCAGTGCAATTAGAATTATCTCAGGTGAATAACCATGAACGTGATTTCAGTTTTAGCCTGCCTTTTCAAGGCTGAATAGAATGAAAACATATGATTACCCTTCATGCATGGAATTCAATAAAGGAATGAGCAATTTGCTCGATTTTTATTGTTATTGCGACTGTAGTTGTTTTGAAGATCAAGTCGGTTTAATGTGTGTGATGAAAGCCTGGTGTTGGCTTCACCATTAAGGTGACTGGCTCAAGTTCTTAGTATTGTGAGTTTGAGTCCCAGTCGTGCTGTTAAATAACATCAGGTGGGTCGACTCAGCTTGTCATCCTTCCGAAGTCGGCAAAATGATAACCGGTACCAGCTTTGTGTAAACAGGGGACACTGCATCACCAGCGCAGCTACACTCCCAGAAATGATGCAAACAGCAGCCATTGGCTACATCCGAAATATAATGACGTGTGTGTCGCTGCCTGCTATCTCCACATGTGGGTGGGTTTCAGGAGATTAAACGGAGACATACTAGGTCTCAAAGTATCCCCCTGTGTCATTGGTTGTTATCTCCACATGTGGGTGGGTTTCAGGAGATGAAACGGAGCCCACCAAGTCTCAAAGTATCTACTTCTGTGTGTGTGCGTATACCTGTTCGTATGTGTGTGTGTTGGCACGCAAGTTGCTGTTTTTGGCTGCTATCTCTATACATGGGTGGGGTTCAAGAAGTGGAACAGAGACCTACCAGGCCTCAAAGCATCCACCTCTATATGTGTGTTGTTTGTTTAATAAGTAACTGATCCACTAGACCCAGGGGCTCAGCTTCATCATGGGAAATTCCATTAATCTTGAATGCATTGGTTTGCATGACTTCTAGCTGAGAAAGGTGTGAGGCAGGGATGCCAACCCAGAGGGGAGAGCAGTACTCCATCACACTGTGAATGAAGGCCTTATAGGCAGGGTTGTGTTGTGTTGAAGTGTTTGTGTGTCGTTGGTTGTTATCACTATATGTGCGTTTCAGAAGGTGGAATTCAGCCCTCCCGGGTCTCACCCTTCGTATGTGTGGGTGCCTGTGCATGTATGTGTGTGTGTACGAGGTGTGATCGAAAAGTTCGGTGAATGCGTGAGCATTGTTGAGGTCAGTGGGTGGGGCTTATTTTGTTAACCCTCTCACTTGCAAACACACAACAAACACCATTAAAGTGTTGGATAAATACGTGCCAGTGCACCCGCCTTGGCATTGCTTTGAGTGAGCATGTTGGTGGCGTCCGGCGCTTTTGTAGAAAATGTCGAAATGCTCGTCCGTCAACAGCACGATATGATGAAACATCGCTCAAGTCAGCACTGTTGTCCAAGCAAACCTACGTTTACCCATTCGATAAATTGTGGAAGAGACCAGTCTTTCATTTGGTTCCATTCAGTTCATACTGACAGAGGATTTGACCACGAGGACCAAAAAGAAAATCGTGTCTTCATTTCATCCAACGTGTTTGATCGATGTGTTTCGGATCCACCATTCTTACCCCAGGCCATAACGGGTGATGAGTCGTGGGTTTACGGGCATGACCCGGAAATGAAAGCACAGACCTCCCAGGGGAAGACACCCACGTCACCCAGACCAAAAAAGGCACATCAGTCGAGATCGCAAGTGAAGATCATGCACACGCATGCATCAGTCCATTCATTGCGTTCTTTTTTTTTTGTTTACAAGATCGAGGCTCCTGTAAGAGCTAACATTAATAACAAAAAAACAAAAACAAACGGACACATAAGACATAATAAAGAGAGCGGAAGACAAGATGTGGAGAGAGAGGGAAGCGCACAAGTACAAAATTTGAGAGCAGGGACATCGAGAGATCTGTCGGAGGGAGAGGGCTTGGGGGGAGGAGGCACGGGAAGGGAGTGGGAGGGTGGGAGAGGTATAAAACACATGGATATTGCTAGGACTTCCAGGAAAGAAGTCGGTATTTCAGAAAAGTGGATCTGGGGTGAAATTAACAGGGGTAGAAGAGATCAAGGTTTTGGATGGGGGAAGATAAGAGATGGTGGTGAACAGCTTTTTTAAAGACCTGGGGGGAGGAGTGGGATTGAAGAGAGTGAAGGAGTTTGTTCCAGAGGCGGGAGAAAAGAGGAGTGAAGGTGAGCAGAGAGTCTTGATTTTGGCAGTTTAACCATGAGAGGGTTGCTGGCAGATCTTGTGCGTCCTGCAGGAATATTTGGGGGACAGAGCACAGATAGAGCTGGGGTTGGTAGGCCAGAGAGGAGTCGGTAGAAGACAACATCAGTTCTTCAACATGGAAGGAATGGTTCACGCAGCATTTCTTCCCAATGTTGCTACCGTTAATTTGGCTTTCTACGTGGAAGTTATGAAACGTTTGTGAGAGGCAGTCAGACAAAAAAGACCAGAAAGGTGGAAGAACGGGTGGCTCTTTCATCATGACAACAGGCCCTGCCACGCGGTGTTCTCTATCCATCACATTTTGGCAGCAAAAAAACATTTCTGGCATCCCGTATCCGCTTTATTCACCCAACTTGGCACCGTGTGACTTCTGGCTGTTCCCCAAATTGAAACAAACAATGAAAGGGAAGCGATTTAACATGATCGAAGACATCAAATACAACACAACAGACCTTCTGAAGGTGGTTAACAAAGAGGACTTCCAGAAATGTTTCCGATAGTGGCCAAAATGGTGGAACAAGTGTGTATGTGCGGGAGGGGGAGTACTTTGAAAGGGATTAATGATGTAAGTGTTTAATGTTTAATAAAATTGTTTTCACCGAACTTTTTGATCACACCTCGCAAGTATGCGTGTGCACACCTGGATGCTAAAGATGGCCTCACCTTCCTGTTGTTGGGGGGAGGGCAGAAGGTGGGAAGGAGGAGGAGGGAGAGGGGGAATTTCACCTTAGTAATCCATAAGTAATTGGACATAATCCATAAATCCATAACTTTGTATTTACAGTATTGTAATTTCTGTGTTCTGTTGAGTTTTGTCACCCGTCATCTTGACGGCCCATTCCCCTCGTATTATGCAATCATTATCCGTTGAAAGTAATCATATGGCATTTACCAGATAACAATTCATTCTTGGAGACACCTGCAGCTAATTGAATAAATATATTGTCTTTTATTGTATAACCAGTAAAGGTATCCGGCATTGCTGGGCAACGCCAAGTCCCTCCTCCCACCGTTCCCCTGCCTCTTCACTCCAGATTTCAGATTTCACTCCAGATTTTGACAGTTTATTTAGTCCACCAGCTCTGATACTCAAATCCGAAGACATATTTCGATTATATACTTTAATTATCCTGTGAGAGGTCATCGTGGAAAATCGCCAAGGTATTTTGAATAAGCCGAAACAAATGGCGAATTAACATCTCTGTGAGGGAGAGTGGGCTGACCAAGGATAAACCTGTTTTTGTTTTTTTCATGATGAGATCAGTTAATTATCTTCAAAAGGGGTGTTTCAATTTACCCAAACACTCAGTTTTCATTGGTATGCATAAACAATATTTGGACTGCTAGATTTTAAAGTTTTGGAGTTATGGAGGCACCACACACACACTGACCATTGTCAATTATTATTATAGATAATCCTGTCTGTGTTTCATTCTCATGCACATTATCACTGCACGAGGGGAAGGCCCTATTACATTTCAAAGGTCCTACAGCAAGCAGAGCCTCTACACGAGGGGATAAGGTCCTACAGCAGAGCCTCTACATCAGGGGATAAGTTCAGACAGCAAAGCCTCTATATGAAGGGACAAGGTCCGAATGCAAATCTATACAAGGAGACAAGGTCCGACAGCAGAGCCTCTACATGAGGGGACAAGGTCAGACAGCAGATCCTCTACATGATGGGACAAGGTCGAACAGCAGAACCTCTAAATGAGGGTCAAGGTCCTACAGCAGAGCCCCTATATGAGGGGACATAGTCCTACAGCTGCGCCTCTACACAAGGGGACAAGGTCCTACATTGGAGCCTTTACACGAGGGGACATGGTCCTACAGCGGAGCATCCACAGGAGGGGACAAGGTCCTACAGCAGAGCCTCTACGTAAGGGGAGATAGTCCAACAGTAGAACCTCTACACGAGTGGACACTGTCCTACAGCAGAGCCTCTACAAGAGGGGACACAGTCCCACAGTGGAGCCTCTTTACAAGGGGATAAAGTCCAACAACAGAGACTCTACATGAGGGGACAATGTCCTACAGCAGAGCCTCTACACAAGTGGACATAGTCCTACAGCGGAGCCTCTACACGAGAAACACGGTCCTCGAGCGGAGCCTCTACATGAGGGGACAATGTCCTACAGCAGAGCCTCTACACAAGTGGACATAGTCCTACAGCGGAGCCTCTACACGAGAAACACGGTCCTCGAGCGGAGCCTTTACACGAGGGGACAAGTTTCAAAAGCGGAGCCTCTACACGAGAGACACGGTCCTCGAGCAGAGCCTCTACAAGAGGGGACATCGTTCTACTGCAGAGCCTCTAAATGAGGGGACTGAAGGTCGTACTTTAAAAAAAGTTAATTTTAATTTGCTATTATGGTAACATCGAAGTACTAGTTAGAGACTGTTCACCTTTACAAGACGACAAAATAATGTGTACATTGTGATCAGTAATTACACAAGTTGCCAACAAAATAGATTAACAAAACATTTTCCCACATTTTTCTCCAACAACCTTAACGCAATTGTTTTTTATATAATCCTTTAAAAACAATTTCATCCTTTTGACAGAATAATCCCCCATAATTTAAATGCATTTTTAACTTTAACATTAAGCTTCCAATGGAATGAACGCCACCATATCATGGCGATGACATGGAGCGTCCAACCACGACCCAAACTGAACAAGGTAACGACACAAACAAATGAGGTTATTATAGCACGAGAAGAACAGGTGTCGGGATTGATGCTCCTCATTCATTCCTGATCATACATGATCAGGCGAATCTGTCAGTATTTGCCCATTCTATCGTGTCCCCGTGGTTATCAGCAACAACTGATGTATATTCATGAGAGCAGCTTTCAGATAATGGATGGCATTGTGAGCATCCCACTAAATTCGATGCAATCTGTGACACTTGTGAGCAAATGCGGCTGTAGTTATAATTGGTGGCACAATTGATAATGGTGGATTGTATAACACACAAAGAACGTTTATGAATAGAGCAGCTGGTGCAGATTTATCACATTTTACAGTTAATGTATGCAATCAACGTATACATCAATGGAATGAAAATGCAATCCCAAGCTTAAGATGAGTTTCTTTGGGATTTCCCAAAGGGAATATATGAATCACGACTCGAGAAAACATCTTCTTCCACCGATGAAGAAGACCGTGCTGGGATGATTTGCATGAGATTGGTGTTTGCACCTATCAGACACAAAGGGCCAGTCAGCTGTTCTTCAACCATCAGCATAAGATCTATTAAAAGGAGTGGGACTACCTAGGCCTTGCAGAAGATCAATACTGATGGGTGTTCCTGTAGAACTGTGAACGCCGAACTGAAATCCCATAAACTACATATTAATCTATAGTATGTCGATTCGTCCATCGTCTCAAAATGCCATAACAATCGATGTAAAAGTGGATCGTGTTATTTTAGTAATATGTACAACTCATCCAGGAAAGCTGTAGATCAAAAACATAAAAGAATGAACATTCCACATGGATGCTCCTGTGCCAAGTCCGGTCCTTGTCTGGTCGAAGGATCGAGCAGGAGCATTCCAAGACACCCGTTCAATTCGACGCAAACTGCAGCACTAAGCATGATGCAAACCGACGCCACGGAACTAATCCAGTTACGGCTGCTTAGCCTGGTAGAGCAACGTTCCTTCACCTAACGACGCCAGCGAACCATTGTGTTCTGATGTTCCGATGTCCGTGTGCGCCGTGACATGGGACCTGCAACATGTCAACTTCGTTTGGCAGTGACTGTCCACTCGGCGACCCAAACTTGATGGCACATCAAAAGCTAACAGTTTGGAGAAAACTTTCTTTCACAGTCTTGGGGTGAATTGCTGTTCTTGTAAAATTCATTCTCTTTCACAATGTTTCTTAAATCATCCTCACAGACGTGATCTTTGTAAGATCTTCCTCAAAGACGTGATCTTTGTAAGATCTTCCTCAAAGACGTGATCTTTGTAAGATCTTCTTCACAGACGTGATCTTTGTAAGATCTTCCTCAAAGACGCGATGTTTGTAAGATCTTCCTCAAAGACGTGATCTTTGTAAAATCTTCTCTCAAAGACGCGATCTTTGTAAGATCTTCCTCAAAGACGCGATCTTTGTAAGATCGTCATCAGAGACGTGATCTTTCTAAGATCTTCATCAAACACGCGATCTTTGTAAGATCTTCCTCAAAGACGCGATCTTTGTAAGATCGTCATCAGAGACGTGATCTTTCTAAGATCTTCATCAAACACGCGATCTTTGTAAGATCTTCCTCAAAGACGCGATCTTTGTAAGATCGTCATCAGAGACGTGATCTTTCTAAGATCTTCATCAAACACGTGATCTTTGTAAGATCTTCCTCAAAGACGCGATCTTTGTAAGATCGTCATCAGAGACGTGATCTTTGTAAGATCTTCATCAAACACGCGATCTTTGTAAGATCTTCCTCAAAGACGCGATCTTTGTAAGATCGTCATCAGAGACGTGATCTTTCTAAGATCTTCATCAAAGACGTGATCTTTGTAAGTTCTTCCTCAAAGACGCGATCTTTGTAAGATCGTCATCAGAGACGTGATCTTTCTAAGATCTTCATCAAAGACGTGATCTTTGTAAGTTCTTCCTCAAAGACGCGATCTTTGTAAGATCGTCATCAGAGACGTGATCTTTGTAAGATCTTCATCAAACACGCGATCTTTGTAAGATCTTCCTCAAAGACGCGATCTTTGTAAAATCTTCTCTCAAGGACGTGATCTTTGTAAGATCGTCATCAGAGACGTGATCTTTGTAAGATCTTCTCTCAAAGCCGAGATCTTTGTAAGATCTTCTCTCAAAGACGTGATCTTTGTAAGAACTTCCTCAAAGAAGTGATCTTTGTAAGATCTTCCTCAAAAACGTGATCTTTGTAAGATCTTCTCTCGAAGACGTGATCTTTGTAAGATCTTCCTCAAAGACGTGATCTTTGTAAGGTTTTCCTCAAAGACGTGATCCTTGTAAGATCTTCTCTCGAAGACGTGATCTTTGTAAGATCTTCCTCAAAGACGTGATCTTTGTAAGATCTTCTCTCAAAGACGTGATCTTTGTAAGATCTTCCTCACAGACATGATCTTTGTAAGATCTTCTCTGAAAGATGTGATCTTTGTAAGATCTTCTCTCAAAGCCGTAATCTTTGGAAGATCTTTTGTCAAAGACGTGATCTTTGTAAAATCTTCTCTCAAAGACGTGATCTTTGTAAGATCGTCATCAGAGACGTGATCTTCCTAAGATCTTCATCAAAGACGTGATCTTTGTAAGATCTTCCTCAAAGACGCGATCTTTGTAAGATCGTCATCAGAGACGTGATCTTTGTAAGATCTTCATCAAAGATGTGATCTTTGTAAGATCTTCCTCAAAGACGTGATGTTTGTAAGATCTTCTCTCAAAGACGTGATCTTTGTAAGATCTTCCTCAAAGACGTGATCTTTGTAAGAACTTCCTCAAAGAAGTGATCTTTGTAAGATCTTCCTCAAAAACGTGATCTTTGTAACATCTTCTCTCAAAGACGTGATCTTTGTAAGATCTTCCTCAAAGACGTGATCTTTGTAAGGTTTTCCTCAAAGACGTGATCCTTGTAAGATCTTCCTCAAAGACGTGATCTTTGTAAGATCTTCTCTCAAAGACGTGATATTTGTAAGATCTTCCTCGCAGACATGATCTTTGTAAGATCTTCTCTCAAAGACGTGATCTTTGTAAGATCTTCCTCAAAGACGTGATGATTGTAAGACCTTCCTCAAAGACGTGATCTTTGTAAGATATTCTCTGAAAGATGTGATCTTTGAAAGATCTTCTCTCAAAGCCGTGATCTTTGGAAGATCTTTGGTCAAAGACGTGATCTCTGTAAGATCTTCTCTCAAAGCCGTGATCTTTGGAAGATCTTTTCTCAAAGCCGTGATCTTTGGAAGATCTTCTCTCAAAGCCGTGATCTTTGTAAGATCTTCTCTCAAAGACGTGATCTTTGTAAGATCTTCTCTCAAAGCCGTGATCTTTGGAAGATCTTTTCTCAAAGCCGTGATCTTTGGAAGATCTTTTCTCAAAGACGTGATCTTTGTAAGATCCTCCTCAAAGATGTGATCTTTGTAAGATCCTCCTCAAAGAGGTGATCTTTGTCAGATCTTCCTCAAAGACGTGATCTTTGTAAGATCTTCTCTCAAAGACGTGATCTTTGTAAGATCTTCTCTCAAAGACGTGATCTTTGTAAGATCTTCCTCAAAGACGCGATCTTTGTAAGATCGTCATCAGAGACGTGATCTTTCTAAGATCTTCATCAAACACGTGATCTTTGTAAGATCTTCCTCAAAGACGCGATCTTTGTAAGATCGTCATCAGAGACGTGATCTTTGTAAGATCTTCATCAAACACGCGATCTTTGTAAGATCTTCCTCAAAGACGCGATCTTTGTAAGATCGTCATCAGAGACGTGATCTTTCTAAGATCTTCATCAAAGACGTGATCTTTGTAAGTTCTTCCTCAAAGACGCGATCTTTGTAAGATCGTCATCAGAGACGTGATCTTTCTAAGATCTTCATCAAAGACGTGATCTTTGTAAGTTCTTCCTCAAAGACGCGATCTTTGTAAGATCGTCATCAGAGACGTGATCTTTGTAAGATCTTCATCAAACACGCGATCTTTGTAAGATCTTCCTCAAAGACGCGATCTTTGTAAAATCTTCTCTCAAGGACGTGATCTTTGTAAGATCGTCATCAGAGACGTGATCTTTGTAAGATCTTCTCTCAAAGCCGAGATCTTTGTAAGATCTTCTCTCAAAGACGTGATCTTTGTAAGAACTTCCTCAAAGAAGTGATCTTTGTAAGATCTTCCTCAAAAACGTGATCTTTGTAAGATCTTCTCTCGAAGACGTGATCTTTGTAAGATCTTCCTCAAAGACGTGATCTTTGTAAGGTTTTCCTCAAAGACGTGATCCTTGTAAGATCTTCTCTCGAAGACGTGATCTTTGTAAGATCTTCCTCAAAGACGTGATCTTTGTAAGATCTTCTCTCAAAGACGTGATCTTTGTAAGATCTTCCTCACAGACATGATCTTTGTAAGATCTTCTCTGAAAGATGTGATCTTTGTAAGATCTTCTCTCAAAGCCGTAATCTTTGGAAGATCTTTTGTCAAAGACGTGATCTTTGTAAAATCTTCTCTCAAAGACGTGATCTTTGTAAGATCGTCATCAGAGACGTGATCTTCCTAAGATCTTCATCAAAGACGTGATCTTTGTAAGATCTTCCTCAAAGACGCGATCTTTGTAAGATCGTCATCAGAGACGTGATCTTTGTAAGATCTTCATCAAAGATGTGATCTTTGTAAGATCTTCCTCAAAGACGTGATGTTTGTAAGATCTTCTCTCAAAGACGTGATCTTTGTAAGATCTTCCTCAAAGACGTGATCTTTGTAAGAACTTCCTCAAAGAAGTGATCTTTGTAAGATCTTCCTCAAAAACGTGATCTTTGTAACATCTTCTCTCAAAGACGTGATCTTTGTAAGATCTTCCTCAAAGACGTGATCTTTGTAAGGTTTTCCTCAAAGACGTGATCCTTGTAAGATCTTCCTCAAAGACGTGATCTTTGTAAGATCTTCTCTCAAAGACGTGATCTTTGTAAGATCTTCCTCAAAGACGTGATCTTTGTAAGGTTTTCCTCAAAGACGTGATCCTTGTAAGATCTTCCTCAAAGACGTGATCTTTGTAAGATCTTCTCTCAAAGACGTGATATTTGTAAGATCTTCCTCGCAGACATGATCTTTGTAAGATCTTCTCTCAAAGACGTGATCTTTGTAAGATCTTCCTCAAAGACGTGATGATTGTAAGACCTTCCTCAAAGACGTGATCTTTGTAAGATATTCTCTGAAAGATGTGATCTTTGAAAGATCTTCTCTCAAAGCCGTGATCTTTGGAAGATCTTTGGTCAAAGACGTGATCTCTGTAAGATCTTCTCTCAAAGCCGTGATCTTTGGAAGATCTTTTCTCAAAGCCGTGATCTTTGGAAGATCTTCTCTCAAAGCCGTGATCTTTGTAAGATCTTCTCTCAAAGACGTGATCTTTGTAAGATCTTCTCTCAAAGCCGTGATCTTTGGAAGATCTTTTCTCAAAGCCGTGATCTTTGGAAGATCTTTTCTCAAAGACGTGATCTTTGTAAGATCCTCCTCAAAGATGTGATCTTTGTAAGATCCTCCTCAAAGAGGTGATCTTTGTCAGATCTTCCTCAAAGACGTGATCTTTGTAAGATCTTCTCTCAAAGACGTGATCTTTGTAAGATCTTCCTCAAAGACGTGATCTTTGTAAGATCTTCCTCAAAGACGTGATGATTGTAAGACCTTCCTCAAAGACGTGATCTTTGTAAGATCTTCTCTCAAAGACGTGATCTTTGTCAGATCTTCCTTAAAGACGTGATCTTTGTAAGATCTTCTCTCAAAGACGTGATATTTGTAAGACCTTCCTTAAAGATGTGATTGTTTATAAGATATTCCTCAAATACATGATCTTTGTCAGATCTTCTCTCAAAGACGTGATCTTTGTGAGACCTTCCTCAAAGACGTGATCTTTGTAAGATCTTCTCTCAAAGACGTGATAATTGTAAGACATTCCTCAAGGACGTGATCTTTGTAAGATCTTCCTCAAAGACATGATCTTTGTAAGATCTTCTCTCAAAGATGTGATCTTTGTAAGATCTTCCTCACAGACGTGATCTTTGTAAGATCTTCTCTCAAAGACGTGATCTTTGTAAGATCTTCCTCACAGACATGATCTTTGTAAGATCTTCCTCAAAGACGTGATCTTTGTAAGATCTTCCCCAAAGACGTGATCTTTGTAAGATCTTCCTCAAAGAGGTGATCTTTGTAAGATCTTCCTCAAAGACGTGATCTTTGTAAGATCTTCCTCAAGGACGTGATCTTTGTAAGATCTTCCTCAAAGACGTGATCTTTGTAAGATCTTCCTCCAAGACGTGATGTTTGTAAGATTTTCTCTCAAAGACGTGATCTTTGTAAGATTTTCTCTCAAAGACGTGATCTTTGTAAGATCTGCCTCACATATGTGATCTTTGTAAGATCTTCCTCCAAGACGTGATCTTTGTAAGATCTTCTCTCAAAGACGTGATCTTTGTAAGATCTTCTCTCAAAGACGTGATCTTTGTAAGATCTTCCTCAAAGACGTGATGATTGTAAGACCTTCCTCAAAGACGTGATCTTTGTAAGATCTTCTCTCAAAGACGTGATCTTTGTAAGATCTTCTCTCAAAGCCGTGATCTTTGTAAGATCTTCTCTCAAAGTTGTGATCTTGTAAGATCCTCCTCAAAGAGGTGATCTTTGAAAGATCTTCCTCAAAGACGTGATCTTTGTAAGATCTTCTCTCAAAGACGTGATCTTTGTAAGATCTTCCTCAAAGACGTGATCTCTGTAAGATCTTCCTCAAACACGTGATCTTTGTAAGATCTTCTCTCAAAGACGTGATCTTTCTGAGATCTTCCTCAAAGATCTGATCTTTGTAAGATCTTCTGTCAAAGACGTGATGATTGTAAGACCTTCCTCAAAGATTATTGTTTGTAAGTCCTTCTCTCAAAGACGTGATAATTGTAAGACATTCCTCAAGGACGTGATCTTTGTAAGATCTTCCTCAAAGACGTGATCTTTGTGAGATCTTCTCTCAAAGACGTGATGATTGTAAGATCTTCCTAAAAGACGTGATATTTGTAAGATCTTCGTAAAAGACGTGATCTTTGTAAGATCTTCTCTCAAAGACGTGATCTTTGTAAGATCTTCCTCAAAGACGTGATCTTTGTAAGATCTTCGTAAAAGACGTGATCTTTGTAAGATCTTCCTCAAAGACGTGATCTTTGTAAGATCTTCGTAAAAGACGTGATCTTTGTAAGATCTTCTCTCAAAGACCTGATCTTTGTAAGATCTTCTCTCAAAGACGTGATCTTTGTAAGATCTTCGTAAAAGACGTGATCTTTGTAAGATCTTCCCCCAAGTTGTGATGTTTGTGACATCTTCCTCAAAAATGCGGATTGTTAGATTTTCCTCAAATTTGAGATGTTTCCTCGATTTTTTGGGATTTGTCATGATTATTCGATGTTACTCAAATTCACGGTTTGTTCGATCCTCCTCCAATGTGTGATGTTTGTCAGATCTTCCTCAAATCTACAATGTCTGTTGGATCTTCATTAAATCTGCAATGTTTGTTCGCACTCCCTCGAATTTGCGATGTTTGTGAGATCTACAAATACGAGATGTTTGTTAAATATTTCAAGTTGTTTCATTAATCCCGTTGGCTCTTCTCTGAATACAAATGTTTGTCGTGACAAAATAACCGATTCAAAAATTAATTTGTGTGAGGAGTAGTGTTTGCCAAAATTACATGTCGGGATTTAAAATTCCACTTTCTTCCAAAATAATTCCAAACTCTCCGAGTCTTAAGCGAATTCCAACCATGTTTGATGTGCCCGGCTCCCCCAAATCACTCGAAATCTTTAATTTCCTGGCAAGCAGGAGCAGATATTTATAGACGCACAAATCATCGAATGAAAAGCTCGACTGGCTGTTGGCAGCGCTTGTCAGGAGCATCTGCAATATCCTTTGGCGGTTCTTCTCCGTCGCTCGATGGTTATCCGTCTCCGTGGGCAACACGTGGTGGCAGCGTTTCCAACGAGAGAGGCGCAGACGAGTCGAGGGCGCTTTTGCTCGGGCGGACACGATTAGAAGCAGATCAGAGACGGGATTAGCGGGCGTTAAGGCTCAGGAGGCATTGTCCGCGGCCGTCGGGCCGCCTAAAGAGCCCCCCAGTTACTTTCAGCCTGATGGGATTAGCGTTTCTACCCTTTTTGTGGCGCGAACTGAGCGCCACGAGGCAGCGCGCGCGCCGTTTATTATGATCGTTCTGAACCCCGAACTGATCGAGGCGGTTATTATGATCGTTCTGAACCCCGAACTGATCGAGGCGGTTATTATGATCGTTCTGAACCCCGAACTGATCGAGGCGGTTATTATGATCGTTCTGAACCCCGAACTGATCGAGGCGGTTATTATGATCGTTCTGAACCCCGAACTGATCGAGGCGGTTATTATGTTCGTTCTGTTCCCCGAACCGATCGAGGCGGTTATTATGATCGTTCTGAACCCCAAACTGATCGAGGCGGTTATTATGATCGTTCTGAACCCTAAACTGATCGAGGCGGTTATTATGATCGTTCTGTTCACCAAACTGATCGAGGCGGTTATGATCGTTCTGAACCCCAAACTGATCGAGGCGGTTATTATGATCGTTCTGTTCACCAAACTGATCGAGGCGGTTATGATCGTTCTGAACCCCAAACTGATCGAGGCGGTTATTATGATCGTTCTGAACCCCGAACTGATCGAGGCGGTTATTATCATCGTTCTGTTCACCAAACTGATCGAGGCGGTTATGATCGTTCTGAACCCCAAACTGATCGAGGCGGTTATTATGATCGTTCTGAACCCCAAACTGATCGAGGCGGTTATTATGATCGTTCTGAACCCTAAACTGATCGAGGCGGTTATTATGATCGTTCTGAACCCCAAACTGATCGAGGCGGTTATTATGATCGTTCTGTTCCCCGAACTGATGGAGGCGTTTATTATGATCGTTCTGAACCCCGAACCTATCGAGGTGGTTATTATGATCGTTCTGAACCCCGAACCTATCGAGGCGGTTATTATGATCGTTCTGAACCCCGAACTGATCGAGGCGTTTATTATGATCGTTCTGAACCCCGAACTGATCGAGGCGTTTGTTATGATCGTTCTGAACCCCGAACCTATCGAGGTGGTTATTATGATCGTTCTGAACCCCGAACCTATCGAGGCGGTTATTATGATCGTTCTGAACCCCAAACTGATCGAGGCGGTTATTATGATCGTTCTGAACCCCAAACTGATCGAGGTGGTTATTAAGATCGTTCTGAACCCCAAACTGATCGAGGCGTTTATTATGATCGTTCTGAACCCCAAACTGATCGAGGCGTTTATTATGATCGTTCGGAACCCCGAACTGATCGAGGCGGTTATTATGATCGTTCTGAACCCCAAACTGATCGAGGTGGTTATTAAGATCGTTCTGAACCCCGAACTGATGGAGGCGGTTATTATGATCGTTCTGAACCCCGAACTGATCGAGGTGGTTATTAAGATCGTTCTGAGCCCCAAACTGATCGAGGCGGTTATTATGATCGTTCTGAACCCCAAACTGATGGAGGCGTTTATTATGATCGTTCTGAACCCCGAACTGATCGAGGCGGTTATTATGTTCGTTCTGTTCCCCGAACCGATCGAGGCGGTTATTATGATCGTTCTGAACCCCGAACTGATCGAGGCGGTTATTATGTTCGTTCTGTTCCCCGAACCGATCGAGGCGGTTATTATGATCGTTCTGAACCCCGAACTGATCGAGGCGGTTATTATGATCGTTCTGTTCACCAAACGGATCGAGGCGGTTATGATCGTTCTGAACCCCAAACTGATCGAGGCGGTTATTATGATCGTTCTGTTCGCCGAACCGATCGAGGCGGTTATTATGATCGTTCTGAACCCCGAACTGATCGAGGCGGTTATTATGTTCGTTCTGTTCCCCGAACCGATCGAGGCGGTTATTATGATCGTTCTGAACCCCGAACTGATCGAGGCGGTTATTATGATCGTTCTGTTCACCAAACGGATCGAGGCGGTTATGATCGTTCTGAACCCCAAACTGATCGAGGCGGTTATTATGATCGTTCTGAACCCTAAACTGATCGAGGCGGTTATTATGATCGTTCTGTTCACCAAACTGATCGAGGCGGTTATGATCGTTCTGAACCGCAAACTGATCGAGGCGGTTATTATGATCGTTCTGAACCCCGAACTGATCGAGGCGGTTATTATCATCGTTCTGTTCACCAAACTGATCGAGGCGGTTATTATGATCGTTCTGTTCACCAAACTGATCGAGGCGGTTATGATCGTTCTGAACCCCAAACTGATCGAGGCGGTTATTATGATCGTTCTGAACCCCAAACTGATCGAGGCGGTTATTATGATCGTTCTGAACCCTAAACTGATCGAGGCGGTTATTATGATCGTTCTGAACCCCAAACTGAGCGAGGCGGTTATTATGATCGTTCTGAACCCCAAACTGATCGAGGCGGTTATTATGATCGTTCTGAACCCCAAACTGATCGAGGCGGTTATTATGATCGTTCTGAACCCAAAACTGATCGAGGCGGTTATTATGATCGTACTGAACCCTAAACTGATCGAGGCGTTTATTATAAACCTTTGGAACTCGAAATGAGAGCGAGATTTATTATGATCGTTCAGAACCCAAAACCGACCAGCTATATAATATGATCAATCCAAGAACCCTGAATGTATCGAGATATTATGATCGTTGAGAACCCCAAACTGAGCAAGCTATTTATTATGATCATTCAGAAATCAAAATTGACCAAGTTGTTTAATATTATTATTCTGATTATTCCAATGAATAATAACATTATTATGATGAAGTTTGAACTCCGAACCGAAGGAGCCGTTTATTCCGATCATTCCGAACTCTGAACCGAGTGTGTGTTTCCACATCCGCGACCATCCCTTCAAGTACCCTCATGCTATGTACAACCTCGATCCATTGCATGTTTGGTGCGGTCATCGCCCTTCCCTCGCCCTATGACACAAGAGCTCTTTGTAGCTTTTAATAAAGATGGCCATGGACAAGTGGGTTTAAACAAAGATCTGAAGATCAAAGCCGAGCGCTCGCTCGTCGTGTGCTGGAAAGCGTTCGTCGGTGTTCATCGATACGCAAACTAGCCTGCGGTGGCATCATTTTGGTGTACACAGAGTTTGATAAAACTTTATAACTCGTGGTAATGAAAGATGACAAGTCAGGCCAAGGTAAACACTCTCAAAGAATTCACTTTTCCCAATGCTCGCCTCCTCCGGACCACAAACGCGGCCCTTAAATTCCGCACCTTCTGGTCGGCCTGATGCTCTTAAAAGAACGAAGTATATTGTTTGCTTCGTATATGATAAACCAGTCCTGATGACCCCGGTTTAACATACAATGTCTAGTAAACAGAATATGAAAAAAGAAAAAAAAATTGTTATTGATAAACCGGATTTGATAAATTTAAAACGATTCCTTATAAACTGGATTTTATAAAACAAAAATGTTTTATTAAAAACAGGGTTTGATGAAATAGAAGTGGTTTATAAACAGGATTTGATGAAATAAAAAATAGTTTATTATAAACCTGGTTTGATGAATTAAAAATGTTTTATTATAAATTGGATTTGATAAAATATAAATGGATTATTTTAAACAGGGTTTGATGAATTAAAATGTTTTATCATAAACTGGGTTTGATGAATTAAAATGGTTTATTACAAACTGGATTTGATGATATAAAATGGTTTATTACAAACTAGATTTGATAAAATATAAATGTTTTATCATAAACTGGGTTTGATGAATTAAAATGTTTTATCATAAACTGGGTTTGATGAATTAAAATGTTTTATTATAAACTGGGTTTGATGATTTAAAATGTTTTATGATTTATTATTTAAATGATTTAAAACTTTCTATTTAAATGTTTTATTGAAATGTTTTATGATTTATAAAATGTTTTATGATTTAAAATGTTTTATTATAAACTGGGTTTGATGAATAAAAATTGATCGTTATAAACTGGGGTTTGATGAAAATTGATTTGTTGTAAACTGAGTTATATGAACGACTTTTGATACAAACTTCATTTAATAAACCAGATCACGTTTGATAAAGCGAGTTTCATAATCCTTTTGCTGTAGATTGTAGATTCTGCTACTTTCCTTTATTACCCCACGGATACAAAGCAAAACGTGGGGTTAAGCAATTGGTTCACTTCAGTCTGTCTGTCTGTCATCTGTCATCTGTCCTTCTGTCTACAAACATCATTTTATGATCGAGGAACAACTTCATGTCAAATAAATGTTATATTTTGAACACTAATTGTAAAATAAACCTCTGGTTTATGAGACTGTATTTTAGCATTAGACTAAAGCTTGGTCTCAAAAGTTGTCCCGGTCGCGCATGCACAGAGAGGAGTGAGATAATTGTTTTCTCTGTCTGCCTGTCTGGCAGTCAAACAAAATTTAAAATCATTCCAAACAGGAAACTTTCTATTTTTAAGGATGCCATAAAGCACACAAACAACAGGCACGAATAACGAATGTAATATGTTAAATAAGACATTGTATAAGACACTGCATCAACAGCGGTAAACTTCTGGAATTTTTATTTTCGATCTTTAAAGTCTTTATTTTATTTCAATTGAATTATATACTTAAACACTGTAGAACACAAATCACCTTTCGGCACTTTTAAAACCCTTCTATTTAGCTGTACTTGGAAAAAATATTATGGCATTTTACGACATCACAGCCAATTAAATTTGCCGCTAATAGACCCAGCCCATGTTCTTGTCTCTCGAGACTGCGTGGGGTAATGTGTTCTATGAGGTCTCTAGTTATGTTTGTAGCGCACCTCATACAAAACATAATGTTTAAATGACAAATATTTTATTTTACTCAAATAATCCTTTCTTGCTTAACCTCATTTATTTTTGTTTAAATAAAGATTTTTTTATTAACAAACAAACAACTACAGTATGTAATGGTCTTCTTTCTTTTCCATGACCTAACAAAGTATCGTTCATTATACGTATTTTCATTTTGTTTTTAAAATCCGAAAGAAATATAAACATCAATAAAAATGATCTTTCTCTACAATCATGTGGCCCACATGGTACAACCCTTTTCCTTTCCCTGGTACAACCTACACCTCCCTCCTAACGTGTCTCTGCTCACTGAGATATGCACCATCTAACACTTTCCATCTGGTGCACTAACATCAGAGTCCTACTTCATCAGAATTTGCTTTTAGTTACTCATCTAATTCCAGTTAGAATCTATTTACTGTTTCTGCTTCCATTACATTTCCAAGGAGAGTATTCCATACATTTACTGCTTTCTCAGGGAAAGATCTCTGCCTTACTAATATACCAACTCTCTTCTTTGAAACTCATAAGGTTGTGCCCCCTGGTCTTGTTACTGTCCATTCTGTTGAAAAACTCTTCTACACCAATTTTGTTTCTATCCTTCATTATCTATCTATAATTCCACTAATCTCTGTGTGTATGTTTGTTTGTATGTTTGTATGTTTGTATGTTTGTATGTTTGTCTGTGACCGCTGTTTCTCGACAACTACCGGTCCGATATACTTGAAACTTGCCAGGTATATTGCTGGGGACCCGAGGATGTGCCTTTTCAAGGTTTTAAATTAATCGCAGAAGTAGTTACCGAGCTATGTCCAAAAAACGATTCAACCAATCAGAGAGCAGCGAGCTATCACGTGTGCCGAACGTGGCGAACAGACTCTGCCTCGGATGGCACATTTGAGAGCGTATTCATTTATTTCCCGTCGGCAAACTATGTTGCCGTTAAACTATGTTTTAAAACTAATAAAAACTAATTTGCGATTCATCGTATTCATCGCTTCACATTTGCGACAGTGAAGACTTCACTTCCGGCAGCCAATCACAGAACGCGTTGTTGCGAGCCCGAGAGCCTGCGCCATTACGGTTCGTAATTCGATTTCTTCCGGAGAAAATAATAATTTCTCGATTTCTTATGCGCATTATTTCTCCCAATTCAGTCAGAGCGAAGGGCGGAAGCGAAGAGCGTTGTTTTTTTTGTTTACGGGCGTACGGGCGGGGTAGAGCGTACGGGTAGCGTTTTTTTTTTTTTTTGGCAAGGAACGGGCACCCACGTACGGGCATGCCCTAGTCTTAAACAACTCTAGCAGATTCCCTCGTAATCACCTCCTTTTCAATGTATAAAGTCCTATCTCCTTCAGTCACTCGTCATGTAGCATAGACTACGTAGTCGTGGAATCAATCTAGTGCTCAACACTGAATCCTCTCTGTGGCAGCTATGTCCTTCCTCAGATGTGCTGACAAAAAGTGTACATAATATTTCAGATAAGGCCTCACAAAACTCCTGTAGTATTAACATGACCTCTTTTGATTCATAATGTGTTAAACCTTATCAGCTTAACCTATAGCTGCTTGGAATTCGGCTATTATTATAACCCCCCCCCCCCCCAACCCACTTCCTCCCCACATCTACTATCACCCCCAGATCATTCTCCAAAGTGATATGTTCCAAGATGGCGGCTTGCATTATATAATCCCTATTTTCATTATCTCTCTCCAGCCCCAGCACTTTCCTGAATCTGATCACTCCCTGCATTCCCCCTCCACGAACACATTACCTCCAAGCTTTGTGGCATATGCAAATTCGGAAAGCTTACTTAACCTCACAGTCAAAATAATTGATGCAAATTGTGAATAATAATCATCCGAGCACTGATCCCTGTGTCCCTCCCAACCTGATATCCTCCCTTTCTCAGTAACTCTGCTTCCTATAACTATGCCGTTTACAATCCAGTTAGCTACGTTCAGATAAACTACATCCATGCACTTCCCTCACCCCGCCCCTCCCCCCCCCCACCCCCCAATCAGAAACTGCTTCCTGCTTCATAGAACTCAAATACGTTTGTTAAACACTATCTATCTTTAGTAATACCATGCGGACTACCTATAATATTAATGTAAACCTATTTAAATGGTTCCCATATGATCCCTAATTAAAGTCTCCAACATTTTGTCCACAACCCAAGTTAAACTAACTGGTCTATAGTTTCCCAATTCCTCTCTGGATCCTTTATTTAATAGCAGTGTTACATTTTGCTCCTCAAAAATCATCAGGTACCTGTCCAGACTCCAATGAGCTGTTAAAGACATCAGCTAATATCATATTTATCATCCTTATCTACTGTTAACATCACACTCTTCTGCTCTGTTAATATGGGGCTTATCTGCTCTGTCAACGTCACACACATGTGCTGTACCACCTCCTTCAGTTACTCTTGGGTGAATATTATCTGCTCTGGAGATTTATCTCCTCTTCACTTTCCTCAATGTGCCTTTACTTCCTCCACTCCTACCTGGAATTCCTCTAAAAGCCCTTTTTCATCCCCGAGATAAATTATCTCAGTTACTGGTAATGTCTCTGACTGTTCTTGTGTAAATATTGAGGCAAACTAACCATGTAAGAAGCATGGCGTCTTACAGCTATTGAAGAAACCTGCCATTCACTTTAATCACGACCCAATCTCCCTCTGTTACTTTTCAACTGGCCCACATTGGTCTTATCCTGCTCTTTACCCTTTTTCTGCTTTTTACCTAGATTGTTTCACCTCCACTTATTTTCCCTTTTGGCATCAACCTCAACATATTGTAGCCTTCTCGTCTTGTCCTCCAACTTCTCTCCTCATGGACATCATTCTGGGAACACTCCCATTGCTCCCTAAATACAAAAAATGCTGTTTACCTATAGCATCCTTCCGACCAGAGGTTGAGTTCTGTCACTTGACTCATATTATATTCCCTTTCCTATTCTCGGAAGAATACCAGAAAATTTTACCTTATAATCCTTTGCTTACAGTCGGCTCCCCAATATACAACAACAACATGCATTTTAAGGCCATTTTCCCTGCTAGAGTGGGGGTTAGCCTTGCGGTCCCCATGACAATCTTCTCCATTTTGCCCTATATTTTCCCCAATATCATGTGCCTATTTAAAAAAATACTCCAAGTGAACTTTCCCTATATAATTTGCTCCTACACGTTCCATTATTAACATCATTCTTCCATGACCCGATACTGTATCATTTAATTTTAATTTCCATATCCCTTACTACTGCTCCTTTGAAACAACACACAATGCTTTGTCTGCATTCCTTCCAACAGAATGAAAAATCTGTATATTTGATACTTTCATCCCATACCAGATCCATCTACCTGGCCTCATTCTTATTTACCTCCACTCTATCCTCACCACCACATGAACTCGTTCCATCTTCACCACTGCCTTCACTCACCCCACCATCACCACTGCCTATATTCACGCCAGCCTCACCCCTACCTACACTTGCCTTAGCCTCACCTCGACCTACACTCACTACCACCATCACCACTGCCTATATTCACGCCAGCTTCACCACTGCCTACACTCACTACCACCCATTCCCATTGCAGGCTTCGACAAATATAGCCCTCTTTAATCAACAAACTGTTCACAATCCATTACCTCCTGCAAAGTATCTCTCTGTTCCTTCAACCTAACTATAGCTATCATCTGTTGTGCTATTTCTACACAAACTAGAACGATGCGACTGTGTCGCCAATATGCCTCCGCATAGTCCGACAACGGGAAGATGTCATCACTCACTGTTCTAAAAAATAAACAAGTTTGATTTAAATCCCTTCAACTGTTCTCAAGTATCACATTTTTACCAGACATGACAGGTTTAACATTGATGGGTGAAGCAGTTTCAGAGAAGGGATTCTTTTAAATATCGGCTTTCAAGCGAATATGTCTGCCATACCACATGACATATGACCTTAAAAATGTACACTCTGCATATGTATGGGTAGGGGATCACGTTTGTGAAGTTTCGTGTTGATCGGATAAGGTTCATTTTTCTATCCAATATAGCTGACAAACCACGTGACCTACGACATCATCATTTTCAAACTATATGCAACAGTGCTGTTAGATGATATTTATAAAATTTCGCATCGATAGGGTGAGCAGTTTCAGAGATATAATTATTTAATATTTTCCTTCAATCCAATATGGCTGCCAAACCATGTGACTTATGATGTCATAAATTTAATATTTCAATACAAATAGGTCTTAGATCATGTGCTTGCAATTTCAGATCATTCGGATAAGGAATTCGATTAAAACATTTTTGGCTGTTACTTGGCTGTTTTTGGCACTTCACCTATGATGTCATCATTATCATGCTTTTGTACCAATTGGGAGTACTTGACAATGTGCCAAATTTCCAATTTTTCCATTCAGCGGCTGCCGAGAAATAATTTTTTAATTATTTGCTTTTAATCCACGATGGCTGCCATACCACGTGACCTATGACATCACAATTATAATAAAAAAAAACATTCTGCATGGGTGTCACTCCTACTGAAAATTTCGTCTCAATCGGACATATGGTTGCTGAGTAAAACGAGGTTTAGCCCAGACAGACGGACGGACGTATGTATGTATGGACGGACAGACAACCAGAAAACATAATGGCCCCGGCCAACTTCGGGGACGAGGCATGAAAAGAGGGCGTACACTGTACTCGTGTGCTTATCTGCAAACTGGTATTATAAAGAAATCCTGGAATACATGTAGAAAATCCTTATCTGTTCTTGGTGGAAAATAATTTCCACCCAAAAACATAATGCCTCTGGCGACTTCATTCGCGGATGTATAAAAAAAACAAAGGTCTCCACTATCCCAAATACTGTACTTCCCACTAGTGTAGCAGCATAGCAAACCTGTTGTGCATTTTGTGATACAAGCACCAAATTTGGCACAAATGTACATTAATATGTTGCGAACATTTTCAGATATTGGGCCACTTGAAATTCCGTAATTTTTTTTTTCAAATTTTTTCAAATTTCGTAATTTCAAATTTTTCGGGTGACACCGTCACAATTTCGGTCTTCGAGGCCGGCCGATATAGTGGGGCGGCTTAGCCCAAATATTCAAAAGAATTGTGCATTTTGTGATACAAGCACCAAATTTGGCACAAATGTACATTAATATGTTGCGAACATTGTGTGGTCAGCAATGAAGACGAGAGTCTGAATTACATGCATGCAAAAGACCTTGTGAACCAGTGAAGCAAATACACGGGTAAGCATGAATTAAATCTAGGGCATGATATAATTTCCATGATGTTTACCTCTACACTCAATGGTGGAAGGAGGTAATGTTTTGATCCCAGCTTGTCTGTATGTCTGTTTGTCTGTTAGTCCACAAATTCCAGACAAAGCTTGTAGTAGTGGTAGTGTAGTGGTAGTGGTGATAACAGAAATTGTTATATAGAACTGAACTTATATTATTATTATATGCAGAAAATAACTTCATTTCTATATGCCCTGCAGTGGGACAGGTTAATTGGTTTATGCACTGAAGGGGTCACCCTGGTGTGCACTGCTGTGTTCTGCCTCACTGAGTTGTTCAGGTATGATGTACTCAGCACAAGCTTCCGGTCAGCCCGGAGGTGGGGGTGCGGGGCCTGTCACGGAACGTCAAAACAAACGGCCTGCCGGGGCCGCCCCAAAGTCGGGCGTGAGGGGCGCGTCCACTAATGGAACGCCTCTCGCTTCCCAGATCGAGGGCCACGTGGTCAGGAGAACCTCGTCCCTTCCGGTCACACTTTGCCTATCGGCCGGCCTCGAAGACCGAAATTGTGACGGTGTCACCCGAAAAATTTGAAATTACGAAATTTGAAAAAATTTGAAAAAAAAAATTACGGAATTTCAAGTGGCCCAATATCTGAAAATGTTCGCAACATATTAATGTACATTTGTGCCAAATTTGGTGCTTGTATCACAAAATGCACAATTCTTTTGAATATTTGGGCTAAGCCGCCCCACTACACATCAAACACTGGTCACACCATTTATAATCTTAGAACTATTCTCTTTGTTCCTAATTGATTCATTCTCTATAGACACATTTTTAAAACATCTTTTCACTATCTTTCTTTAGCTGCACTGACTAGTACAATCCTAATATACAAAAAAAACAAGATCGAAAGTCTAACAGCGGCGTAGCCAGGCTTGTTTGATACTTTAGTTGAAGAGAATAGTATGACCTGGGTGGGGATACCAGTTAGTAAATAATGTAAGTATTAAATTATTTTGAATTACTCCAAGTCTCTAAGCTGTCTGTCTCCATGGAAATGAAGAGATTGCATTGAGACACTGGTTTATTCTATGTTTTGAGTCAACAATGAACCAACCATACACCGCTTCAATCTGGAAACTTTGCAATAACGAAAAAAGGGATTGCAGTGTTACGATTATATTTACTATATTATTAGTATTAATGCTATTATTATTATTACGAAAACAATACTACTGTATTAATAAACCTGGACTAATTTGTCCGAAGCGGCCTGTAGGTGAGCCATGAAGGCATGAAGCCTAAGGCCTATAAGTAGTGTCGTTGGAAGACCCATAACGCCGATGCTTTCGATATTTGATGGTTATTTTAACAATCGGTTTGTTTGTGTTTCACACTGAATGAAAAACGTAAAGGTAGAGCATGGCGATTGTGATATATGACAGGTTCGACGACATGTTCGGCCTGAGCGGCACAGGAATCAAAATGGCGGTGTGTGAAGTCAGCGTCGTACCGTGATGACATCGTAATCGTGATGATGATGACATCACAGACGTAATCACATCACATCACCCCTCATGTGACCATATCCTCAGCTCTGATTGGTGTACGTTTGAGGGGACATAAATACGGACAGACAAACACTGTTCTAGATGGCTTTGCCCAATGGGCTACGCCGTAAAAAAAATGTACCATAACAACCGCTCTCGACTGGCCACTAATATGACTATATCTTATAGACCAGTCATTTTATGACAAAAATGGGGTCAACCCACCACAAATTGCAAAATAATTATTTTTTTTGTCTCAGGAATGTCTCATTTTCGAAAGATAAAATGTCTCAGAAATGCCACCAAAATGCCACAAAAACTACCTGCCACCAAATGTCTCAGAAAACATATTAAAAGGTCTCATAAATCCAAGTGGTGGAACAGTGCCTGATTTTCATAAATCCGCTCTCGGAGATCTCGCGAGATCTTGGAGACGGCGGCAGGGATTTTCGAAGCTCCACACGGTCTCCACGTTTTTCGAAGCTAAGTCTGTTCACAATTGTATTTTGTCGAAACTGTATTTATCTTTCGGTGTGTGAAGTTATTGTGTGCAACTTTGGTTGTTTCTCGGTGTTTATCTTTCATAAATTGATCGTCTGTTTGCCGTGTCGTGTCTTGAGGCCTTGTACAGTGTGCACTGTACAACCTTGAGGCTTTGTTTTTCTCTCAGCGGTCCGTCTTTTGTGATCCAATAACTTTCGTTCTCTGTATTCCCAGTCTTTTCACCCATAGCCTACTTCCTTGTGTAAATCTCAACTCAAAAAAAAAAAAAAAAAAATTCCCTTCTCTGTTCTCATTCGTTTATTCATTCTTATTCGTTCGTTCGTTCTTCGACCACGTGTTTCTCCCCCATTTCCCCAGATAGTTTTCACTCATTAACCTTCAATGTTTACACTTTCCCCTCAAGTTATGTATTCCGTCATATTTTATAACACCTTTTTCTTCTTCTTCTTTAAAAGGCTGCTTTCGACTTGCTCACCAAATCAATTCATCCCAAAAAAAATATCCATCTCCTATAGTGCCTTTTTTCTACATTCCCTAAACTCTCCTGCACTCCATCCTCCATCCAGCGTCCTTAAACGTATTTTTAACTCGAAGGTCACAAGAAACTCATTTTGCAATAAATGTTCGTTTCCCATAAATCGTACACTTTCAAAAATCCAATCTCACCCCTCCCCTCCAAATCTTCCCCATAACCCCTCCCCTCCAAATCTTCCCCATCACCCCTCCCCTCCAAATCTTCCCCATCACCCATCCCTTTCAAATCTCCCCCCTTGCCCCCTCCCTCCTAAACTACCCCCTCACCCCTCCCCGCCAAGACGCCGCCTCGCCCCTCCCCTCCTAGACTCCTGCCTCACCCCTCCCCTCCAAATCTCCCCCATATCCCATCCCTTTCAAATCCCTCCCCTTGCCCCTTCCCTCCCAAACTCCCCCCTCACCCCTCCCCTTCAAATCTCCCCACCCTCATTGCTTCTCAATTTCCCCCCTCTCACTCCCCCTCCTCAAAGCGTCCTCCCCGCTTCTTCCCCCTTCAAACTCTCACCTCCATCTCCCCCAACCTTCTGCCTCGCTCTTCCCCCTCCTCAAATAACACCTCATTGTGGCTCACCCAATCACCATCAAACCTTTTGTCCGCCCCATCCTTCCCTTTCTCCGAGCTATTCTGAAATCTCTGACACACCTTCAACAGCTCTCCCTACCTCTTCCACCTCCTCCACATCTTACCCTACCCCTCCTCCCCCCTGTTCTGTATCTGATGCTCCCCCTTCCTCTTCATTAACGGTATGGACCTCAAACATCCGGGGCCTTCGTTCAAACTTAACTGATCTCTCCATACAGGTTGCTTCTGTCAAACCAGACGTGATCTGCTTAACAGAAACTTTCCTCCTTTATGATGTCTCTGATTCCATAGTATCTCTCCCGGGCTACTCCCTCCTCCGGTATGATAGACCTGAGCCTCGTCCTGGAGGCGGGGTTGCTATCTTTATCAAAAACTCTCTTCCTCACTCGCCCTGCACTGCACTCTCTCCACCTCACCCCCAGGAATACCTCTGGCTACGGCTTCCCCTTCGCTCCCACCTCTTGTTCATATGTGTGTTGTACCGTCCACCAAACAGTGATGACTCCATCTACATCTCGCTGTCTGATGATATGGACCAACTTCTATCTACTCATCCCAACTCTCTCTTCCTCATATGTGGTGATTTCAACTGTCATCATGCCAGTTGGCTGGGTGTGGGTACCTCTCTCACCAGCCATGGCTCCTCAGCAAAGGACTTCTGCGACTCACTGGGACTGACACAATCTGTCAATTTCCCGACCCGGATCTCAGTCAACGGAACATCTTCTCTTCTGGACTTGGTTATGACTAACTTCCCTGAAAATGTCTGCTGCTCTTCTTCTGCTCCGATCGGATCATCTGATCATGTCCTTGTTAAAGTGGACATCTCTCTGACCATCCTCAGGGAGCCTGCTCAGCGTCGACGAGTCTGGCATTTCACTCAGGCCAACTGGCACGGTCTTCAAGCAGCCATCAATCATCTGGACTGGTCTCCCATCTCTACCACCTCTGACATCAACTCATCCTGGGAATTCTTCCAAAGTAAATTGCTCTCTCTCATGCACAGATTTATCCCATCTCGTCTTCAGTTGTCATACCCTTCCTCCCGTCCATGGTACACGGAATCTTGTGGTGAGGCTGTTGCCCAGAAACAACTTGCCTTCGTCTCCTGGAAAGCAAATCCAACGGAAGGAAATCTCATTTCCTTTCACAAAGCCCGAAACAAGTGTGTGTCCACCCTCAGGAGAGCCAGGAAACAATATCTCTCCGTTCTCAAGACCGAACTCTCTTATCTGTCTCCCTCTTCCAAATCCTGGTGGCGTCTGGTCAAATCCGTTTCTGGTGTTTGTTCCCCCTCCATCCCCTCCCTTACCTCAAACGGCTACACAGCTGACTCCGCACGTGAAAAAGCTGAATGCCTCAACTCTGTGTTTGCCTCTAAATCTTGTGTCCCAAACCCATCCCTCTCTGTACCCACCATACCCAGTCGTACCCTGCTGCTCCTGGACTCCGTGTCCTTTCCTCCTGACAAGGTGGAAAAGCTTCTGTCAACCCTCGACTCTGATTCTGCAACTGGACCCGACGGCATCAGCCCACGGGTCCTAAAATCCTGCTCTGCTGCTCTATCTCACCCTCTCTCTGTTCTCTTCACCCTCTCTTTTGCTCAAGGTCAACTGCCATCTGCTTGGAAATCAGCCAACATCACCGCTTTGCACAAAAAAGGTGCAAAAACAGATCCTAGCAACTACAGACCAATCAGCCTTCTCCCAATTATCAGCAAAGTCATGGAATCCATCATTGCTTCGGATATGAAATCTTTCCTCTTCTCCAATGGCTTGATCTCTGATCATCAATTTGGTTTCAGACCAGGTCACTCTACTCTGGACATGCTGCTTCTGCTGTCTCAACAATGGATGGAGGTCCTCAATGCCAAACAGGAAATTAGAGCTGTCTCCCTCGACATATCATGTGCCTTCGACACGGTCTGGCACCCCGCTCTGCTCACCAAACTCTCCTCCTTTGGTATCCATGGAAATCTCCACGCATGGCTGGCGGACTTCCTCTCTAGTCGTCGTCAACGTGTGGCCCTGAATGGGTTTCTCTCATCTCCTCTTCCTGTTCAGGCTGGAGTTCCCCAAGGCAGTGTTCTGGGCCCCGTGCTTTTTCTGGTCTTCATCAATGATCTCTCTGACTCTCTCGAAAATCCTCTCTATCTCTTTGCTGATGACTCCACTCTCTGCCGCTCCATTCCTCTTCCCTCAGATCGGCAGTCTGCTGCCTCCTCACTCTCTGAAGACCTGGACAAAATCACAGACTGGTCAAACAAGTGGAACATGTCTTTCAATCCTGACAAATCTCACACTCTTACTATGTCTCTCCGAAAAGATCGACTGGACAACCCTCCCATCTACTTTCTCAACAATCCTCTCCAAGAAGTTCTGTCGCTCAAGATTTTGGGTCTCACTATCTGCCATGATCTTTCTTGGGAAAACCACATTTCCAAGCTGGCCTCCAAAGCCAGTCGCCGACTGGGCATCCTCCGTCGTGCGAAGTCCTTCCTCGGCACACCTGAGCTCCTCACCACATACAAGGCTTTCATCCGCAGCTCAATGGAATACTGTTCTCCCCTATGGGCCGGTGCTCCTGCCTCACACCTAGCTCGGCTTCACGCTGTTGAAACCAAAGCTTTCAGAATTATTGGAATCTCCCGCGATGAAGCTATCTCTGAGGGCCTTTCACTCACTCACCGCAGGCAGGTAGGTGGTCTTTCTGTCTTCTACCGACTCCTCTCCGGCCTTGCACCCCCAGCTCTCTCTGTGCTCTGTCCCCCAAATATTCCTACAGGTCGCACAAGATCTGCCAGCAACCCTCTGATGGTTAAACTGCCGAAATCTCGGCTCTCTGCTCACCTTCACTCTTTCATTCCTCTTTTCTCCCGCCTCTGGAACAAACTCCCTCACTCCCTTCAATCCCACTCCTCCCTCCAGGTCTTTAAAACAGCTGTTCACCACCATCTCTTATCTTCCCCCATCCAAAACCTTGATCTTTTCTACCCCCGCTAATTCACCCCAGATCCACCTTGTTTGGAATTCCAACTTCTTTCCTGGAAGTCCTGGCAGTGTCCATATGTTTTATACCTCTCCCACCGCCCCCTTCCCACGCCCCCCCCCCCCCAAAGCCCTCGCCCTCTCTCAGATCTCTCGATGTCTCCATGTCTCTCGGTCCCTGCTCTCAAATGTTGTGTTTGTGTCCTTCCCCCTCTCTCCCCATCTTGTCTACCGCTCCCTATGTTATATGTTTTATGTGTCGGTTTGTCTTTCTGTGTGATTAATGTTCGCTCTTTCACGAGCCTCGACCTTGTATACAAAAAAAAAAAAAAAAAAAAAAAAAAAAAAATCCAAGTTGGCCGCCAAAATATTTGGATTTCACCATTTTGATGACATATTTTCTTTTAATGAATCATTTTACATTTTTTTCAAGATGCTAAACTATGGTGTATCAAATATAAATAATATAGAAAAACTCTATAAATAGTTATTTTAGTAACAAATAATTTAAAATGGCTGCCAAAATATGTCGATTTTATGAATTTTATTTCATTACATTTTACTTTTAATTTTGAGTGTTTGATGGTATTTTCAGTTAAAAAGAAATATTGTATTTAAAAACATCATGGGCAGCCAAACATCGATGCCGTAGTGAAAGGAAAGTGTGCAAGATGCAAGAATATTTCCATTTTTACCTTATCAAATCATATTCCCATTTACAAAAACATCAACAATCATACTCCCATTCCCATCATATTCCCATCTACACGTTTGGTCAAATAACTGATTGTCAGGACACTGCACAACAATCACTCTTTTCACTAGGATCTTTAGAGGAGCACAGCTCAGCCACATGGATTAAAAAGATTAATTCATTATTTAATCATTGTGACATGAGGGAAGATCATCATATTGTCGTGTCGCCGGAGATCAAGATCCTCGAGCTGACGGATAGCCGTAACGAGCTTCAACTCCGAGGCGTACTCCGAACCTTGGCTGGATTATCTTTGGGGCGCACGGGGAGGCTATCTAGCCTTATCTAATCAGGGGCACAGAGGGTTAATCTGAACCCACAAACAAAGAAACGAAACAAGACAAGAAATGAAAGTCACAAATAATGATTTAATGAAAATAAATGAAAAGACAAAAAAATGTATGTGAGGTAAAAAAACTATTTCCGAACTTGAGACGTCTCTATTCAGACTCGTATACACACAAGGGAAAAACAAAAGTAAAAATAAATTATATTTCGTGTATTGCCAGCCGGCACTTATAGCTTTGCATCCCCAAATGGCTGGTAGGGCCTGTTGGTCGTCGAACCAGAGTCACCGCATGGGAAGCGCAAAAGATGGCGCGGAACCGTGCCCACAGCCAGCCGCCGGCGTGAGGCAAGCAGGCAGGATCCCTCTTTATTTCGCACGTGACTTCCTCCTTCCCCGCAGAGCACCACTGTCAACCAACACCTCCTCCTTCCACGTTGCAAAAGTCCCAAAGCTCCAACACGTCTCCTCACCAGCGCACATGAGACAACAGCGTTCACTCGAGATGACAGCCAGAACGAGAGAGAGAGAGAAAGATCGTGAGACGCGTCTTTTTTCCCTTCAGCTCTCGAATGTTCCACGATGACATCACACGCTGTCCAATCACCGAGTGCTATCCCACCATCCATTGCGCCTACACCAATGACAAAAGCTGGGGCGTTGCCTCCTCGTTACGAGTCGTCGGGGTGGAGCGGGGGGCGGAGTCCAACCTCTGTTCGTGGTGTTCGGATGACGTCGGCGGTCGTGAAGCGGGATTTACGTGCCGATCGGAAAATGTGCTGGACGTTGGTTTGCCCAGACAGCGTTGTGATTGAATGGAGTCATTTGTTATAGTTGTTGTTTGGTGGGCTTTTTTATTGTAATAAAGACGGAGGGAAGATCACAGCAGCAAATTACACACTGGGGAATTCATCTTTAAGCCCTCAAATTACTTAACACAAAGCCATGCCCCTTATGGCGACATGCAAACGCTCTTACCTGGACAGACGGCCTACTTAGTTACATCGAGATTCCTCTAAGCGACACTCGTAGCATTCTAATCTACACGATTCTATCTCGACTAAGGCATTTCATTGTTTACCCCAACAAACGTAACAATATGTTTCAACATCCTCGAGGCTTGGCACATTGGTGCATACACCTTGCCACTATTCACATCTGGTGGAACAATCTAGCCCATGCTTCCTGCAGATACACTGTCTGGTGCTGCACCCCATCTTACAATTATTACACATCACCAACTCCAGCAGTTATATTGGGGCTGCTTCCTTGTCTGTTAGGACTGGCCGGTACTTCCCACTTTGGTCGTAACATCCCCAGTCTCTGGTTACATATATGATCACCGTGCCTCTTTCACTGCTGCACTTGCAGATAGATGAGCATTCTGTGGAACTTGGCAGCTGCTGGGGTTGGGGAAAGCACCTCTGGCTGCACACATGATGTATTACTGCCTACCTTCTGATTGAATCGTTGCAGTTGGAGGAAATCCAGCTTGTCACCTGCTTGCCCTTTGTATTAGCAGACTATGGCATTCTCCACTGCAGCTACTACTCTACAGTGCCTTCAGAAAGTATTCACACTACTTGACTTTTTTCACATTTTGTTGTGTTACAGCCTGAATAAAAAAAATGGATTAAATTGAGATTATTTTTGTCACTGATCTACACGCCGTAATGTCAAAGTGGAACTTTTTTTTTAGAAATCTATTGCAAAATAATTAAAAATGAAGAGCTGAAATGTCTTGAGTCAATGAGTATTCAACCCCTTTGCCATGACACTACAAATTAAGTTCAGGTGCGTCCAATTTCCTTTGGTCATCCTTGAGATATCTCTTCAACTTGATTGGAATCCACATGTAGCCAATTCAATTGATTGGACATGGTTTATAAAGAAACACACCTTTCTACAGTATATAAGATCCCACAGTTGACAATGCATGTCAGAGCAGAAACTATACAATGAAGTCCAAGGAACTGTCATTATGACTCCGACATAGAATTGTAAGGAGGCATAGATTTAGGGAATGGTATAAAACAATTTCTAGAGTTGAAAGTTCCCAAGAGCACAGTGAGCTCCATCATTAGGAAATGGAAACAACATGGAACTACCCAGACACTTCCTAGAGCTGGCTGTCCGACCAAACTGAGCAACAAGGCAAGAAGGAACTTGGTCAGGGAGGTGGCCAATAACCCAATGACCACTCTGATAGAACTATATAGTTCCTTGGCTGAGATGGGAGAACCTGGGGGAAGAACAACAGTCTCTGCGGCACTTCACAAATCTAGGCTTTATGGGGAGTGGCCAGACGGAAGCCACTACTGAGAAAAAGGCACACGACAACACGGCTGGAGTTTGCAAAAAGGAACGTGAAAGACTGAGAGCATGAGACAAAATATTATGTGGTCTGATGAGATGAAAATAGAACTCTTTGCCCTGAATGCAAAGTGCTACGTCTGGTGGGAAACAAGCACAGCTCATCACCATATAACACCAACCCTTCCGTGGAGCATGGTGATGGCAGCATCATGCTCTGGGGATGCTTTTCAGTGGCAGGGACTTGGGGGCTTGTAAGGATAGAGGGAACAATGAACGAAGCCAAATACAGGCAAATCCTTGAGGAGAACCTGCTTCAGTGTGGAAAAGACCGAAGAGTGAGGCAAAGATTTACATTCCAACAGGACAATGACCCCAAGTATGCAGCCAAAGCAACACTGGAATGGCTTCAGAAGAAGAACGTAAAGGTCCTTGAGTGGCCCAGCCAAAGCCCAGACTTGAATCCCATTGAGAATCTGTGGAAAGACTTGAAGATTGCTGTTCACCAACGCTCCCCATTCAACTTGACAGAGCTTGAGAAAATCTGCAAGGAGGAATGGGAGAAACTCATCAAATCCAGAAGTGCAAATCGGGTAGAGACATATCCAAGAAGACTCAGATCTGTAATCACTGCCAAAGCTGCTTCTACGAAGTATTGTCTCAGGGGGTTGAATAGTTAGGCAAATTAGATATTTCTGTTTTTCTATTGTAATTATTTTGTAAAAATTTCCACTGACATTAGTGTATTATGTGTAGATAATTGCCAAAAAAAAAAATCTAAATTCAATCCATTTAAAATTGAGGCTGTAACACAACAAAATGTGAAAAAAGTCAAGGGGTGTGAATATTTTCTGAAGGTACTGGATTTTTGTGCTGTTTGGATCTCTGAATACTTCAGCCTGTCATCCTAAATCACTTGATTGGTGCACATCAGCTTCAATGCAACTCCATTTCCCAGTCCATAGATGTGGGATGTTGTATCGCATCCAAGGATAGCGTGCACAGATAATACATTGTTACATACTTGTGGGCCAAGTATAGTTTTCAGAAGAGCAATATTGCAGCATCTTCGTGCCCTTTTCATGACTTGGCGGGGTTCTGGTCGAAAGTATATATTTTGGTGTGCTGGGCTCTGAGTGAAAACAGAGCAGCATCAGAATATCTGTGTCATCTGCAATGAGGATAGTTGGCTTAGTCACTCTATCAGCAATAGCAATGGCAGTCTGCACAATTAGTAGATCTGCATCTGCCCCAGCATCTTCTGTGTGTCATCCATGATGGTCAAGGTGATCATTGAGCAGGGTGATGAAACTTTGCTTTTGCTCCTTGTTGGAAAGGAAGTCTTCCTTTCATCATTTGAAAACCATAAACCCTGAGAATTATACAGTTTGTACAACATGCATCCCTGTTCGGCTTTGCTATGTTGTTGTTTTTTTGTGCTTGGCCCATCTACATGAGCATGAAACGTCAGTACTGGTCAACTACAGCGACTTGCCACATATCTGATGCATTGCTGGCATATCTCGTCATAGGTTGAACCACGATTCCATGGGATTCTGTGCAGCAATGCTCCACCATCTAATATCACCATCTGTATGGGGTTCGGGTAGTAGTAATATGACAAACGCATTCGGATGAGTTTAATCCATGTGCAACAGGCAACGTAAGCTGTTTCACGATCCTTAGAGAGTACGGGCACATGGAGTACATCATGGAGACTGCAGTCCAATTCATGCACTGAAGTTAACAGCTAATGCCACTATCGATGGCAAATTTCAACGTCTGAACTAGTGCTGCCCAAAGCAATGCCAACTAAAGTCACAAGCAATTTATACACGTAATAATAACAAGCAATTAAAGGCCTGATACAGTCTTCCTTCGACACGGTGGGTCATAAGTCCCAGGACACGGTTTTAGGTGATTATACAAGATTTATTTATACCATGTATTTATACCGTTTTCTCCTTTTTTCAGAAAATACAAATAATACATTAAACCAAGATGGCAGACACCAGTCCATTTACAGTAGAAGAGAGACTGGTAGCAGTGGTGTGGTACCATGAGGGGAGAAACACAAATAAGACAATGAAACAGGTGCAAGAAGACCTCGGGGAGTGTTTTGGAATGGCAGCACCGTCAAAATGAAATCTTCATCTTTGGGGGAAAAGGCATTTCAGACCAGAAGTGTACTTGCAGCAAGAAGGGTTTGTGAGTACTTTCAGCAATGTATTACTGGAGCGTTTGAATCGTTTTGCACAAATGCCAGACTCTTTCCCAAAGCTACTATCCCAGGATTGCGACTTCAGCTTCTGCTCACTGGGTGCAGCACAGCAGCACAATGAGCAGGAAGGAACCTTGAGATGACAAAGGAACGAGTAAAAGTCAAAGCATTGTTGTTTACATTTTTGGACGAGCTGTCCCGATGCCAGGATGAGCAAAGAGTGCATGCTATCAAAGTGCATGTTGTGCACTCATAACGCATCAGTCCGGTACCTTCAGGGCCAGCGCGGGTCGGAGAGCCGGGGCGAGCCGAGAAAGAAAGACGGAGAGAGATTAGTGTGTGGTGGCCGGAAGGCAGTCGCTCATCACAAGGAGGGCTTAGCGAGCGCCAGTACCGAGTGAGCTTTGTGCACGCTCGACACACTACCCATGTGCGGCACAATGGCGTTCCGAAAAAGAAAAGCTGTGCTGGCAGGAGATGCTTAGTGTAGCTTTGGCCATTCAATAGCTTTAAAGGAGCCGAGCCCTCGTTGCGATGTCGTAATGGGGCAAGAGGCGTTTGAGGGGGAACCAAAGCGACTGTAATTGGCTTCGATTTCCATGTCGGTGTATATGGTATAATAAGGTGTAGATATCGCTCATGACATCGGAGGAAGCATCCATTCCTCATTAGTTTACATGTTAAAGACGAGTATTGGAAAATCGCATGCTTATGAGAAAGGCTAAGTAAGCAAAGCAAACAGAACATTTCTATTATATTCACTCGCACCGAACTCAGGTACTATTTAACGAACTAACGGTACAAATTAACGAACTAACTGTACTATTCAACGAACTAACAGTACCATTTAACGAACTAACAGTACCATTTAACGAACTAACGGTACCATTTAACGAACTAACGGTACCATTTAACAAACTAACGGTACAATTGAACAAACTAACGGTACAATTTAACAAACTAACGGTATAATTTAACAAAATAACAGTACAATTTAACAAACTAACGGTACAATTTAACAAACTAACGGTATAATTTAACAAACTAAAGGTACTATTTAACAAACTAACAGTGCAATTTAACGAACTAACGGTACTATTTAACAAACTAATGGTACTATTTAACAAACTAATGGTACTATTTAACAAACTAACGGTACAATTTAACAAACTAACGGTACAATTTAACAAACTAACGGTACAATTTAACAAACTAACGGTACAATTTAACAAACTAACGGTACAATTTAACAAAGTAACGGTATAATTTAACAAACTAACGGTACTATTTAACAAACTAACAGTGCAATTTAACGAACTAACAATACTATTTAACAAACTAACAGTGCAATTTAACAAACTAACACTACTATTTAACAAACTAACAGTGCAATTTAACGAACTAACGGTACTATTTAACAAACTAATGGTACTATTTAACAAACTAATGGTACTATTTAACAAACTAATGGTACTATTTAACAAACTAACAGTGCAATTTAACGAACTAACGGTACCATTTAACAAACTAATGGTGCAATTTAACAAACTAACAGTACCATTTAACAATCTAGCATAACCATTTAACAAACTAACACTACTATTTAACAAACTAACGCTACTATTTAATGAACTAACGCTACTATTTAATGAACTAACGGTACCATCTAATGAACTAATGATACCATTTAATGAACTAAAAGTACCATTTAATGAACTAGCGGTACCATTGAATGAACTAGCCGTACCATTTAACGAACTATCAGTAATATTTAACAAACGAACGGTACCATTTTACAAACTCATGGTATCATTTAATGAACTAAAGGTACCATTTAACAAACTAATGGTACAATTTAACAAACTAACAGTGCAATTTAACGAACTAGCGATACTATTTAACAAACTAATAGTGCAATTTAACAATCTACCATAACCATTTAACAAACTAACGCTACTATTTAACAATCTAGCATAACCATTTAACAAACTAACGCTACTATTTAATGAACTAACGGTACCATTGAATGAACTAGCCGTACCATTTAACAAATTATCAGTAATATTTATCAAACTAATGGTACCATTTCACAAAATCACGGTATCATTTAACAAACTAAAGGTACCATTTAACAAACTAATGGTACAATTTAACGAACTATCAGTACCATTAAACAAAATAAAGGTACAATTTTATGAACTAATCGTGCCATTTAACAAACTAATAGTACTATTTAACAAACTAATGGTACCATAAAATGAACGAATGGCACAATTTTACGAACGAATGATGCCATTTAACAACTAACTGTGCTATTTAATGAACTAGCGGTACCATTTAATGAACTAACAATATCATTTAACAAAACTACTGTGCCATTTAACAAACTCGCGGTACAATTTCACAAATTAGTGGTACCATTTAACAAACTAGTGGTGCCATTTATCGAACTAACGGTACCATTTAATGAACAAGCAGTACCATTTAACAAACTCACAGTACCATTTAACGAAATAACAGTGCCAATTAACAAACTTGCGGTACCATTTAACAAACTACTGGCACCATTTAACAAACTAAGGGTACCATTCAAAAAAACGAACAGTACCATTTAACAAACTAATGGAACCATTTATTGAAATAACAGCACCATTTATCGAACTAACGGTACCATTTAACAAACTCTCAGTAGCATTTAACAAACTCACCGTACCGTTTAACAAATTCACAGTACATTTAAGAAACTCACACTACATGTAACAAACTAACGGTGCCATTTAACAAATGAATGGTACAATTTATCGAGCTAATGGTACCAATTAACGAACTATCAGTACCATTTAATGAACTAGCATTACTATTTAACAAACCAATGGTACCATTTAACAAACTAATGGTACCATTTAACGAGCTAATGGAACCATTTCACGAACTAATGGAACCATTTAACGAACTAATGGTACAATTTAACAAACTAACGTTATCATTTAATGAACTAACGGTACAATTTAACGAACTAATGGTACCATTTAACAAACTAATGTTATCATTTAATGAACTAACGGTACAATTTAACGAACTAATGGTACCATTTAACAAACTAACGTTATCATTTAATGAACTAACGGGACAATTTAACGAACCGGCAGTACAAAACTCCCAGTACCAGTGACATTTGTGGGCTGGCAAGACAGCCAACAAGGATATATAAGAATATACCAGGTACTTTGCTGCAGGAGGATACCATTCGGCCCATTATGGTTGTGCTAAACCAACACCAGATACCACCAGACATCCACACACAAGCTTTTTCACATCCACACACAAGTCCTGTCATATTATTATTGTATCCCTCTCTCTCCAATTCTTCTTGGTACCTCATTCCAATTTAAACATGTTTACTCTTTTTGTTGCCACTCCCTTTCCAAGGAAGCCATTCCAAACCCGAACTGACCCTTGCCTTATTACTTTCCTAACTCATCTTCCTTACTCTCAGGCTGTGGCTTCTGGTCCCATCACTGTCTATTTTGCTGAAAATCTCTTCTGCACTTATTCCTTCTCTACCCATCATTAACTTAACCATCTCTATTATATCCCCTCGTCACCACCTCCATTTTAATGTTTGTAGTCGTGTCTCCTTTAGGCCTCCTCATCGTCTAGTTTATCAACAATCTAGTAGCTCGACACTGTGCCCTCTCTATGGCAGCTTTATCCTTCCTCAGTGTACCAAACTTGTACACACTCTTCCAGATGAGGCCTCACTAAATTCCTCTTGGTTCACGAGTTATCAAGTGACCACTATATTCGTCATGTGTGTGCGTCTGTCTGTGTGTGTGTGTGTGTGTGTCTGTGTGTCTGTCTGTCCGCAGCATAACAACCCGATGATATCATCCGATCTTCATGAAACTTGGGTGGGAGGTTCATATCATGATCTAGTTGTGTCCTGCCTAGAGTGGGCGTATTGCGCCCATTGTGGGCGGAGCCACGCCCGAAAAAGATGTCTTTTTAGGGGGTAATCGAGTTCAAGCTACATCTTCTCCGAGGGGTTTGGTGGAATCTGACCGGGGTTTCGATATTTGGTTCGGCCAATGTCATGTGTCTAGCCCCACGGAGCTCGATTTTTCATTTTTTTCATTTTTTTTTTTTTTTTCATTTCATTTTTCACCGAATTTTCGGTATTGTGTAGCTAACTAACCTCATAACTGATTATACATTATTTTCTATCTCATTTCAAGGTCAGTAACCTTCGTTTTGACATTTCCGGGCCTGGCCTGTCTGGGCCTGTTTCGGTTATAGTCCGTCCTTTGTCATTGAATACCACTCGCTCGTGAACCATCGTCGTCTTCTGACTTGTACAATGTTATAACCACCTCTTTTGATATAACAAATACAACCTAAAATCCCATTTACCTATAGCTACCTGGCACTGTGCTGTCTGCTTATGCCCCACATCTATTACCACCCCTTCATCCTTCTGTGTGACATGCTCCAAGATTGCTCCTTCAATCATGTGATCTCTATTTTCATTATTATTTGTTGAATTCAAAACAAGGTTTGTTCGAACAGTGGATGCAAATGTCACTCACTCATTCATTTTGTCTGTGCCATGTGACTGCTGCCTTGCATCAATGTTGGGAGCACGGCTGTGCCACGAAGGCCAATGCCACCTGTTGCATATACATTGGGTGTTCACAATGTCTTGTCACCCTTATGCAACTCAGGATTTAGCTCTAATACAGTTACATTTCTGTTGCATATACTTCTTTTTTTTTTAATAGGGTGTATAGGAGGATGGATGAACCCAGGAGAATTAAAGGAGGATGGATGAACTGAGGGAGAAGATTGGTGTGAAAATGAGCTTACTGGGAGATTGGTGAAAAGACAGCTGACGTGGGCTGGTCATGTGGTGCGGATGGGGGAAGAGAGAATGGCAAAGGGAGCAGATAGGTTGATGGAGCAAAGTAGGAGGAAAAGAGATAGACCGTGGTTGAGATGGGAGTATTGTGTGAAGAGGGATATCAGTAAGGTGGGGGTGGTTGGAGAGTGGAGAGAGTTGGCTGAGGACAGAGGAGAGTGGAGTATCATGGTCAAGGCAGGGCAGGAGCTTGGTGCCATTGGACCTCACTCCTTATAAAGGGAAGTGAAGGACAATAAGAAGAACCTACATTTATTACCTAATATGACATTACATTACATGTCCCATTAATAACATTACATAGATCATGCATCCAATAGATCTGTTTGTGCACTGTCAATGACAGAGAATGTTTCTGTGCCAGGTTCTGTGCGACATTTTCCGGAGCATGTGAGGGGTTACCAACATGCGATCTTGAATCCCATTGGTCGCTGCATTTTCAATTGGTCTGAACAAAAAGAAAATCGGTTAGTCTTTTACTGGGTGGGGTGACATGAGATTGTGGATACCCTGTAGGTTATGGCAGGAATTTATAATTTGTTCAGGGTGCTGGGGATATGCAGTATCTAGCTAAGAAAATAGGGTGCTGGAATGTGACTAAGGAAATAGAGAATAGGAAGAGGACATACGCAAAATATTAAACATTACAGCAAGGCCTCTGACTTCAATGATCTTCAATGATCTCTCTGACTCTCTTGAAAATCCTCTCTATCTCTTTGCTGATGACTCTACTCTCTGCCGCTCCATTCCTCATCCCTCAGATCGGCAGTCTGCAGCCTCCTCACTGTCTGCAGCCCTGGACAAAATCACAGACTGGGCAAACAAGTAGAACATGTCTTCCAATCCTGACAAATCTCACACTCTTACTATGTATCTCCGAAAAGACCGACTGGACAACCCTCCCATCCACTTTCTGAATAAACCTCTCCAATAAGTTCTGTCACTCAAGCTTTTGGGTCTCACTATCTGCCATGATCTTTCCTGGGAAAACCACATTTCAAATCTGGCCTCCAAAGCCAGTCGACTACTGGGCATCCTCAGTCGTGCGAAGTTCTTCCTTGGCACACCAGAGCTCCTCACCACATACAAGGCTTTCATCCGCAGCTCAATGGAATACTGCTCTCCCCTCTGGGCTGGTGCTCCTGCCTCACACCTAGCTCGGCTTCACGCTGTTGAAACCAAAGCGTTCAGAATCATTGGAATCTCCCGCGATGAAGCTAACTCCGAGGGCCTTTCACTTACTCACCGCAGGCAGGTTGGTGATATTTCTGTCTTCTACCGACTCCTCTCCGGCCTTGCTCCCCCAGCTCTCTCTGGGCTCTGCCCCCCAAATATTCCTACAGGTCGCACAAGATCTGCCAGCAACCCTCTTATGGTTAAACTGCCAAAATCAAGACTCTGCTCACCTTCACTCTTTCATTCCTCTTTTCTTCTGCCTCTGGAACAAACTCCCTCACTCTCTTCAATCCCACTCTTCCCTCCAGGTCTTTAAAACAGCTGTTCCCCACCATCTTTTATCTTCCCCCATCCAAAACCTTGATCTTTTCTACCCCTGCTAATTTCACCCCAGATCCACTTTTTTGAAATACCAACTTCTTTCCAGGAAGTCCTTGCAGTGTCCACGTGTCCTATACTTCTCCCACACCCCCCCCCCCCTGCCCACGCCTTCTCCCCCCAAGCCCTCTCCCTCCCACAGATCTCCCGATGTCCCTGCTCTCAAATGTTGTGTTTGTGTGCTTCCCCTTCTCTCCCCATCTTGTCTACCGCTCCCCTTTTTACGTATATACTTTGTGTGTCTGTTTGATTTTTTTTGTGTGATAAATGTTAGCTCTTTCACGAGCCTCGATTCTGCATACAAAAAAGAAAAGACATTATTTAAGTATGTAAGATGAGTGTGTTAAGCAGTGTGTGGGCCCATTCAGGAATAGCACAGCAGAATTATTCATAGACTATGAGGGTGACAATGCAGGATTATTAAATTGTTTTTATTTTTATTTTTTTGCCTCTACATTTATACAGGAGCAGTCAGGGGAACCTCCAATAGCTTCGAGTATGTATTTTGGGGGTGAGCAAGGACTTTTAGAAAAGATCCAAGTGAGAGTAGAGGAAGTGAAGAAACGACCAGGTGTAGAACAGCACCCGGTAGAGCGCATACCTCCACCAGACTCACCCGTTTACATTTTGTATCGCACTGATAGGCCAGATCTGGATCCGGAGCTGAACCAAAATCGAATGAGCTTGTCCTTGTCACAGACCCAATCTTTCCACCAAGTTTAGTCTGAGTCCATCCATAACTTTTTGAGATATCCTGCCCAAAGACAAACAAACAGGGGTGAAAACATAACCTCCGCGCACCTTCGGTGGTTGAGGTAAAATTAAGGGATGATCAAGTTCCAGGGACGGGTAATGTGCATCCAAGAGTATTGCAGGAGGTTGCAGAGCAGATAAGGTGTTAGTGGATATCTTCAACAGCTCATTGGAGTCAGACCAAGTGCTGGAGTATTGGAGAGTTGCAACACCACTATTTAAGAAGAGTTTCAGAGAATAATTGGGGAACAATAGACTATAGCTATAGCTTGAATAAAATTGTGGGGACAGTGTTGGAGACGTTAATTAAGGAATGGGTCGGGAAACATTTAAACAATATCAAACCAATTAAACGTATTCAGCACGAATTTACTCAAGGTAGGTCATGTTTAACAAATTTATTGGAGTTCTATGAGGTAGTTTCTGACTGGTTTCATGAGGAAAGTGTAGTACACTTAGTATATCTAGACTTTAAGAAGGTATTTGGTATGGTACCACATAGTAGGTTGTTAGCCAAGGTGAGGGCTTGTGGAGTGGCTGGTCAGGAAGCTAACTGAATTGGGAACTAGCTCAGTGATAGGAAGCAAAGAGTGGCTGTGAGTGGGAGGATGTAACCAGTGGGGAACCTCAGGGGTCAGTACTAGGACCATTATTATTCATAATTTACATCGATGATTTAGATTGTGGGGTGAAGAGTAGGCTTTACAAATCTGCAGATGACACAAAGCTTGGATGTAAAGTAGATAAGAGGGAGTCTCTGGAAAGAGAGGAGTCTTCCAGAGTAGATAAGAGGGAGTCTTCCAGAGTCTGACTCTCTGGAAAATCCTCTCTACCTCTTTGCTGATGACTCCACTCTCAGCCGCTCCATATCTCAACCTCAGATCGGCAGTCCGCAGCCTCCTCACTCTCTGCAGACCTGGGCAAAATCCCAGACTGGTCAAACAAGTGGAACATGTCTTTCAATCCTGACAAATCTCACACTCTCACTTTGTCTCTTCAAAAAGACCGTCTGGACAACCCTCCAATCTACTTTCTCAATAATCCTCTCCAATAAGTTCTGTCACTCAATCTTTTGGGTCTCACTATCTGTCATGATCTTTCCTGGGGAAAACCACATTTCCAAGCTGGCCTCCAAAGCCAGTCGCCGACGGGGCATTCTCCGTCGTGCGAAGTCCTTCTTTGGCACACCTGAGCTCATCACCACATACAAAGCTTTCATCCGCAGCTCAATGGAATACTGCTCTCCTCTTTGGGCAGGTGCTCCTGCCTCACACCTCGCTCGGCTTCACGCTGTTGAAACCAAAGATTTCAGAATCATTGGAATCTCCTGCGATGAAGGGTTGTCCTCTGAGGGCCTCTTACTCACTCACCACAGGCAGGTAATTTATTTTATTAATTTTTTTGTATACAGGATCGAGACTCGTGAAAGAGCTAACATTTATCACACAAAAAAAAAATCAAACAGACACACAAAACATATCATAAGGGTAGCGGTAGACAAGATGGGGAGAGAAGGGGAAGCACACAAACACAACATTTGAGAGCAGGGACATCAGGAGAGGTTGGTGGTCTTTCTGTCTTCTACCGATTCCTCTCCGGCCTTGTGCCCCCAGCCCTGGCTGTGCTCTGTCCCCCAAGAACTCCAACAGGTCGCACAAGATCTGCCTGCAACCCTTTTCTGGTGAAACTGCCAAAATGCAGCTCACCAATGCATTCTCCGTCGTGCGAAATGCAGCTCAAGACTCTCTGCTCACCTTCACTCTTTCATTCCTCTTTTCTCCCACCTCTGGAACAAACTCCCTCACTCTCTTCAATCCCACTCCTCCCTCCAGGTCTTTAAAACAGCTGTTCACCACCATCTCTTATCTTCCCCCATCCAAAACCTTGATCTTTTCTACCCCCATTAATTCACCCCAGATCCACTTTTTTGAAATACCGACTTCTTTCCTGGAAGTCCTAGCAGTGTTCAAGTTTTTTTTTTCCTCTCCCGCCCCCACCCCCCTTCCCACGCTTCCTCCCCCCAAGCCCTCTCCTTCCCACAGATCTCCCGATGTCCCTGCTCTCAAATGTTGTACTTGTGTGCTCTCCTCTCTCTCCCCATCTTGTCTCCCGCTCCCTTTATTTCGTCTTATGTGTCCGTTTGTTTTTTTGTCATTAATTTTAGCTCTTACACGAGCCTCGATCTTGTATACAAAATAAAAAAAATAAAAAAATTTAAAAGAGAGGTAGTGATCGGATTCAGCAAATGTTGTTGATACTTGCATAGATTGGGCAAAAGATTGGCAGATGCAATTTAACCTGAACAAGTGTAAGGTGCTGGGGATGGGTATTAATCCCCATTTCTTCCTCCATGTCTATACCTGTTCGTGCAACACTTCATGATGAAGTTCAATACCGGTACATTTTAAATATCCGTTTATTTGTTCATATAAATTATAATGCGCATTCACTATTTATACAATCACACTACTTGCTTGCCAGTCTTTCCTTACTACCTGGTGACATCACATCGATACGAGGACAGTTGGCCACTGGGCATGGGCTGACCCCACTTCCAGATGCATTAGGTCCCACCCACAAATGAATGCTAAACCTTTTGGAAGTTAGATTTTTGAAACCAGTGCAGAACGACCCCTAGAGGTGGACGTGAGTAAATCTGAAGACCTTCAATATTATTTTTTATAATTACTCTTTATAGCTAAAGGTGGTTCAGGGGTTAAGTTTGAGTATTAATCAACCAGTGTTTGTATGACACGAAGTAGCAATGTGTGGCGGTAGCACCGGATGTTCAACACCACAGAAACCCACAAAGAGCTTGTGACGTCATGCATCATTTGGCCAAAAAGACTGCTCGTCTCAGTTTGGATTTGACGTTTAGTCTCCTATAAATGAGCAATACTTAAGGTTTATAGCACCGATGGTCGTTTCTTTCCAAGGTAAGTTTCTCTTTTAAAGCATCTATGTTCTAATAGTAATATGGTGTATATTAAACGACATAGAAAATAAGTTTTCATCCATGATTTCTCTGACTCTCTGGAAAATCCTCTTTATCTATTTGCTGATGACTCCACCATCTGCTGTGGCATCCGTCATCCTTCAGACAGGCAGGCGGGAGCATCTTGCCTCTCTTCAGACCTTGAAAAAATCCAGACAAATCTCACACTCTCACTATCTCTCCCCAAAAGGCCAGTTTGGCAAACTCTCCTACCTACTTTCTTAACAATCCTCTTTAAGCAGTCGTCACTCAAACGTTTAGGCCTCTCAGCCATGATATTTGTTGGGCAAACCACACTTCTAAGTTGACCTGTGCAGCATCCTTCATCGTGCAAAGTCTTTCCTCGGCACACCTGTACTCTTGTCTACCTACAAGGCCATCAGCAGCAGCTTGATAGAGTGCTGTTCTTCCCTCTGGGTTGGCACCCTTGCCTCACACCTTGCTCAGATTGCTGAAGTGGAAATCAAGGCCTTCAAAATCAAGACCTTTGGCTCAAAGAGCATGGGAGGAGTTAATTTATTGAATGAAATGGAATCTCCCACGATGAAGCTCAGTATATGTGTCGATCATATGTGGATTCTGTCTTCTACCCTCTGCTCTTTCCGTGCTTCGTCACCCTCTTCTCCCCCCCCGGGTTTCTGCAGGGCTCACACGGTCCACCATCAACCCACTTCTTGTGAAACTCCCCAAATCCAGGATCACTTTTCACCTCCACTCATTCGTTCTTCCTTTTTCCCACCTGTGGAATCAACTTCCACATTCTCTTCAATCTCAATCTCCCCTCAAGGTCTTCAAGACAGATGTTCACCACCATCTCAGATCGTTCCCCATGCAACACCATCATCTCTTCTACCCCCGTTAACCGTCTCCAAGCCCAACTCTTCCAAAGTCTCCTGTTTTATTTCTTGAGAGTTTCTGGCTGTATCTATCTTGTGTCCCCCCTAGCCCCCATTTCCCCCCACATCCCTTATTTATCCCAAGTCTCCCTCTATTTTGTCCCTCGTCCCTGATGTTGGTGTGTTTCTCTCTCTCTTTCACCTGTTCCTTTTGTTTTCTTTGCTACATCCTCATCCATTCTATTTTCAAGCTCATCCACGAGCCTCGACATTGTATACAATAAATAGCCCCGTAGAGGACAGACGGTTATTACTCCCGCCAGGGAGTAATGCATTCGATCGTGTCCGTGTGTGTGTGTTCATGTGTTTGTGAACATGATATCTGGAAAAGTTCTGAACGGATTTGGATGAAAGTTGGTGGGATGATTACCCTTGGGATAAGGAAGAATTGATTAGTTTTTGGTGAAGCTCAGGATATTATTCCGGATCCAGGAATTTTTTGAAGGATTTTTTACCATTGGAAGATAGGGCTCATTTTATTTTAACATTATCTTCTATATATTCTATATTTAACATTGTGATATGAAAATAGTTTTCATATTTGTAGTAAATGTAGTTTAAACTCGTGGTTATGCGTTAGAGCGGTGTATTTTGTTAGCAGCGTCGTCTCCAAGGTTCTTTTTTTTTTCTTCTTCTAATAAAGACATTCTGTCATTTTAAAACCACCAAAGGGTGTATTAGGTTTCCCCGTTTCATAAAATGTATCGGTTGATACGTATAATGCTTTAAAACTGTTTTTGTTTTGTTTTGTTTTTTACCTCAGAAGAGATATTAAAGCGCGGTGCTACGCGTGCTTACTTATATAACAAGAAGGAAGCGGACAACGCGGTAAGTTTAAGAGTCTTTATTATAAGAGCTCACTGTAGCACTGGAGCGCTCCGGGCTGCGCGCCCGGTGTATATCCCGCGGCCACGCCTACTCCTCGAGCGTGGCCGCCGCCCACTTGGTGCGCGGAATGATGCCCTCACGCCAGTGAGCTTTCGTGTCCGCCACACATGCCCCCCCCCCCCCCCCCCCCAGAATTCCCGTGCACCTGGAGGGCCAGTTTGCAGGGCAAACGGATGACCCAGCCGAAGCGCCCTTTGGCGACTGGCGGCGTCCGGGGTGCAGGGATGCCAGCCGGGATGCCTCCGGCTGCACCCGGGATGGGTGCAGGACCGGGGGCGGCATGCCGGCGGGCCTGGGTGGTGCCGGGGGTCCGCCCGCGGGGGGGCGGCCCCGACGCGGGGGCCGAGCCATCGGCGGTGGGTGGTCCACGTCGAGGTGGGCCGGCTTGAGGCGATCCACCGAGACGCGGTCAGGAGTGCCGCCGATGTCCAAGGTGAAATGTTTCACCCCGGTCTCCAGCATGCGGAAAGGCCCGTTGTATGGGGGCCGCAGTGGTGTCCGGTGGGCGTCGTGCCGGACGAAGACGTACTCCGCGGTGCGAAGCTCCGGGGCGACGTGCGTAGGCGGGTGCCCGTGGTGCGCCGTCGGCACCGGGGCGAACCTCTGGGCGGTCTCCTGCAATGCGGAGCGCTCCTGCGCCGCGGACCATGGTGCTGTGGGGTCGGGGAGGAACTCGCCCGGCACCCGCAGCGGTTGTCTGAAGACCAACTCCGTCGCGGATGCGTGCAGGTCGTCCTTGGGCGCCGTCCGGAGGCCCAGCAGGACCCAGGGGAGACTGTCGACCCAGCCGCCGTCGCTGAGAGTGGCTCGGAGCGCGGCCTTCAATGAGCGGTGGAACCGCTCGCACAGGCCGTTGGCCTGGGGGTGGTAGGCCGTGGTTCGGTGCAGCTGGACCCCGAGCCCCCGTGTGACCGCCCCCCAGAGCTCCAAGGTGAACTGGGGGCCGCGGTCGGACGAGATGTCCGAGGGGGCGCCGAACCGGGCTACCCAGGTGGCAATGAACGCCTGCGCGATGTCCGCCGCCGTCGTCGCCGCCAAAGGCACGGCCTCCGGCCACCGGGTGGTGTGGTCCACCATTGTCAGGACATGGGTGAAACCCCGCGAGGGGGGCAGAGGTCCCACCAGGTCCACGTGCACGTGGTCGAACCTACGTGCCGGCACCGTAAATGGTGCAATGGGGCCTGGGTGTGCCGGTGCACCTTCGCGCGCTGGCACGCGAGGCACCTCCTGGTCCAGCCGCGGACGGCCTTCCGGAGGCCATGCCAGATAAACTTGTCGGCGACCAACCTCTGGGAGGCCTTCGTGCCCGGGTGGGACAGGCCGTGGATGGCGTCAAAAACCTGGCGCTGCCAGCCCGCAGGCACGATGGGGCGAGGCCGCCCGAGGGAGACGTCGCACAAGAGGGCCGCGCCGTCGAACGGCACCTCGGTGACGCGGAGGCCCGTGACGGCGGTCCGCAAGGCCTGGGTGCCGGGGTCGGCGGGCTGGTCCGCCGCCATCCGGGCATAGTCGATGCCACGGTGGACTGCGTGGGCGACGGACCGGGAAAGACAATCCGCCACCGGGTTGTCCTTCCCCGCGACGTGCCGGATGTCCATCGTGTACTCGGACACGGCCGAGAGGTGACGCTGCTGCCGAGCCGACCACGGCTCGGCGACCTTGCCCATTGCAAAGACCAGTGGCTTGTGGTCGACGAAGGCCGTGAACGCACGGCCCTCAAGCAGATGGCGGAAGTGCCTGACCACCAGGTGAAGCCCGAGCAACTCGCGGTCGAAGGTACTATAACGGCATTCGGGCGGGCGAAGCTGCCGGCTGAAGAACGCCAACGGTTGCAAGGCACCACGCACCCATTGCTCGTGCACCGCGCCCACCGCGTAGTCCGAGGCGTCGGTGGTGAGGGCGATCGGTGCATCGGGCGCCGGGTGCGTGAGCATGGTGGCGTTAGCCAAGGCGAGCTTCGCGCCCGCCGCGTCCTTCTGCTCGGTCCAGGTAACGTCACCTTTGCCCGGCTTGCCCCGGAGGGCCTCGTGCAGGGGGCGCAGGAGCTGGGCGATGCGGGGCAGGAACCGATGGTAAAAGTTTACCATGCCCAGGAACTCCTGGAGCCCCTTTATCGTGCGGGGGCACAGAAACCCCTTCACCGCCTCCACCTTGGCCGGTAGGGGGACGGCCCCGTGCCTGGTGACGCGGTGCCCCAAAAAGTCGATGTCGGCGACGCTGGACCGGCACTTGGCAGGGTTCACGATGAGGCCATGCTGGCCCAGACGTTCGAAGAGCGTGCGGAGATGGTGTAGGTGCTCTTCGCGGGACGCGCTGGCGACGAGGATGTCGTCCAGGTACACGTAGACGAAATCCAAGTCGTGCAAGATGCTGTCCATTAGGCGCTGGAACGCCTGAGCCACATTTTTCAAACCGAAGAGCATCCGAAGAAATTCGAAAAGGCCGAATGGCGTGATGACCACCATCTTCGGGATGTCCTCCGGCCTGACGGGGACCTGATGGTAGCCGCGTATGAGGTCCACCTTCGAAAAGAAGGACATGCCCGCCAACCGGGCAGAGAAGTCCTGGATGTGGGGGACGGGGGTAGCGGTCGGGGGTGGTGGCGTCGTTGAGGCGCCGGTAGTCCCCGCACGGTCGCCATCCCCCGCCGGGCTTTGGTACGATGTGAAGCGGCGATGCCCAAGCACTCTCGGAGCGCCGCACGATGCCGAGCCGCTCCAGCATAGCGAACTCCGCTTTAGCTACCGCGAGCTTCGTCGGCTCGAGGCGGCGTGCCCGGGCGTAGACCGGTGGCCCGGCGGTGGGGATGTGGTGTTCCACCCCGTGCTTGACGGCCCCCGCTGAGAAGGTGGGCCACGTGAGGGCCGGGAAACCCGCGAGGAGGCGGGTGAATTCGTTCGCTGCCGGAAGCGTACAGATGAACCTGGCCGGAACCGAACCGCTCAGCAAGCCGCTCGGCGAGCCACTCGATGAGCCGCTCCGGGAGCTGCTCAACGAGGCGGGCAGCGCGCAAGCGAGCGAGCTGAACGTCTCAGCCTGGACAAGCCTCCTGTGCTTGACGTCCACCAGTAGACCATTGGCACACAGGATGTCCGCGCCGAGCAGTGCCATAGGCACGTCGGCAGTGACGAACGACCACCGGAAAACCTGCCCTCCGAACCGCAGAGAAAGGCAGCGTTTTCCGTACGTGCGAATGGACGTACCGTTGGCAGCAAGCAGCGTGGGGCCCCGGCCCGTAGACTGCTTGCCGGACGTACCGGCGGGAACGACACTCACCTGCGCTCCCGTGTCGCACAGGTAACGGCGCCCGGATAAGGTGTCCGTGATGAACAGTAGGCTGTTTGCACGGCCGGCACTCAGTGCCACTACCGAGGGCCGGCCCGGGCGTTTCCCGACCTGCCGAATGAGCACGGCGGGCGACATTGCCGAGCCTTGTGGCCGAACTGGGCGTGGAAAAAAACACCAGGTTTGCGGCGAAGGCGGCGGAGGCCGCGGTTTTCTCCGCAGCGGCGGCGGTGGGCGGGGCGTGGCGGCGGACACGAAATGCGCATCAGCCTCGAGATCCACGAGGTGTGGTGCATCAGCATCAGGGTCAGCCCCGAGAGCCGCGATGGCCGCGCCAAAACTCGCCTGGGTGTCCAAAGCCGCGAAGAACCTGTCGTCCTCGGCAGCGAGAGCTCAGGGTTCCGTCGTCGCAGAACCGGCCAACGCGAGGTGGACTCGTGCCGGCAGCTGGCGTCGAAACAACGCCCGGAATAGAGCGTTCGGGGTTTCGTCGCCCATCAATGACAGCATATGGTCCATGCGGACCGACGGTCGCATGTCACCAAGCTCGGGGAGGTCCAGGAGGCGGTCGGCCCGAGCGTCCACCGTGAGGCCGAACGTGGCGAGGAGGAGACGCTTGATCGCCTCGTACCTGCCGTCGGCCGGTGGGTTCCTCAGGACTGACACGACGCGGGCGGCCGTGCCGGGCCCGAGGGAGGCGACCACGTGGCAGTACATGGTCTCGTCCACCGTGATGCCTCGAAGTCGGAACTGGGCTTCCGCCTGCAGGAACCATACTTCAGCTTGCGCCTCCCAGAACTCAGGGAGCTTGATCGTAACCGCGTTGTTTGCCATTGCGATGGCGTATTCGGTCGGTCAGCGATGGCTGATCCAACGTCGGAGGGTCACCAATAAAGCGCGGTGCTACGCGCGCTTACTTGTATAACAAGAAGGAAGCGGAGAACGTGGTAAGTTTAAGAGTCTTTATTATAAGAGCTCACTGTAGCACTGGAGCGCTCCGGGCTGCGCGCCCGGTGTATATCCCGCGGCCACGCCTACCCCTCGGGCGTGGCCGCCGCCCACTTGGTGCGCGGAATGATGCCCTCACGCCAGTGAGCTTTCGTGTCCGCCACAATATCAACATTTACCTCAGCGAATGTCAATCGCGGTGTCAGTATTTGATGAACTTATAAAGACTTAGGTGAGTTATAAGTGTGACAAGCGTGTGCACGGGATTCTTTCCAGAAGAATGAGTGGTCGCATTAGCTTGTACGACTTAAAATGAGCAAGTTTTGTTTTGACGTTTGGGCCAGTTTTACATGGAATGAAACGAACGTTTTCCTGGCTTACAATAATTTTATTTGAAGTCACACATGCCTCAAAATACACTCACCTACATGGAATTGAACGCTGAATCCGAAAATGTAAGTGAAATTGCCTTGTTTTTTTTAAACATTATCTTCTATATATTCTAAATATATATCTGTGCAGTGTCTGTCTTGTGTTGTCTTGTGTTGTCACTGAACTACTCCCTCAAACTTTTGTGAAATCGTACAATTCCAACTTGACCCACGCCGGGAGTATGCGCTCCACTGAGTGGCGTTCTAGTTTCCCCACAGTTTCTGAGAAGATTTTAAAATAAATTACCGCAATTTGAGGCACAACCCCACTTTTCAGTCCCTTATAGAGGATGAATTCGAATGGGGAGCACAACCCCATGAGACCTTCCTGTCCTGAAGTATTGTACCAAATTTGGTCCATATCGGTCCAAATTTGGTCCATATTAGTGAATATGAGGGATTAGGGGAGGGAGCCCGTGGTCCCCTTTCGGGGGGAAATACGGCCATGAGGAGCACAACTTAAGGTTTTTTTTTTGGTTTTTTTTGTATACAGAATCGAGGCTCATGAAAGAGCTAACATTTATCACACACAAAAAAAAATCAAACAGACACACAAAACATATAATAAGGGGAGCGGTAGACAAGATGGGGAGAGAAGGGGAAGCACACAAACACAACATTTGAGAGCAAGGACATCGAGAGAACTGTGGGAGGGAGAGGGCTTGGGGGGAGGTGGGAGAGGTATAAAACACATGGACTTCCAGGAAAGAAGTTGGAATTTCGAAAAAGTGTATCTGGGGTGAATTAGCGGGGGTAGAAAAGATCAAGGTTTTGGATGGGAGAAGACAAGAGATGGTGGTCAACAGCTGTTTTAAAGACATGGAGCGAGTAGTGGGATTGAAGGGAGTGGGGGAGTTTGTTCCAGAGGCGGGAGAACAGGGGAATGAAAGAGTGAAGGTGAGCAGAGAGCCGAGATTTTGGCAGCTTAACCATAAGAGGGTTGCAGGCAGATCTTGTGGGACCTGCAGGAATATTTGGGGGACAGAGCCCAGAGAGAGCTGGGGGAGGAAGGCCGGAGAGGAGTCGGTAGAACAGACAGAAAGACCACCAACCTCTCCCGATGTCCCTGTTGTCAAATGTTGTGTTTGTGTGCTTCTCCTTCTCTCCCCATCTTGTCTACCGCTACCCTTATGATATGTTTTGTGTGTCTGTTTGATTTTTTTTGTGTGATAAATGTTAGCTCTTTCACGAGTCTCGATCCTGTATACAAAAAAATTAATAAAATTAATTACTTGCCTGTGGTGAGTAAGTGAAAGGCCCTCAGAGTTCGCTTCATCGTATGGTCCCGATGCCTCGTGGCGAGTTTGGTCTCGATCTGTTTTGCGGTTTTTGAGAAGATTTTGTTGAATTAAATACCAATATTTGGGGCAAAACCCCCCCTTTTACTCCATTTCTACAGGGCGCATCTGGATGGGAAGCACAACCCCATGAGACCTTGCTGTCCAGATGTATGGTACCAAATTTGGTGCATATCGGTCGGGTCGTTTGTGAAGGGAAGATGTTTTCGTCTATGGTGGGGCACTCGGCCCCACTCCATTTCGGAGAAATAACCTAAAACCAAATTGGGTCTCATTCCACTGTGAATAGGTCAGCAATGGTAAATGAATCTAATGGATTCCTAAACATTCTTTGTGGACCAACAGGTAAAAACGTTGCTATTTACGAAGCAAAAATAAGGTGTCGATGTTTCCCGCGGTTTTTCAGCCATTTTTCCTCAGGGGAAACGTCTTCACCAAGAAGGTGACGTCATGAGGATCACCAAGGCCGATTTAAACGCCATTACACAGATATTTGATGGAGGCCTACTTACGAAAATCAATGAGACGAAGGTAAAAATGACAGATTCCCGTCGTTAATACACCTCGTGGTCCCTTTAATAACCGGGGCGGGAAAAGTGTTGATCAGAGTAAACACCACGTGATCGGTGGTCAGGGGCGGCTCCCGACACGACCCCCGAAGCGTCCTCACGATACATTCCAGCGGTGCCGTTAGTGGTTCACACGTTGACCGCAAAAACGCCAAGTCTCCCTTGGGCCTCGGTCCGGCGAACGAAGCCGCGAACTTGCGATCAAGCGACTGCCGGAGCCGGGGAGGGTCGCGCCCAGATGGCTTTTGGCGGGACCGTGAGAGGTGCGAACGGCGTCCGAGCGTTACGTGAGCGCAGGCAGTGAGGAGGTGTAAATGAAGAAGAGGAGGACCCGTGCATGGCTCCGACGTCGACGAATGTCGTTATCAAACGGCAAACACCACTGAAGACAAGAGGGAAATGGATATTCCAGTCGTTTATGAACTACAATGAACAAAGAGAGATAGAGAATAAGAGAGCATGTAGTTTGTGTGTGTTTATGTGGAGGGGCTTGTGTTTGTGTGTGTCCCGCAGGGGCGTCGAGAGGAAGGGTCGCTGCCTCGGGGTCCGAGCCCCTCCCACAATGTTTTTTAAACTACACAGTGAAACCCTCATCGGCTCATCCTCATTTCCTCATCGTTACATTTCAACCCAGAAGCTGATTTTACTTTCTTACCGGAAACAAAACAACATTTACCACTGTTTATGGTAAAGTTTCAAACTTCACAGAAAATGGTTATTAACCAGAAATATGAGTTACAAAGAAATAGGTTTGTATCCTCTTTGTCCAAAAAAAATTATTAACCATCTCCTCACGTATTTCTGTGCCAATCTTATGGAGAAAGTGTTCAACAGTCGAGGGTGCGAAGTGACTCGATCGGTCCAAACGTCCCGCTATCTCCTTTATTTTCGATCATACGGCTAAATAAAAGTGACCATTTGTTTATAAAAAAATTTTTGTTTTTCATTAAAGAAAGTTCCTTAAAAAGTTATAAAAGAGAGAAAGGGTGGGGGTGGCGGTGTTTGCCTCAGTGCCCGGGCTGGCTCTGACGTGTGTGTGTGTGTGTGTGTGTGTGTGTGTGTGTGTGTGTGTGTGTGTGTGTGTGTGTGTGTGTGTGTGTATGTGTGTGTGTGTGTATGTGTGTGTGTGTGTGTAGGTAGAAGGGGTTGTTTGCATGTATGTGGAGGGGGGTTTGTGTGTGTGTGTATGTGTGTGGAGGGGTGTGTGTGTGTGTGTGTGTATGTATTTGGAGGAGGTTAGGTTGTGTGTGTGTGTGTGTGTGTATGTGTGTGGAGGGGTGCGTGTGTGTGTGTATGTATGTATTTGGAGGAGGTTAGGTTGTGTGTGTGTGTGTGGAGGGGCTTGTGTGTGTGTGTATGTGTAGGGGTGTGTGTATGTGTATGTGTATGCGGTGGTGGGGAATGATTGGGAGGATGTTGTTTTTGTATGGGTGTGTGTACACATACAAACACACACATACTATCACACATTCACACACACACACATACTTGTATTTACGGAGTGTGCAGTATGATGTTTTGAACATGCACTGGCGTGTACGAAGAGCAATATACGATCACGTGGTGGAGGAGTCATTTTATCCATCTCTTGTGCTGACTTTTTATTCAATCACCTCCACTTGTTTGTATTCTTCGAGAAACAATATGCAGGACAGGTAATTTGGCATGGATGAGCAAAGAGACACCAAAACAAAGTGCATTTTTAAAGAGGACAAACACAACCTGGTCTCGTTTTGGGGTAATGCATCAACTTGTCTCAGACCACGTGATGAAAAATGAAGATACAGTGTACATGGGATGGTGTTAGCTTCATGGGATGTAATGTGTGTGTGGTCCCTGTAATCATATAAAGCTGTAGTGCTTCCCGAGGATAGGGAGTACATGCATTAAATAGGAAGTTGGGAGAAGTATTACAGCTTTGAGTTACTATGTTGAGCACAAGCTGATGTGTAGAAAGGAGTGTCCTGTTGAGAAGATGTAATCAAAGTACATAAATGAGAAAATGACGAAAAAGTGCTAACCAACAAACATTTGTAGAAGCAAATATTCAATGAAAAAGTGACTGAGAAATCCTTGCCAAGTTAGACTCCGATATCAAAAAGTTACATTCAAAACCGATAAATTGAAGACACCCCGTCCCAACACTCCCATGTAATCATATCAACGGACTACAACAGTTGACCTCAAACCATAATATTAGACTTCACCAACAGAAGAAGCGGATGATTTCAGGCGTGTGTGGAAGAGCGACAGATTCGAAAATTGACGAATGAAATAAATTATTTTCAGTCCACCGACTTCAGGCTCACTTTGCATTGAATGGGATTGTTGAAACACTTGATCGGATACCACAATCCCCATATGGAATTTCCAGTGTCCCAAGGACTACTGCTCATGGTGTCATGGTGCACATGCTTTATGTTCTCCTGTTACACTCTGGTTTCATCGATCACTGGGAGGATAAAGTCTACTTGACAATGCTGAACTGGTATCCCAAAGCAATGGCCAATAATAATTTCAAGATGTACATCCATCCATCATGCCAACATGTAGACGGATGCTTTGTGGAGCATCACAGGCTGTGGGCGTCTTCCACGGCTTCAACCTGTTTCGATATACATACATATATATATATATATATATACATATATACATACATATATATATATATATATATATATATATATATATACACGACCGGTCAAAAGTTTTAGAACACCTCAATTTTTCCAGTTTTTATTGAAATCTACGCAGTTTAATGTCTCAATGTACTCTGAAATTAAGCATAGACCAAATAAACAATTGGAGATAAAAAAAGAAATCATAAAATCATTTTGTTTAACAAAATTTAATTTCAAATTTTGACTCGGCAAAGTAGCCACCTTTTGCAGATATAACTGCCGAACACACTCGTGGCATTCTTTCTACAATGGAAATCACATATTGTTCGGGAAGTTCTTGCCAACACTGTTGCAGAAGTTCCCACAAATGTGTTGCACTTGTAGGTTGCTTTGCTTTCACCCTTCTGTCCAGTTCATCCCAAACCAGCTGAATGGGGTTTAAGTCTGGAGACTGTGTTGACCATTCCATGATTTGAAGCCTACTGTCTTGTTGTTTTCCTCGAAGGTAGTTTTGACATGGCCTGGAGGTGTGTTTAGGGTCATTATCTTGCTGTAGGATGAACCCCTGACCAACTAGGCGTATACCAGAGGGTATTACATGGCGCTGCAAAATGCTGTGGTAGCCCTTTTGGTTCAGGGTGCCAGTCACTCTTTGCAAGTCGCCGACTCTGGATCCAGCAAAAGAGCCCCAGACCATCACGCTTCCGCCTCCATGTTTGACAGTTGGTGTCACACACTGAGGAACCATCCTTTTGCCTACTCGAAGGCGTACAAAAACCCTGCGTGATGAACCAAAGATTTCAAATTTTGATTCATCGGTCCATAGGACCTTCTTCCAGACTTCAGTAGTCCACTGGCGGTGCTTCATGGCCCAGACAAGCCTCTTTTTATGTTGCCATCTTAGCAATGGCTTTCTTACTGCCACTCGACCTGTCAACCCCGAACTCCGCCTGATGAAAACTCGTGCTCGCCAACTTGAAAGACTCCGCAATAAAACAGGTCTCACAGTTCACTCCCAAGCCTACAAGGACCACCTACAACACTACAAAGATGCCCTCTCCCGCGCCCGCTCCGCCTACTACTCTCAAATTATCCACTCTGGCTCCGGAAACCCAAAAGCACTCTTCTCGACAATAAACAAACTCCTCCGCCCCCTGAACACCACCACCCAGTCATTCACAGTAGACAACTGCATCTCCTTCCTCTCTTTCTTCCAACGCAAAATTGACAACATCTACAACAGCTTGACCACCGCCGCACCCGCTCCCCCTCCAACCACCTGCCCCCCCCCCCTTGTCCTGCCATCCCCTGTCGCGGTTCTCCCCAATCTCCCCTACTGACCTCTCTGAACTCCTCATAGGAATGAAAACTGCCACCTGCACTCTTGACCCCATCCCCTCCAGCTTTGTCAAGGCCTCCCTCCCTGCTCTCTCTCCACTTATCATTGCAACAATAAACTCCTCCCTGTCTACAGGCATCGTCCCACCTTCCCTCAAAATTGCTGCTGTTACCCCCATTCTAAAAAAACCTGGACTAAACCCTGACTCCCTAAACAACTTCAGACCCATCTCCAACCTACCCTTTCTGTCAAAAGTTTTGGAACGCGCTGTAGCCACTCAACTCAAACATCACCTCTCTGCCAATAACCTGTATGAAACATTCCAATCCGGATTCCGCTCCAACCACAGTACTGAAACTGCTCTCCTCAAAATCACCAACGACCTTCTCCTCTCCTCTGACGCTGGCAACCTCAACATTCTCGTCCTCCTCGACCTCAGCACTGCCTTTGACACCATCGATCACACCATCCTCCTCACCCGACTTGAATCCACCTTTAACGTTACCAGCACTGCCCTCTCTTGGATTAAATCATACCTCTCTGACAGACGCCAGTTCATCTCCATCAATAACTGCAAATCCCCCACTGCTCCCCTCCCCCAAGGTGTCCCCCAAGGTTCAGTTCTTGGCCCCCTCCTCTTCATCCTTTACCTGTCACCCCTCGGTCACTCGATCCGCCGTCATGGTCTCCAATTCCACTGCTTCGCCGATGACATCCAGCTTTTCATCTCCACCAAGTCCATCTCCACCGCCACCCACTCTATCCTGACAAACTGCATCACTGAAATAAAATCCTGGCTTCAAATCAACTTCCTCAAGCTTAACTGTGATAAATCTGAAATAATCATCATTGGCCCAAAAACGCTCACAAAATCCACCCATAACTTTGCCCTCAACATCGACGGTATCCCAGTATCCACCTCCCCTCACATCCGGAATCTTGGCGTCATCTTTGACCAAACCCTCTCCTTCGACAAATACACTAAACAGATCACAAAGTCGGCCTTCTTTCACCTGAAAAACATTGCCCGTCTCCGCTCATCCCTCTCCTCCACGGCTGCAGAAACCCTCATCCACGCCTTCATCACCGCCCGTCTGGACTACTGCAATAGCCTCCTCTATGGTTCACCCTCAAAAATCACCAATAAACTCCAATACATTCAGAACTCCGCTGCCCGTCTACTCACCCATTCCCGGACCCGTGACCACATCACCCCCGTCCTTTACAAGCTTCACTGGCTCCCCATCCCCCAGAGAATCCAGTACAAAATCCTCCTCTTGACATACAAAGCCCTCCATAACCTGGCCCCATCCTACCTGGCTGACCTCCTCTCCAGACACACTCCCACCCGCAACCTCCGCTCTGCTGGTACCAACCTCCTGACCCCCTCCATCCGGACCAAATTCAGATCCTGGGGGGACAGGGCCTTCTCCATCGCTGCTCCCACCCTCTGGAACTCACTACCTCACACCATCAGAGACTCCTCCTCACTCACCACATTCAAAACATCACTAAAGACCCACCTGTTCAACACTGCATTCAACATTCAACCCACAGCATTTAACCCCTGACTATCTCTTCTCCTTCTCCCTCCTTTTGCTTTAAATATTTCCCTATTGATTCTTGTCTTTTTGCAATTGTGGTTTTCATGTATTGTTATGCATTATGTTTTCCACTCTGTCAAAGCGCCTTTGGGCTACTTGAAAAGCGCTATACAAAATAAATGAATTATTATTATTATTATTATTATTATTATTATTATTATTATTAAACCTGCAGCTCGAAGTCTTCTCTTCACAGTTGAAACTGAGACTTGCTTACTTCGACCAGTGTTAAGCTGTGCTTGAAGCTGTTGTCCTGTGAGCTGCCTATCACGCAAGCTGTTGACTCTCAGAAACTTGTCTTCTGATTCTGTTGTGGCTTTGGGTCTGCCAGACCTCTTCCTGTCAGTTTCCTCCAGTTTCCAATATACTACTTCCTGCAGTGCAATATTGTCCAAATAATGCTTCAGAGGGTGTAATAACAGTCTGTTCCAATACTGCTTTTATACAGACAGGGGGTTTGTAATCATGTAATCAGCAGAGGTTGGGACACCTGTAGGAATAATTGTTTGCATCAACTTTCAAGGCTTAATTTACTTGCATTGCTGCAGAACAGCTGTAAGTTGTTAACCCATTACTTGTTCCCTGAAGAAGGCCTTTTTTTTTTTTTACAATATAACTGCAATTTACATTATTTCCCCGTTTTTGCTAACCTAAGCTTCTTTTTTTTAACCTCCAGCAGTTTACTGCTATACGGAGTGACAAGTGTACTGTTCCATGGCCGCGAATAGGGGGGAAAAAACCGCGATTTCGCGGAACATGGCTGCGAAATGAAGAAAGACCGCGAATTTGCAGGACATTTTTCCGCAAATAGAGAAACATGTCGCATTTTATCAACTGTGAATACGCGGATTCCGCAAATAGTGGAACCGCGAATAGCGGGGTCCGACTGATATATATGTTATATCGATATTATAAAACAGGAGTGTCGATCCGTCATTCCCAAAACAACTCCCTCAGTTTTGGGCTAGCCCCGCCAAACCTTCTGTGGAATGTTTTGAGGTCCCAGCGGATGTTGTAATATAGGTAGGATTTGAATTTATTGATTCATCATTTCCCATTCGCCGTTTTTTTAACCAAAGTCATTCACGAACCAGCTGTCTATGTCTGATATTCGACTAAAGGTGGCACAAGAATGTGGAATTTATTGGTTCATCGTTTCCCATTCGCTGTTTTTTTTTAACCAAAGTCATTCACGAACCAGCTGTCTATGTCTGATATTCGACTGAAGGTGGTACAAGAATGTGGAATTTATTGGTTCTATGGTTTAGTATATATATATATATATATATACTAGCTGAGGTACCCGGCTTCGCCCGGGTTGAATAAGAATAATACAAATATATGATGAAAAGAACATGTATATTTTAGAGCAATATCACAGTACATTTCCTACATGACGTTTTGTCAATTATCAATTTCTCAAAACCTCTTGGTATACAACATTTCTGGTTTTCTTACTTGGTGCCAAGACATAAAGATTGCTTGGTTTTCCAACCCTCGAGCAGCTCACGTACAGCTGGCCATGGGAAGTACCCGGCATTGCCGGACGGGGGAAGGGAGGGGAGGGGGAAGGGGAGGGGAGGGGAGGGGAATGGGGGGGAGGGGAGGAGAGGGTGGGGAGGGGAGAAGAGGGGGAGAGGGGGGAGGGGAGAAGAGGAGGGAGGGGGAGGAGGAGAGGAGAGGAGACGCAATTCCCGCCATTTCCACTCACGATCGAGGCCCTCCACAGTTGCCTTCTATCATTTCGGCCGCGCCTCTTCTTCCTCCTACAACTTCGTCTCACTTCTTTCACTCAAAATGTATGAAATTCTGCCGCATGAAATTATGTAGAGGCCTCGTCGGGGGGATATAAGGTACATAAGGAAGGCGTTGTAACAGAAGAATCAAAATTAAAGTGGAGGAACATGAGGAAATGGGAGCTATTCTGGACCCACAGCCAAACCCGACAAACCATTGCAATACACCCCGAACGTCTAGCGCCGCCACAAACCACCATGGAATTGCAGGTGGCGCGGTTTTTTTAAACCATTGATATTAAAATAAAACGTAGCCTATAACCACCAGGATTTTATGCTGATTCCGAATCTGTGTCTAAAACTTTTCTCCGATGTGTAGTTCTTGAGTTATAAGCGGACATCCAGAAAGACACACATATACACACACACACACACACACACACACACACACACACACACACACACACACACACTCCTCCTTTATATATAGAGATATATATATATATATATAGAGATATATATATATATATATATATATATATATATATATATAGAGATATATATATATATATATATATATATAGAGATATATAGAGATATATATATATATATATATATATATATATATATATATATATATATATATATATATATATATATATATATAGAGATATATATATATATATATATATATATATATATATATATATATATATATATAGAGATATATATATATATATATATATATATATATATATATATATATATATATATAGAGATATATATATATATATATATATATATAGATATATATATATATATAGATATATATATATATATATATATATATATATATATATATATATATATATATATATATATATATATCAGTCACTTTGCGATTTCATACCATCAGTGGTGAACCGCCATTAAGGTATCCCATCCAGCTAAATAAAAATTCTGCTCTGTCAGAGGGTTCTCTTGAGAGCTTGACAGGCAGAGCGTATGTACATGGCAGTGGTCATTACTTGCGCTCATTGAAAGCTGGAAAACTGCACATATATTTGGATATATATATATATATATATATATATATATATATATATATATATATATATATATATATATATATATATATATATAACATATGTACACGAACTATACATACATGAATATATACACGAATATAAAACATATATACACGAATTTATTTTAAAGTCTTTGGTATGACTTGGCCTGGGTTGTAACTGCCTCAAGACTTGGAGAGGACGCTCTAAATCTAACCATTACACTCTAACCATGAAAGTGAGAATTTGAAACATTATAAAGTCATCTGGCAACGGCTTTGTGCGGAATTTAATAAGGTGGTTCCTTGCGTATATCAACAACATTGTTCAAAGCATCAACTATGGGAATCCAGCCTGCTATTATGCACTTTATCAACTCAATAATTGTGAATATTTGGTCATCTCAATGGAATCCAAATGAACACAATACACACAAGCAAACAGAATCCAGCGCCTGTGGCCATAAACCAGAGACTTTCTATGCGGCAAGCGCAAATCCCAATCCGTCCTAAGCCCCGACTTGCCATACAAAACACAGCTTCAGCAGATTTGGCTTCTTCAAATAAAGGGAAAAGCCGAGCTTGAGTTTTGTACCAGTGAAGATTTGACTACGTATTACAAACCGCTTGAAGTGCCCTGTTGGAAGGATGAGAATAGGGAGGTGGCAGGAAGCATGAGCCGGCCTGGGGGAGGTGGAAGGAGCCTTTGTATGGGCCAGTCTGTGTCAGTATCTCAGGCCATCGGTGGCTTAGAGCTAAATCTGTGGACTCAGGTGTGAAAACAGGACCTCAGGGCGATACTTTGGAAAACTCCGATGCCTTGCTTTACATCCTCTAATCACCCCCGCTGATAATTTTGAATGCAAGCGGCCCTATAATTACATCATATGTTTAGCCATTCGAAGCCCTCTTTCTCATTCATGATGACTGGAATACAAGGAAAGAAAGTTTAATACATCACCCATAATTCGTATGCGGAATTCAACCAACGACTGGTTACAAACATGGCGATTATACGTGAGCTTATTTATACCAAGATTTCCAGCAAGTAATCCCTATTGTACTCCTACTTAGTATAGGCTCTTTCATTTCATGTCCTCCTTTCATTCCATGTGAATAAAAAGGAAAATGTTGTAATCTTAAAACTATTTAAATCTTTGTGGCCGTTTGTCGTCAGTCAAGCCCATAAATGATATTCCAACACAACACACTGCTACCAGACTTGTGTACTGCGACTCAGCACTCCTTTTTTTTTTTCTTTTTTTTTTGTACCGGTATACAAGATCGAGGCTCGTGTAAGAGCTAACATCAATCACAAAAAAAAAACAATCGGACACACAAAACATACAATAAAGGGAGCGGCACACAAGATGGGGAGAGAGAGGGAAGCACACAAGTACAACAGCAGAGAACAGGGACATCGGAAGATCTGTGGGAGGGAGAGGGCTTGGGTGGAGGAGGCATGGGAAGGGGGGGGGGGGGGGTTTGTGAGAGTTATAAAACACATGGACACTGCTAGGACTTACAGGAAAGAAAGAAGTCGGGATTAAACTCCATTGAAACCTATTTTCACATTTCAAGGCCCACCCTTCCCCTTTTGTGGATCACACCGAGCAAGGCCATGCAATGACGACAAAGATTCAAAATTCCAGGTTTGTGTGGTGCACACATGGGTACATCAACCCGTAATACGAGCGACTATACATTAACTTCCAAAGTGTTCCAGATACAGTACCATACTGTCATGCCATGATAATGAATTGTCATGGTTGCCTAAAGTTGGGATAACTCTCCAATGCTTTTCTTCACATCAAGGAGGTTCGATTATGATGAAATCAAAAATATCGATGGCATAATGCTTAGGAAGGGTGAGAATATTTGAACTTTCAAAAAACAGGACACCGCACCCCGGAATAAAAACTTTCAAAAAAATAGGAAACTTCAGAATAATACGGACTGACTATGTCACTGGACACTGTGAGATTGGACAGGAAGTGGATGCGTGAGTGTCAATGTTCGAACATATCCATTACGGGGTAGTACAGACTTGTACCAAACTGTCCTGGTCCAAACCTTGTACAACTGCATTTTATCACCATAAGAAAATGTACAAAAGTGATTGAACAATAATAATAATAATAATAGTAATAATAAGGTAAAAACGTATCCCAAATCTTAAAATTTGTGAATTTCTGTCAGGGAATCCTGTTTGGCAGCATCCTTTTGAAAATGCAAAAGCAAAAAAATGGCAAAATCCAGAACATTTTTAGATGGACCAGAAAGGAGGACATGTCCATGAAATACCAGACATATGGTAAGCCTTGCATAGGCCTCTATGACTTTCTAGGCCTCTACAGAAGCATCAACATCTTTGGAGCTAACTAGCAACGGTACCCCCCCCCCCCCTACGAGTGGGGCTTCAATTGTGAGGCCCAAATGAAAAAGTAAAATATCAGAAATTGAAGTCTTTTTTTATTTTAAACGATTCATATAAACATCCGTTAAATCATATCACAAATCATCAAAATCTAAACAGTATCTTACTATAATTCACCAAATGTCCCACACATCCACACATTCACACATCCACACAATCACGTGTATGGATGTTACGTGTGTGTGCCGTGCACGTGGGGTGTGTGTGGATGCTATGTATGGGTGGGAGGCCAGAAGCAAACAGGCAATGCAGATATGGCGAATGCTAAAGCATGAAACCAATAAAATCCACATTTCTGTAGCACCTTCAGTCGCATGTCAGACATGGACAGCAAGTTCGTGAAGGACTTCCATGAAAAACGTACCCGTTCGCAAACAAACGGGTACGTTCACGTATAGAAACATCGATCATGGGACCGTGGCGAATCTGCATATGGCGATCCGCGAAGGTCACGTTCAGAAAGTAGAAACCATCACGGCATGTCGTCATTCACTTGAACTCGATATGTCTTTTTTCATTACAAACAACATAACTCCAATTAATCACAAAATAAACTTTTAACAACATTGTTAATGTTTCCTTCATTGTAAAAACTTCCAAATCAACAGTTAACATGACTTTGAGCCGATAGCTATTACGGCCTTGGCAAGATCGATGGAGGCAGCGATCTGGTAGCATATTCACCACCCAAATAGCTATGTGGAATTCTCTCATGTTGAGTTTAAATGTCGTTTGAACTTTGGCCAAGGTCATTATTTACTTTTAATGATGTCTATAAACGAATGATGTTTAATGATGTTTATATACGAATGATGTTTAATGATGTTTATATTGGTTTTGGGTCGTCCTTTCCGCATATCTCGTGGGATTGTAAGTTCAACGATTCGTTCAAGGTTCAAGGTTCGTGGGATTGTAAGTATGTAAGATTGTTGTTGTCCGAGTTCGATCTGTGCAGCTGTGCAGCGATCGGTGCAGCCGTTTGTGTGGCACCCGGGAAAACAACATCGTCACAATGAGAACAATGAACGTTATGCGAACGTGAATGTTATGCAGGAGTCCAAACCTGAGAATGCTGGAGACCAGTGCCGTATATTAACAGAGTCTGGCCAGCCTTTGATCTACTCAACTACCGCCGTGATTGGTCGAGCCCGCGTCACGTGGTTTACAGGCGCCATTTTGCATACCACCTCAGCCGAGCAGCTTTCCCGCTGCACCCATTCCGTGCCATTGCTTCGTATCGTTGCATATTTCATTTGAGTAATATTTCAATAAAATCAACGAATAGGTGTGTTGTGCCGCTTGGGGATGTTCTGTTAGACCACGACAAGGTCGTATAACGCACAGATTTCCTCGAGACAAGGAACGAAGTGCTATTTGGGCGGTTAAAATACACCGAGTTGGATGGAATCCATCACCTTACTCATATTTATGTTCGGTAAGTGAAATCACTTAATATATATTGGTTTCAAATCAAAAGTGACATGACACGTGTGTATTAGGTCTCTGGTGAGCTTAACATTTATTTAGTCAACCATATATATAGAGATTATACATATTCCCTGTAACATATTTCGTGCACATATGCAGTGTATAGGGTATATATACAGAATTGGCATTTAATATGGTAGATTTTTTTTTCTTGACTTGGGTTTACTTTCTTAACTCAGTATATCAATCTGGTGAGTTTCTTTTACACTTTGGTGATTTATTTGTTAAAAGAACCATGTCACTGATTGTCTGTCGCAGCAAAAAGTCAACAACAGGATTATATCACAGGTGGCGTGGCAAAATGTACGGACAGCTGCATTTGATGATTGGCTTCACAGTCGGGGCAAGGCAACAACAAGGGTTGTTGCATTCTGTATTAGTGGAAAACAACTGCTGCACGTCTCCAAAAGTTATTGCCGCTTCCTCTGGAGATGGTCCATCAACTCGACAATGCTGTTTTTCATGGAGTGGTGGCTTTACGAAATTCCGGCATGAAACAGCGTGCTATTGCTCGGCAGTATGGCATCACTCAAGGTCAGGTGTCAAAGATCCTGAAACGAAATGCTCAGAGGGGTGTCCCTACTCCAATACCGAGGCCAGGACGTCCCCGCAGAACCACAAGAAGGGATGATCGCCATCTGCACCGGTTAGTCCGCAATGGCCGTCCCAAGTCAGCTAATCGGCTTAGGGCTGAGTGGCAGCAACTGACAAATGTGCCTGTATCCAGAAGGCTAGTCAACCAACGACTGGTTCAAGCAGGCTATCGTGCCAGGCGTCCCCTGAGAAAGCCACGCCTGACCAGACAACACCGCCAGTCCCGATTGCAGTGGGCCAGAGAGCACCGTCAATGGCAGCCAGGACACTGGAATCACGTGATCTTCAGTGACGAGTCTAGATTTCTGCTCTATCGTCAAGATGGCCGCGTCCGAGTGTGCAGACAAGTGCATGAAGCCTACAACAAACATTGTATAGTGCCAAGAGTCCAAGCTGGAGGTGGTGGGGTGACCGTTTGGGCTGCTTTTCATGCAGGGGGCAAAACTGACCTGGTTGTTCTGAATGGAACCCTGAACCAGTTCAAGTACAGGGCCATTCTGGAAGAAACATTGCTTCCATTTTCTCGTGCAACCTTTCGAGGAAACTTTGTCTTCCAAGATGACAATGCACGGCCTCATCGTGCTCGCATGATCCAACACTTTCTTGCTGACCGTGGTGTAGAGCATATGGAGTGGCCTGCCATGTCCCCGGATATGAATCCGATAGAGAACTTGTGGGCAGAATTAATGCGTCAAATCGACCACTTGGACCAGCAGCCAACCTCTGTGCATGAATTGCAGCAGGCTATTGTCACTGCATGGCAAGCGATTCCTGTCCAAACCTTGGCAAATCTCGTGAACAGCATGCCTCAACGTGTACGTGCTCTCCTGAATGCTCGTGGGGGTTACACGAAGTACTGAACTGTAATTTTACTGTCTGTAATCCCAGTCGTAATTTAACTTTTGTTTTTGTTAAAAAAATTTTTGGCTAATGTGCAAAATAGAGAGATACTTCTGGAAAACGTACAGAAGTTTAACACAGTACTGTCCATGAATTGAGTTCGATATCAGTTTACATCACTTTCAAGGATCAATTTATTTGTTTCAAAATGTGAAATGTGGTTTTTGTTTCTTTTAAAGGTCACATTAACAAAATCTAGAATAATTTCAACATGATTCCAATGAACTTTTGGTTCTAAGACATCTTGAAAAGTAATTTCACCCCCACAAAAAAAATATTCCATATTAAATGCCAAGTCTGTATATAATAAGGGTTAAATGCCAAGTCAACTCCTTGCCATCCACCGTTTGCCCTTCACGTGACTCGTGGTGGTCCCTCTCGGCTCTCCCCCCGTTGGTATTTTTGTGCACATAAGATTGTTCACGGTTCTGTTTAAATATTATTTAAATATGTATAACCTTTCCCCTTCAGTGTTTTACTCAGTGGTATTTTACAACACGCTGTTTTTCTTCCTATTTAAAAGGCTTTTCTCAATTTCCTCTCCAACTCATTCCACCTCAAAAAAAAGAAATTCAATATCTTATACGTCTCCCTCACTACATGGTCTAAATTCACATTCATTCCATCCCTCCTCCATCATTCTGAACCGGATTGCTAACTTGAAAATCACAACAAACCCAATTTGTTTTCAATGTTCGTCTTTCATTAATCATCCACTTTCTAAACTCCCCTCTTGCCCCTCCCATCCAAATCCCTCCCCTTGCACCTACACTCCTAAACTCCCCCCTTGCCCCGCCACTCTTAAACTCCCCCCCTACCCCTCCACTCCTGAACTCCCCCCTTGCCCTTCCACTCCTGAACTCCCCCCTTGCCCTTCCCCTCCTAAACTCCCCCCTCACTCCTCCCCTTCAAAACTCCCCCCCAACCCCTCCCATTCAAATCTCCCCCCATACCATTCCTCTCCAATTCTCCCTCCTTTCCCCTCCTCCTCAAAGCTGCCTCCTCCCCACTTCGTCTCCCTTCTATCTCATACCTCCACCCCCCCCAACCTTCTTCTTTCCTCTGCCCCCCCTCAAACAACCCCTCACTGTGCCTCATCCCTTCACCTTCAAACCTTTCATCCTCCTCATCCTTCCCTTTCTTGGAACTCTTCTGCAATCGCTGACACACTAACAACTGCTCTCCCTACCTCCCCCTCTCATCCTTCATCTTACCCTACTCCTCCCCTCCCCTGTCCTGTACCCGATGCTCCCCCTCTCTCTTCATTAACGGTATGGACCTCAAACATCCGGGGCCTTCGCTCAAACCTGACTGATCTCTCCATACAGGTTGCTTCTGACAATCCAGACTTGATCTGCTTAACAGAGACTTTCCTCCTTCAAGATGTCTCTGATTCCTTAATATCTCTTCCTGGTTACTCCCTCCTCCGGTATGATAGACCTGAGCCTCGGCCTGGTGGTGGGGTGGCTATCTTTATCAAAAACTCTCTTCCTCACTCTCCTTGCACTGCCCTCTCTCCTCCTCACCCCCAGGAGTACCTCTGGCTACGGCTTCCTCTCCGCTCCCACCTTTTGTTCATATGTGTTCTGTACCGTCCCCCAAACAGTGATGACTCCATCTACATTTCACTGTCTGACAACATGGACCAACTTCTATCCACTCATCCCAACTCTCTCTTCCTCATATGTGGTGACTTCAATTGTCATCATGCCACCTGGTTGGGTGTGGGTTCCTCTCTCACCAGTCATGGCACCTCAGCAAAGGACTTCTGTGACTCACTGGGATTGACACAATCTGTCAATTTCCCGACCCGGATCTCAGCCAATGGAGTATCTTCTCTTCTAGACTTGGTTATGACTAACTTCCCTGCTAATGTCTGCTGCTCTTCTTCTGCTCCAATCGGTTCTTCTGATCATGTGCTTGTCAAAGTGGACATCTCTCTGGCCATTCTCCGAGAGCCTCCTCAGCGTCGGCGAGTCTGGTATTTCACTCAGGCCGACTGGGACGGTCTTCAAGCAGCCATCAATCGTCTGGATTGGTCTCCCATCTCCACTGCCTCTGACATCAATTCTTCCTGGGAATTCTTCCAAAGCAAACTGATCTCTCTCATGCACAGATTTATCCCATCTCGCCTTCAGTTGTCTTACCCTTCCTCCCGTCCATGGTACACTGAATCTTGTGGTGAGGCAGTTGCCCTGAAACAACTTGCCTTTGCCTCTTGGAAGGCTAATCCAACTGAGGGAAATCTCAGTTCCTTCCACCAAGCTCGGAACAAGTGTGTGTCTACCCTCAGGAGTGCCAGGAAGCACTATCTCTCCTCACTCAAGAATGAACTCTCAAACCTGTCTCCTTCCTCCAAATCCTGGTGGCGTCTGGTCAAATCCGTTTCTGGTGTTTGTTCCCCCTCCATCCCCTCCCTTACCTCAAATGGCCACACAGTTGACATCGCACGTGACAAAGCCGAATGCCTCAACTCTGTGTTTGCCTCAAAATCCTTAGTCCCAAACCCATCTCTCTCTGTTCCCACCTTTCCCAGTCGAACCAAACTGCTCCTGGACTCTGTGACCTTCTCTCCTGACAAGGTGGAGGAGTTTTTGTCAAACCTCGACTCTGATTCTGCAACTGGACCAGATGGCATCAGCCCACAGGTCCTAAAATCCTGCTCTGCCGCTCTATCTCACCCTCTCTCTGTTCTTTTCACCCTATCTTTTGCTCAAGGTCGTCTGCCAGCATCCTGGAAATCAGCAAACATTACCGCTTTACACAAAAAAGGTGCAAAAACAGATCCTTGCAACTACAGACCAATCAGCCTGCTCCCAATTATCAGCAAAGTCATGGAATCCATCATTGCTTCGGATATGAAATCTTTCCTCTTCTCCAATGGCTTGATCTCTGATCATCAATTTGGTTTCAGACCAGGTCACTCTACTCTGGACATGCTGCTTCTGCTGTCTCAACAATGGATGGAGGTCCTCAATGCCAAACAGGAAATCAGAGCTGTCTCCCTTGACATATCACGTGCCTTCGATACGGTCTGGCACCCAGCTCTGCTCACCAAACTCTCCTCCTATGGTATCCATGGAAATCTCCATGCATGGCTTGCGGACTTCCTCTCTGGTCATAGTCAACGTGTGGCCCTGAATGGATTTCTCTCATCTCCCCTTCCCGTTCAGGCTGGAGTTCCCCAAGGCAGTGTGCTGGGCCCTGTGCTTTTTCTGGTCTTTATCAATGATCTCTCCGACTCTCTGGAAAATCCTCTGTATCTCTTTGCTGATGACTCCACTCTCTGCCGCTCCATTCCTCTTCCCTTAGATCGGCAGTCTGCAGCCTCCTCACTCTCTGAAGACCTGGACAAAATCACAGACTGGTCAAACATGTGGAACATGTCTTTCAATCCTGACAAATCTCACACTCTTACTATGTCTCTCCGAAAAGATCGACTGGACAACCCTCCCATCTACTTTCTCAACAATCCTCTCCAAGAAGTTCTGTCGCTCAAGCTTTTGGGTCTCACCATCTGCCATGATCTTTCTTGAGAAAACCACATTTCCAAGCGGGCCTCAAAAGCCAGTCGCCGACTGGGCATCCTCCGTCGTGCGAAGTCCTTCCTAGGCACACCTGAGCTCCTCACCACATACAAGGCTTTCATCCGCAGCTCAATGGAATACTGTTCTCCCCTATGGGCTGGTGCTCCTGCCTCACACCTGGCTCGGCTTCACGCTGTTGAATCCAAAGCTTTCAGAATCATTGGAATCTCCCGCGATGAAGCTATCTCTGAGGGCCTTTCACTCACTCACCGCAGGCAGGTAGGTGGTCTTTCTGTCTTCTACCGACTCCTCTCCGGCCTTGCTCCCCCAGCTCTCTCTGTGCTCTGTCCCCCAAATATTCCTACAGGTCGCACAAGATCTGCCAGCCACCCTCTGATGGTTAAACTGCCGAAATCTCGGCTCTCTGCTCACCTTCACTCTTTCATTCCTCTTTTCTCCCGCCTCTGGAACAAACTCCCACACTCACTTCAATCACACTCCTCCCTCCAAGTCTTCAAAACAGCTGTTCACCACCATCTCTTATCTTCCCCCATCCAAAACCTTGATCTTTTCTACCCCCACTAATTCACCCCAGATCCACCTTGTTTGAAATTCCAACTTCTTTCCTGGAAGTCTTGGCAGTGTCCATATGTTTTATACCTCTCCCACCCCCCCCCTTCCCATGCCTTCCCCCCAAAGCCCTCTCCCTCCCACAGTTCTCTCGATGTCTCCATGTCTCTCGGTCCCTGCTCTCAAATGTTGTGTTTGTGTCCTTCCCCCTCTCTCCCCATCTTGTCTACCGCTCCCGATGTTATTTGTTTTGTGTGTCTGTTTGTCTTTCTGTGTGATTAATGTTCGCTCTTTCACGAGCCTCGATCTTGTATACAAAAAAAAAAGAAAATAAAAAGGGATTCTGTATAAATAAATAAATAAATAAAAAATAAAAAATCTAGAATAATTTCATCTAGAAATATTTCATCTAGAAATCATCTAGAAATATTTTCATCTAGAAATCTAGAAATATTTATTTAATAATGTCTAAGACATCTTGAAAAGTAAGTTCACCCCCACAAAAAAAATATTCCATATTAAATGCCAAGTCTGTATATAAGGGATTCTGTATAATAACTGAAAATCAGGTATTATACATAATCCCTTATTATACATATACCCTGTAACATGCACTGTTTATATATGCTTATATATCAGGAAATACTTGTTTATGACACAATATTTGTCACTATTTGTGTGTTTATTATGGGAATATTGTATGTTACGTTTCCAGATAATAGATGAAAACTAGTATACAAGCTCCATTTTATCAAATTATAATTTCATGCCAAGAGAAATAAAATTTATCAGTATGCTGTATGCAGCTGACAATAAATCGTGTGCCGCGACAGGCAAACAATTCGTGTGAATAAATGACGCCGCTTGCAGATTTTATTATTCCAATAACAAACAACACGTCACTTTAACTTGAATTAGTTGTTCCTCATTAAATCTGCGACCAAACAGTAATAACATCGATTCCCTCGTCACAGAACTACAGGATTGCCACAGCTGACATACATCTCACAGTGCCAGCGCGTGAAGTTAGGTATGCAACATGGCGCCAGTATTTCAGTTGGCCAGACTCTCAATATACATGGCACTGCTGGAGACCAAAGTTGAAATTGGGAAAACTAAATAGCCTATTTTACTCCCAGGGGTAATGAAGGTGTTTAAATGAGTCTTTACGCATGATCATGATGTGTCCAATTGCCTGTACAATCTTTCTCGCTATGATCACATTATATGTTCTGTATATGGATTGATTATGACATATATTGGGCCCTTATATGTGATTTCTCCCAGCTATAGCTTCAATTATGTAGTGCGATATTACCTCCGAAACCTTTACAGCCCAATGGTGACCTTTATTTGATGCATAACCCTATTCCTAAGGGTCCCCCTCTATAAACTGTCATCTGGGTGTTTCACAGGGCGATTCATCGATGAGTGTGCTGTTTCACGTGCATGAAATGGGAATCCTGTTTGGCAGCATTTGTTGGTGGTCTTTAAAGATCCCATGATTCCACATCTCTTCACGAAGAGTAGGCAAGCGATCGGTGGGATCCTGAACAAATTACAAATTCCTGCCCTAACCTTAGTTGAACGTCAGGCTTGGCCAGCTGGTTCGTGGAAGACTTGGGCCAATACTTGGCAGTGTATATAGACATGACCCCATTCCAACCTCACCACCCCTTCTGGTTGCTCTCGTTGGGGGTGGGTTTCTAATCATAAAAAAGGTAAAACGCCAAATCAATACAAAATAAAAAACAAAGCAGAAACAAGAAATCAAAACAAAAGACAAACCAAATAAAAAACCAACAACCACAAATCAAAAAACAAGAATCCAAAAAAATTAATAAACTAAAAAGAACCAATAACAACAAACAAAACCAAACAAGGAAATTATTTAAATACAATAAACCAAAAAGAAACTTACGCAGCACCAGTGACAAAAAACATCTGTCCCTAACCAGACAAAGGGAAGGGAGAAAAAAGACCCTTTCCCCATCACTTCCAACAAAAACCCACACTCTCCCCTCAAAGCAAACCCACCCTAAATAAATTTCCAAAGGGTCCCCTTTTACAGCGTAGCCTGCAGGGCAAAGCCGTCTCGAACAGTGTTTGTCTGTCCGTATGTATGCATGTATGTATGTATTGTTACGTTTGTAGGGGGTAGGCAATACCTTAGTCCAAGTAGAGTGTATAGATTAGTGTGCTCAGACTGTCGTGAAGAAGAAGAAACCCCATGTAATAAGTAGGAAATTTGTGTAGACCGTATGCCGTGGAAGAGCTTGTATCTTTGTCCCCATGAGAGGGGTGGGGTTTGTTAATTACAGAGGAATTATGGGTAATTAATCCCCTGTATGTAATTGCCTCTGTAAGCTTTTCCTGTGTCCCTTATGACCGCACTATACAGACACCTAGTAAGAAATCGGCCATTAACCACACTAATTAAAAACCAACCGGAAACCAAGCATCAAGCACTATCGCTGATAACATCGACTTGGTGAGCACACAAGCACAGGCAGGTTCATGAGGCCACGTCTCGAAGAGCAGTGATTGGTCCGGGATTTGATTGACACAAGGACTGGTAAGATGAGACTCGCTGATAGGAGCGGAGACGAAGACGTCGTGAGATGCTGTCAGAGCCTCAAGTACAAAATAGGTGGAACGGCGGACATTTTGTCTTCTCTCTTGGGTCTGGACTTTGTTGGTGAACGGTCGCTGAAAAGCTCTCTCTCAGCATCGATGTCCTCTTGGTTCTTCTCGTTCTGGACCCCATAGCAAACGGTCGCTATTGCTCTTGCGCAAGGAAGCTTCATTGCGAACGGCCGTGTTCCGAGATCTTGCTAGTGGTCGTGAGGAGGACATATTGCCAGTGGTCATGAGGAGGAAGAGCTGCGACCGAGGACTGCTGTTTCCCGTGCACTAACGATGAGTGGACGGGCGCTGCCTGCTCGCTGCACTCTCGGCGAGGCCAGGAGTGAGCAGATGCGCAGTGATGCCTTGTTCGTACCAAAGAACGTGCATTTCCTGCCAAGGCCTCAGACGATTCCTGACGAGATACACCAGCCAATTTGAGTCAAGGGCCACACAAATCACACATTTATTTTTCATTTATTTCTTCCTTTGTCTGTATTCGGGTCTGTGTGGGAGCAATCCAATTAGGAATATAGTTTTATCGTGTTTTCTTTGTTACCGGCATTTTCTTTAATAAATCCGGGTTTTTTGGACATTTTAATTCGTGTTGTTTGAGTTAATTTATCCAGGTGTGAAGACGTCGGGTGGAGGCCATCAAGGTAAGTTCATCATCCCCCTTTCTGTCGCGTGAAACGAAGGTCTGCCATTGGATTGAACGCCTTGGCCGTAGGAGTAGCTGCCGTTTGTTCCACAGGCGTATTTGCTTCCATAGGTGTTTCAAGATCTTCTCAGATCAAGTGCCCTCCATAATTTCCCTGCAGCAGCAATATAAACAAGAACGACAGGCCGCACATATGATTCAGAGTATTTCTGGGTCATCTCTAAAGTGTGAGCTTGGTTGAAAGCTGTTTGGAGGACCAAAGTTTTGTTTTTCAGCAGCATCATATGTGAGCTGACTGCAGCCCATTAATGAAAGTGTCCCGTATGGAGTCATCTCTACACTGATTTGCGGTCACATCACGGAAGTTATAATCCTTGCCCAACTTCTTGAGAGCTTTCAGGTATTGGTCGAGTGTCTCTCCTATCTGCGTGTAGTGAGGAGATGTCTTGCAAAAACCCTATTCTTGGGTTTTACATACAGCGCTTGGAGAACATCAATGGCAGCGTCGTATGTTTTGCACTCAGCGATGTACTCACTCATAGATAGGAGGTGCAACATAATTAACCAGAATGGCACTCGGTAGAGAGAATACCTCCACCAGGCTGAACAGTTTACGTTTTTTATTGCACTGATAGGCCGGATCTCTATTTGGACCTGAATCAAAATCTAATCTGCTTTGTTTTTGTCACCAAACCAACTCATCCACCTAGTTTTGTCATAAGTCGTTCACATCTTTTTGAGATATCATATTATTGTTTATGACCCCATCACTCAATGGTGAAGAATCTCTTAAACTTATCGTATCCGGATCCGCATTCGGATTTCCACCAAAATTTTATAGTGTTGTCTGATATGTGTCCTAGTGTCTTTGTTGTGTCCTTGTCGCACATGCTACCTCTCTGACAAATTTCGTCCGAATCCGTCCACAACTTTTTGAGATATCCTGTTCACAAACAAACAGACAGACAGACAGACAGACAGGGGTGAAACCATAACCTCCACCCACCTTCGGTGGCGGAGGTAACGAGTATATTCAGTTTGTCTGGGTTGTGAGTAGCGATGGCTGTTAGAAAGTTTACGAAGGTTCGCAGCCAAAGAAACCATTGTTCAGGTGCCGGGCTCGAGTTCGGATCATCGTCAAATCTCTCTGTCTTGAGGATTTTGTCCATGGTAGATTGGTTTGAGTGGATGAAATTGTTGTAGGATAAAAGCAGGCAGACTTCAACAGCTGTTTCATTTTAAGTTTCATTTCTGACTCGTCTCATGTACATACAAGTGCCCTCCATAAGTAATAGAACACTGAAGTCAAATTTGTTATTAGTGCCACATACTCAAGAAATTTGGATTTCAGACCAAAAGATGAATATGAGCCGGTATTATAGAAGGTCAGATTCTATTTCATGGTACGCATTTCTATGCATATATGTTTTACCATTATAGAACAACAGTAGCCTGGTGTTGGCTTAGCGGTTAGGGTGCCGGCTTGGGATCCTAGGATTCTGGATTCAAATCCTGGTCGATAGGTGAATTAACGCCAGGGGGGTTGAATCAGCCTGTCATCTTTCCGAGGTCGGCAAATTGAGTACCTGTTCACTGGTAATTCCCTGCGTGTCGCAAAAGGCCACTAATAGGGCTGGCGGCAGGAAGGGCATCTGGCCATAAAACATTGCTTCAAAAAGGGGACCACGGTGCCCAAAAAAGGTCAAAAAAGGGGCCCACGGTGCCCAAAAAAGGAACCAACCCTGCTCTGCGGAGAAAAATGGCCTCTAAAGGTGGTATTGCAGAACAACAGCACTTTTTTATGTTCAGAATAAATTAAGTGCGTTTGAGAGAGCTACAAATGTATGTGAGTGTGGTCCGATTAATTATGGTCTGATTATGTACATTACAAAACTGTTGTGAAAGGATTAACTCAAGCAAAATTCCTTAGATGGATTGAATCGCTGTCAAATGGAGTCGAACCAGTTCTCAAAGTAAAAGGGGGTTGCACTGATTACCTCCGTCCACCTTCAACTTACCCCTGTCTGTTTGTCTGTGAGCAGGATATCTCAAAAAGTTATGGACGGTTTCAGACAAAATTTGGTCGACAGGTTGGGTGTATGAGAAGGACGAATTCATTCGATTTTGGTGAAGATCTGGATGCTGGAATATTTTAAGTGATTCTTCACCATTGAGAGATGCGGCCAAAAACTATATATAGCACGATATCTCAAAACGTTATGACAAAATTTGGTGGACACTTTGGGTAGGTGGCAAGAACAAGCCGATCAGATTTTGGTTCAAGTCCTAATCCAGATCTGGCCTATCAGTGGGATACAACATGTACACTGTTCAGCCTGGCGGGGGTGTGTGCTCTACAGCGTGCAGTTATAGTTATTGATTGTAAACACAAAGATTGAATGTAAAGACAAATTTGAATTGTCCTCTTATTATAAGTACGTAGTGTGTTCAAAAAGTATCCGACCTTTATTTTTCGTGCGTAAAAAAAAAGAAGCTAGGGAGACGTTGATTGGTGCACGTATGAAGGCGATCCTAATGCGCACGCGTGAATTTTTTCCCACCTGCAGAAGCTGTCATTCGACGGCAGACCGCCGATGAGTGAGGACATGTAAGCGAGCGCCGTCAGATTTTCGTTTTTGACAAAATGACGGAAAAACTTGAACAACGCTACTGCATCAAATTTTGTGTTTTTTGGCCTCGGGGATGTTGGATGCTTCCATTGTGATGACTGCAACTTGGTTTCTGGGTCGTACCCATAAACCCAGGACTCATCGCCAGTGATCACTGTGTTGAGGAAGCTGGGATCGCTGTTCACAGTCTCCAGCATGTCCTGTGCGATCTCCAAACGGAGTTGCTTCTGCTGAATCGTTAGCATCTTTGGTACGAACTTCGCTGAGATTCTCCTGAAGCCCAAATCCTCCTTCATAATGGAATGAACGGTGTTGAATCTTGCGGATCGTTTCCACTTGGGAATCGCCAAGCTTTACACAAAATTTGATGCAGTAGCGTTGTTCAAGTTTTTCCGTCATTTTCTCAAAAACGAAAATCCGACGGCGCTCGCTTACATGTCCTCACTCATCGGCGGTCTGCCGTCGAATGACGGCTTCTGCAGGTGGGAAAAAATTCACGCGTGCGCATTAGGATCGCCTTCATACGTGCACCAATCAACGCCTCCCTAGCTTCTTTTTTTTTACGCACGAAAAATAAAGGTCGGATACTTTTTGAACACAGTAGTACATATCACGATATCCTGAAGAGTTAAATGGAAACCCCTATAAAATGCTTTGTTTCATATTATTACAATTTATACTGTTACCATACCTAATTTAAGAAATTTGCCACTGAACTCTGACTTTTGTGCCAACTGTATATCAATATCAATATTTTTATATATATATATATATATATATATATATATATATATATATATATATATATATATATTGTTGCGGATATGGGATTTGCATCCATCCATATCCGCTTGTAAATATTCCCCTATTTCCTCAATACTTCCCAACTCTCCCCAGTCCCCCATTCACTAGTCCCATTTTCTGTAAACAACACTCTGTAGACCCGACCTCCCCCTATTTCCCCCATTAAATGTCGCATCCAGGTCCACCGCATCTCATGTAGACAACTATAGGACATCTTGCTAGTTATTCTTAGTCTATGTCAGTTAAGGATTCGTTTCCATTAATTCTGACCCTTCGTTGCACCAGAATGTGATTGTATGGCACCGTTAGGAAGTTTAGGACCTCCCAATACCTCCCCGCAGCTCTTCCTCACAGTTCTCTTCAGCAGCAACAACAACAACAACAACAACAACAACAACGAGCGCAGGGAGTGCGCGTCCTCACTCCGGCTTGGTTGGTAGGAGTGGTGGGAGGGCACCAGGCCTTCCCAACGAGCCGCCATCGGACATGTGCTCGACGGGGTTACCAAACAGGGGCAGAAGATGGCTCCCTGTCGGCTCCTCATCAAGGGCGGAGCCCGGTAACCCCCGCACCCAATGGAAGCGGCGGACCGGCCCCAGTTGGGGCGGAACCAACCAGCCGAGGGCGTGTCACTCCCCGCTGATCATGCGCAGTAGAGAGAGAGGTGACGTGAGATGCGCGCTGAGCTTGGAGCAAGCAAGACGTACCCTCCGAGCGCTGTGAGACCTCCCTGCATCTTTGGACCGTGCCTTATCCTGTCCCCGAGCCAAGGTGCACCTTGTGCCATCGACCTACCTGTCCATTCCTGCCATCAATCCCTGTGTGAGTCTACCTTGTCCGTTTGTCCGTGGTCTGTCTGGGAATAAATAAGACTGTATTTAAGTGCCCATCTCTTCTGTGTCTTTACCTCACTCTGCCTTGTCATCTACCCCTTTTCTCCACCACTGTAATTACACCCTCCTCCGGAGGTCTTGAGAACTGTACCCCTTTGCATCGTTTCATCTTTCCCAGTCGTCGTGTCCTTTCCATCATTGATTTAGCATAGCGCGATTTGGCCAACGTTAGAATCGGGTGTAGTTTGTTAATGGTTCGAACTACGGGTTTCTAAACCCGCTCGGTAACCTAAAACCGTAGCTCGAATGGCCGTCTCTTCCCTGTCTCACGACCGAGCGTTGCACTCAGGTCATCGGGAAGGCCATTCCGACTTTCTGGCCCGAATACCCTGGCGGCGCTGCGGGCGGGAGGGAGCGTTGGGACGACCAGGAACGGAGAGTGGTTAATAGCAGGAACGGCGGGTTAATCTCCGCAGGGCAACGAGGGAAGCCCTCTCCGGTTCCGTAACAATTGGTGTCTGGGAGTGGAATTTCGAGTCCCGCACTACAAATTTTGTGCTTTTTGTGGAAAATTTGGTCAAAATTGGAGCACCCGATATTTAGTTGAAAATAAATAAATAATAATAATAATAAAATTTGAAAGTCGCGCTATGGGAGATCAAGACGGCTGGGTTCCGGTAGAGGAGAGTGAGGCAGGGTCGATCCAGGACCAAATTGAGGGACATGAGGAGAGCGAAGCAGTGAGGGCGGCAGGTTCGCAAAATGGCGGCGCTAGGCATGGGGAAGAGGAGCGCGAACAACAGGTCGGCGCCGCGCAGGGGATTGCGGTAGCTGTACCCGTGCCGCCGATGGACATGCAAGTCCTCATGGCGCAAATAGGGGCCCTGTTGGCCCAGAATAGCGAACAATTGGAACAAAGAATGGGCAAGCAATTAAGGAATGACATGGGGTCCAATAGCGAGAAATTGAGGGAGGACATGGGAAACCAGATCGAGGGTTTAAGGAATGACATGGGGTCCAATAGCGAGAAATTGAGGGAGGACATGGGGGCCCAGATCGGAGGGTTAGGGAGTAGAATAGAGGGATTAGGAAACAAATTTGAGGGACTAGACAACAAATTTGAGGGGTTAGACAATAGATTAGGGGAAATACAGGAGGGGTTAACGGGGGTAGAAAACAGAATGGCCGCTCAAGAGAATCAAATGGAAGGGATGAAAAAGGGGTTAGAGGGGTTAGAAAACAGTATGGAAGGCAAATTGAGGGACATGAGGGACCAAGCGGAAAGGGAAGTTAAACAAATGGGGCAGCAGATAGAGGGGGTCAGAATGGGGGTAGAAACTAAATTGGATGCTCACAGGGAGGAAATGGAGCAGATGAGGGTGGCATCTGGGCAGGAGATGCAAGTGATGGGAGGGGAGATCAGAAGAGGTGTGAGTGAGGACGTAGGAGGAGTGCGCGAGGAGGTGAGGCACTGTGAGGAGCACATGGAGAAGGAGGTGAGAAAGGGGACTGTAAAATTGCAAGGTGGTATAGAGGAGTTAACGCTGGGAGTAGAACAGCTGACAGTGGGACAAAAGGAGTTGAGGGACCAGGTAAAGAAGAACACAGCGGTAATAGAGGGTTTAAAATCAACACAGAAGGAGATGAAAAAGGACGTAGGGGTAATTAAAAAAGAGTGTCAGACGGTACATGAGGACCTGACGAGGAAAATGAACGAGGTGGTAGAGGTGATGGAGGTTAAAGAGCGGGAGGTGCGGGAGCACATAGAAAAAAATAAGGTGGAGGTAGAGGAAGAACTTAAGGGGGCGCACGAGGAGATGAAGGAGGTGAAGCAGAAATTAGAAGAAGTGGAAGAAGGGGTGAGCGAAATTAAGAAGTGACGGAGAGGGGATAAGAAAGAGATAAAAGAGGAAGTAAAAGAATTGGTCCAAAGTCTGTGTTCGGATCGTGATGATGTGCTCATTAACCGGATGAGGGATTCGCAGGTGATGGAGGAGAAGCGAAGAGAAAGAGGACCCGGTGTAAGTGGTGACCAATATGGTCGGGCGTATGATGCGCCAGGTGATTTAATAAGCTTGGGGGTCGAGATGGACCCGGATGTTCGTGAGAGGCCAAGAGTGAGGTGTATGGCTGGTCCGGAGTGTATGGAACGAGGGTGCGAGCGAGAGGGTCCGGTGATGGGAGAGGTGCGAGGTGTGAGTGAGCAAGGTTGTGGTGGTATGGAATGGGTAGCGGGTTGCGGAAGCGTGACCCATGCATCGACACCAACAGGGGTAGTTTTTAGAGGGACAGGGGAGGCACGGGAGCCCCTTGGGGGTAATGTACTGTGGGGGCCCGGCCGGTTCGGCCCCGCGCTGACCCCGCAAGGGGCGACGCACGGGGTCCGGCAGGCGGGCAACGACTCACATACGAGGTGGTCCCACAAGGTCCCACTCGTGCCGTATGACGGCAAGAGTGATCTACGAGCGTACCTGGGTGGGTAAGGGTGGCATCCCTGCCACCCTTCCCATGATGGGGGCAAATGCGCTATAGTTTATGGGGTGGCTATGACAACCGAGCCAGGGTGGGTTAGGATATAATGTGTAGGGCCCTAGAGATTTACATTAGGTAACGTTAAGGTTAGGTAGTGACTGATACCTGTAGTGGGGACGCAGGTAGATTAGAGTGGATAATAATGACGAGGGAGCGCAATAGTTTAAAGGGGTGACTGGGAGGCGCAAGTTCCAGAGGGGAGTAGTTAGATCAAATGATGCCGTGTGAGTGTTGGAGGTGTATTCAGAAGCGTATTGTGAGAAGTGTGAGATGAGTGACATTGTGTTGAGTGAATGAGCTTGCATGGGGTGCATGTGACGAACAGGTGCGTGGAACGCTTGGTGGGTACGTCCGAGGGGCAGCCGGGGGGTGTGTCCGTGGTGCAGCTGTTGGGTATGTCTGGGGTGCAGCCGATGGGTGTGTCCATGGTGCCGCCGGTGCGTGTGTCCGTGGTGCAGCCGGTGGGTGTGTCCGTGGTGCCGCCGGTGCGCGTGTCCGTGGTGCAGCTGATGGGTGTGTCCATGGTGCCGCCGGTGCGCATGTCCGTGGTGCAGCCGGTGGGTGTGTCCGTGGTGCCGCCGGTGCGCGTGTCCGTGGTGCCGCCAGTGCACGTGTCCGTGGTGCAGCCGATGGGTTTGTCCATGGTGCCGCCGGTGCGTGTGTCCGTGGTGCAGCCGGTGGGTGTGTCCGTGGTGCCGCCGGTGCGTGTGTCCGTGGTGCAGCTGATGGGGTTGTCCATGGTGCCGCCGGTGCGTGTGTCCGTGGTGCAGCCGGTGGGTGTGTCCGTGGTGCCGCCGGTGCGCGTGTCCGTGGTGCAGCCGATGGGTTTGTCCATGGTGCCGCCGGTGCGTGTGTCCGTGGTGCAGCCGGTGGGTGTGTCCGTGGTGCTGCCGGTGCGTGTGTTCGTGGTGCAGCCGATGGGTGTGTCCATGGTGCCGCCGGTGCATGTGTCCGTGGTGCAGCCGGTGGGTGTGTCCGTGGTGCGCCGGTGCGTGTGTCCGTGGTGCAGCCCGTGGGTGCGTCCGTGGTGCAGCCGATGGGTGCGTCCGTGGTGCAGCCGATGGGTGCCTCTCGGGCTTGGTGTAATGAGGAATTGCTAGGCAATGCTTGAGAAGGTGATTGTGAATGGTTTTGAGCGTGGAAGTGTATGGAGCAGTGCATGAGGAACGATTGTGGTTGTGCATTGTATTGAATGATTGAATGAGCTTTGGGGGAGAGAAGGGTGCAGGCGGCACCAAGTATGAGAGCACAGGTGTGCAAGTACAGGTGTATGGAATATATGGAGCAGAGAATGAGTGGTGTGGAGAGAGTTGGAGTAAGTGGTACAGAGTGGTGTGCATGGTGCGAAGGTGTGGATGGGGGAAGAGTGGACCCCTTTCACGAGTACCCGGTGAGGGTAGTTTAAAGAGTAGTTAGAAGGTATAGGTAAATTGTGGTTGGATATTGGCATTTGTGGTGCGGTTGCAGAATGGTATTGTGGATGGGTGCATTGGTGTGGTGAAAGTGGCTGGTTGTGTGGCCTGTTAGTATGAGTGTGAATGGTTGGGCACTCCGCCACTGTTAGATGTCGGCCAGGTGAGGCCGCAGGTGGGCTCTGGGAGCCGTTAGTGTCAGTGGGTGCCTGAGGATCCCGGGTGTGGATCGGGCAGCCCGTGCCAGAGAGGGCACCGAGGGGGTGAGAGTGCGAGAGGGCCTTCCCCAGTTAGTTAGGTTAGGGTGAGGAGCAGGTGAGCTCGGTAGGCAACAACAGTGGTGGAGGTGTGCAGGTGGGCGGACCTGCTGGGAGCGTCACACGACCCAGCCACCGAAATTGTGCGGGAGCACCGAGTGTTGAATCGGGGAGTGAGACCCAAATTGATGGTGTGCACCACAGATGGTCAATGGGATTTTGGTTCTTCGAACCACATAGAGTAATGAGGGCCAATGGTTTGGCAGGAGAAAGACCCCGGGTAATGTAAAGTTGTTAAAGTCATTTAGGAAATAGTTAGGATTGATGAACCTGTCGCACCATACGCAGCCACTTACCTGAGGTGATGATGATGACTCCACACCTGTGTTTTCTTTGTTTTGTGTTGCAGGAAGTGAGAATTGCTGTTTGGATTTGTGAGATGCATATCGACGTGGATGAGACATTGGGCTGATTCCATCTCTCCCTCCTTAGGAGGGACTGATGATGAATTGGTGATGGCAAATTTTGATGTTGAGTTGGTGATGGCAAATTTTGATGTTGAGTTGGAGATGGCAAATTTTGATAAGAGTTGGAAATGGCAAATTTGATTGGTTAGGAGGGAGAGAAGACGAATTTGGTTTATGGGAGGAACGGGGAAGACAGTGGGGACGTTTGTTGATGTGTAAAGTAGATGTTTATGGGTAGTGTTGTGTTTTGTGGATACAGTAAGGGGTAAGGGAGGGGCAAGTTAGGTTACCTGGTGGGGGGGGGGGGGGGGCGTACGGTAGGAACATACCTGTCTCACCTGGTTCCCATGTGCCCCCAGTGTGCATTACCTTATATTGCATACACTTTTGCGCCCTTACCACCTTACTCACCTGTCTTCTTTTGTCTCCCACCTCCGAGGATCTGGCTTTGGGGCAGAGAGAGAGGAGAGAGAGGTGCTGGCTCCGCAGTTGTGGGCCTGTACTTCTGCTGCTTGCTGCCTAGATCGATACACCATATGGACCGCAATTTTTGTGGCCGCCCACAATGGACCGCAGTTCTTTTGCGGTCAAGCACCACCCGTTGATGGACCTCTGGGTCAACGTGGCACCTATGCCATACAGGTGAACCACTTTTAGTTGGCCCCCCTGACGGCCACAATTAAGAAATGGACGCGGTTGGCGCCTTTCTTTATTTCTAAATAGGCCAGAAGCCAGAAGGCCAAGTGCACTCCATGAAGACAAGGCCAGCGGCAGAACATCGGCCGGCTGCGACACCACCGGTGACCATGGACACTTGATTGTGCATTATTTATTGAACACTTTATTGGTGCACCGGATGGTGCTGACTGTGCATAATGGGGTGGTGCTTTTGGTGCTTGGAAGGGGTGCTCTGCACATTATTAAAGGCCGTAGGGCCACAGGGCACTCGTGGGTTGGTGTATCGATGCTGGCATGCGTGCTCTCCCTATGCATAACATCTGCATGTGTTCCTCAAAGAACAGGTCCTGGATCGTAGTGTAAATATCAGTGTAGTCTTGTGTAAATGATGCTCCCTACCGGCTGTATGTTTAGTTTGAGGATGCTTTCCGCGATTCGGTTATCCTGTGGGTGTGGTTCTGTTAGGAGAAGGGTGCAACGTCGCAGGGGGACATATTTACTCATTTGTGAACATCTGTAAAACTGTCGCACTCAGGGTTGAGTTAATAGTAGAGGGAACTACATCTGAGTGCCACACTAAAGTAGGTAAAAATTTATCGGGTCGGGACGCCCCGAGGTCGAGAAGGGTGCAGTGATGCGGATATGGGATTTGCATCCATCCATATCCGCTTGTAAATATTCCCCTATTTCCTCAATACTTCCCAACTCTCCCCAGTCCCCCATTCCCTAGTCCCATTTTCTGTAAACAACACTCTGTAGACCCGACCTCCCCCTATTTCCCCCATTAAATGTCGCATCCAGGTCCACCACATCTCATGTAGACAACTATAGGACATCTTGCTAGTTATTCTTAGTCTATGTCAGTTAAGGATTCGTTTCCATTAATTCTGACCCTTCGTTGCACCAGAATGTGATTGTATGGCACCGTTAGGAAGTTTAAGACCTCCCAATACCTCCCTCCCAATTTAAGACCTCCCTCACAGTTCTCTTCAGCAGCAACAACAACAACAACAACAACAACAACGACGAGCGCAGGGAGTGCGCGTCCTCACTCCGGCTTGGTTGGTAGGAGTGGCGGGAGGGCACCAGGCCTTCCCAACGAGCCGCCATCGGACATGTGCTCGACGGGGTTACCAAACAGGGGCAGAAGATGGCTCCCTGTCGGCTCCTCGTCAAGGGCGGAGCCCGGTAACCCCCGCACCCAATGGAAGCGGCGGACCGGCCCCAGTTGGGGCGGAACCAACCAGCCGAGGGCGTGTCACTCCCCGCTGAGCATGCGCAGTAGAGAGAGAGGTGACGTGAGATGCGCGCTGAGCTTGGAGCAAGCAAGACGTACCCTCCGAGCGCTGTGAGACCTCCCTGCATCTTTGGACCGTGCCTTATCCTGTCCCCGAGCCAAGGTGCACCTTGTGCCATCGACCTACCTGTCCATTCCTGCCATCAATCCCTGTGTGAGTCTACCTTGTCCGTTTGTCCGTGGTCTGTCTGGGAATAAATAAGACTGTATTTAAGTGCCCATCTCTTCTGTGTCTTTACCTCACTCTGCCTTGTAATCTACCCCTTTTCTCCACCACTGTAATTACACCCTCCTCCGGAGGTCTTGAGAACTGTACCCCTTTGCATCGTTTCATCTTTCCCAGTCGTCGTGTCCTTTCCATCATTGATTTAGCATAGCGCGATTTGGCCAACGTTAGAATCGGGTGTAGTTTGTTAATGGTTCGAACTACGGGTTACTAAACCCGCTCGGTAACCTAAAACCGTAGCTCGAACGGCCGTCTCTTCCCTGTCTCACGACCGAGCGTTGCACTCAGGTCATCGGGAAGGCCATTCCGACTTTCTGGCCCGAATACCCTGGCGGCGCTGCGGGCGGGAGGGAGTGTTGGGACGACCAGGAACGGAGAGTGGTTAATAGAAGGAACGGCGGGTTAATCTCCGCAGGGCAATGAGGGAAGCCCTCTCCGGTTCCGTAACTGTATATCCGTTCCGTAAGTTCTCTCCTCTCCGGTTCCGTAACCTCTCCGGTTCCGTAAGTGCCAACTGTATATCAATATCAATATTTATATATATATATATATATATATATATATATATATATATATATATATATATATATATATATATATATATATATATATTGTTGCGGAAATGGCCCTTAGTGGTTTATTAAATATAGAATTAGTTCAGGTCCCCTCTTAGATGTATGTTTACCATAGATCGTCTGTACTGGGATGGTAGTTTTGTGTCGGAAGGTGTAGCAGGCTGTTTTGTGTGGTGCATTGGTGGTGTACAAGAGACGGTTCCCTTTTAATTACATCTTGACAATCAAACAAGGTGCAAGTTCCATTAAGACCGGCCTCGGTTGCAATGCCATGATCGAGGCAATGGATTGAGGTGAGAAAGCGCGATTGAGCGGGCAAAAACGACAAGCGCCGTCAAAAACCGGAGGCGGCGCTTGGGGTAGTCGCTGAGCACGGGCGAGGGAGGAGGTGGAAAAAGACGCATGCGCGGATGGCGTGTGGACAGGCCTTCGCGGCGGGTTCCTGCCGGAGAGCTCTCTCCGCGCGTGGTTGAGCGGGAGAAACGGAAAAGCGCCGGGCATCGATGGCGCTACTGTACACGGTGTTGAACATCGAGCGGAGAGAGGGAACCAGACGCGCCATTAGCGCGTGTTGAACGAACGGTTGGGTTGAAAGCGAGTGCAACCGGAAGAACGAGAACCACCAAGGCGAGTGAGAATAACGGAGTTCTCTCTCTCTCGGAAGAAGGGAGTTCGACAATCGTGCTGATCGCGTGGCCGATAAGGAGAGCGGGTGGCCGCCATTTCGCGACGCTTGATGCGTGGCCGGTAAGAGGGCAGGCCGCCATTTGGCAGACTGCAGGCCCAAGCGGGGCCTTCGAATCCGGCGACATCGGCTTGTTACGAGCTGCATTCGCCCTTTTCACATCTTCACCTCTCGTCCATCAACACCACCAAGTACCCCCTGTCTTGTATGAATGTTGTCCAGGCCTAAGGTTTATCTCGTTAGGGTCACCCCGCGAAACCCTTAATTGTAGCTCCCTAGATAAGAGCGGGTTATTACTCATAGTTGAATTTTTATGTTATCGTGAACGCCTCGCTTGTTTTGTGTACCCTAATGTTCCCCCATTAAATCTGGTTGATTCGTATGGAAGTTGCCGCACTGCATTCATCTGTGTCGCATTGAAGAGCAATCCGCTCGATTTGTAATTAAAACCAAGCTGGCTACAGGTTGCGGCAGACTTCGCTCGGTCTCTGACAAACCCAACCTGTAGCGACGGGTGTCTCCCCAACTGGCAAGGCACAGGTGTAATTTGGTATCGCGATAGAGGCGCGTAACCCGAGATCTGTGTCGAACCAGCCGGCGTTGCACCCGTGGGACGGCCGTGCCGGGAGGCGCGACCCGTCACCTACAACACTGGTGTCGAGGAGGTGGGATTTGGACCTGGGGTGCATTTCGCACCCCGAACATCGATTGTGAGAGGCGCGTAAAGAAAAGAAAAAAAAAAAAAAACACGTCGCTCGCAAATTCCAAATTTGGTTTCATTTTTATTTTGAGTGGATTGGGTGTCAAACTTCGTAATTTATAAAGGAAGATGGAGTCGCAAAATGGCTGCGCGGCTCAGCAGCGTGACACGAGGTGGGAGAGAATCGGTATTAAGAGTGCAACGAGCCGCACATCACGAAGAAAACGCTCCCACCCACCGATCCAAACCACGTGGTCACAGCATGCGTCATGGCAAAATAAGCAGGACGACAATGCGTACATTAACGAGCTTCATGCACGATTGGAGGATGCCTGGGAGCAGGTGGAGTGTAAGGAGGATTATATTGGGGAGTTACACACGAAATTGCATGAGGCACTACAGCAGGCAAGTGAGGTTCAGGAAAATGAGGAGCAAAGGGAGTCACAACAATTGGTCGATGCACAGGAACGAATTCACTGGACGGAAATGGCCTTGGCCGGCGCATTGCGAGACAACACAGATTCCAGATGGGAACGAGCACGGATTCTCGAATTGGAAGGCATAGGGAATCAATTGGTGGAAAAAGTCCAGGTACTACAGGGAGAAAAGAGGAAAGTAGAGGGGAGTACCCATGAGTTGGAACAACTGCAGGAAAAGGTAAGATCCGGTGATCAGACAAGAGAAAGCCTAGAACAGAAGATAAAAAGAGGGGAGGAATACATGGAACAAGAGAAGAGCAAACTGAACAAGAGAATAGAGAAAGAACAAAGCAGAAACTCCCGGGATCGGGAGAACTTGAAAAAGGAAAGAGAGGAACACGATTTGGAATTGGAACAACTGAAGGGAGAATTGTCTGAGAAATCAAGCCAGTTTCGGGAATCAGAGTACAGAGGAAATGAACTGGCACGTCAAATGGAAAGTAGCAAGGAATACGGGAAGAGGATGGACAAAAGGAGAGAGGAAGCATGCGAAAGAGTAGAGGAGATAAGTGAGGAAAAAGAGAGGATGGAGAGTGAAATGTTAAGGAAACACACTGGGCAGATTGAGCAGATAGAAGGTAAAGCAAGACTAAAAAATGAGATGGAGTTACAGAAACACCAAAACAAAGAAAGGAAATTACAAAACAAGCTGAGGATGTTAAGTGAGGAAAGAGAGAGGACGGAGAAGGAAACGTTAAGGAACCACACTGTGCAGATTGAACAGATGGAAGCCAAAGCCAGGTTAAAGAATGACATGGATGAAAGGGTAATGAAAGAACAACGAATGAAGCAGGAGAAGGAAATCAATCAATTGAGAGAAACGACGAGATTGGAGAATGAAGAACAAAAGAGACGATGGGATACGAAACAAAAAGAATATGAATTTGAAATTGATCAACTAAAAAGGAACTACACTGTGCAGATCGAACAGGCAGAAGCCAAAGCAAGGTCAAAGAATGAGATGGATGAACGTGTAATGAAAGAACAACGAATGAAGCAGGAAAAGGAAATCAATCAATTGAGAGAAACGACGAGATTGGAGAATGAAGCACAAGAGGGACGGTGGCATAAGAAACAAGAGGAATATGAATCGGAAATTGACCAAGTAAAGGAGAAAGCAAGGGTGGAGTCCGCAGAGATGGAAAGACTCCGGAAAGGTAACGAACAACTAAAAAGGCTCAGAGAGGAAGAACGACTCAACTGGGAAAGAAAATGGAGCCAGGAAGTAGGGCAGCACGATAATGTGGGATGTGTGACGTCATCACAGGGAGGAATGTTAGTGGTGCAGGACTTGATTGGCATCACTCGTCGAATGAAACAACAATTGGAGCAAACCCTGGTGATGGAGACATGGAGGGAGTATACGGGGTTGTTGACTCATGAAACACATTTTGAGCAGGTCCAGCAAGTGAAGCTGACAGGCCCAGAGGAGTGTGGCGAACCAATGATGAGCGACCGGACCGATGTGACTTTGGAACGAAGCAGGTACGTGGGCATCTGCATACATGGTGCGGACGATGAGCTTAAGTTCGCAATTGGATTTGATGTTAATCAAGAGACTCCGTCCGATGGGGTGCACGTATGCGTGACACCTGAATGTGTGGATGGAATGCCTGTGGATGAATGCTGTGAGCCCATAGTCCAGTTTACAGCACCGGGGTGTGCTGTCAAGGCCGAAACGTGTGTGAGTGCGGAGCATGGAATGAGTGGTGACGTAGGAAATAGGTTTGAGGTGCAAGGGGAAATAGAAATTCCACCAGGAGCAGGCTTTAGAAAGGGGATTGTAATTTCTCCCTCAGCTTCACAGGAACTTCGAGGTAGAGCGCAGATGCGTAGCAGGCGGCGTTGGCATGCGTCACATACTCCCTGGACCCATTTTCGAACAAGAGGGGCCCAGCAACGACACCGCCAGGTGTCCCTTGGTCATCGGACCTCTCTGAGGACACGAGGGGTTCGGCTAGCTAAATGGGATTTACCTGTCTTCAGGGAATTAAAGAGAAGAGGGGGAGGCCGCTCCCCCAAGTGGGGTCTACCTGACTTCCGCGAACCCTGGAGAAAAGGAGGGGGTGGACCACGACCCCAATTGAGACGTGACCCTTATGAGCCGTGGCGGAAAGGCGGCGGGGCCATGTAAGGGGTAATGAGGGATTCCTTCCCTCACTCCCTTTCCAATGAGCCACAGAAGCAGGCCAGATTGGAAAGAAAAAAAAAGAAAAAAAAAAAGGGGAATTCTTGACTGAAAATAATATCGAGAGAGATTGCAAATTGAGAGACTGACAGAAGAGACAAGAGTGGCACAAGTGGATGTGCGTGACTATTTAAAAAAAAAAAAAAAAAGTGAGAGAAATAGTGGGGACATGACAGACAGGGCGTTAAACACCCCTGCAAAAAGTGGAAGGTGTTGGATGGTGTTGTGGACTGGGTGTGTGGCACTGTGGAATGAATGACGAAGGTGGTTGGGATGAATGGCGTGATTGTGTGAATGAGGAGAGTGAGTGCGAACAATGTACCCTGTTGGTAGGAGTCTCCTAACCAAGTGAGTGTAGGTTAGGGGGACTTAGTGGATTTGACGTGGATTCTGGCTGCTGTTCCATTGTGCAGGCGGACTGCTAGGGGTAGGTGCAGCCAAGGTATGGTGGTACTGGCTGGGAGTGTGACATGGTATTGGAAGTTGGTGAGTCGGGAGGGGACACCAGACAGTAGGGTTTAGAGTGCTAAGAGAGCACAGTGCGGGGGCTAGAGAGCCACCCGGTTAGAGTGCTTGGAGAGCACAGTGTGGGGGCTAGAGAGCCACCCCTTATTTAGGAGCGCCAGAGGCGCGCTCAGGTGAACCCCGAGGTCGCTGGGTGTCCCCCACCACCTATTGGAAGCAGGCAAAGAGGCCTAGTTGTAGTCACACTCCCCAGCCAATGAGTTATGCCTGGCACCACCAAGTGAAGAAAAAGAGACAAATAAGGGCCTTGCCCAGGTTTAAAAGAATGGAACAGTGTGCCAGGTTGGGAAAAATGGGTCATTAGGATCATTGTGGCAATGGCAGGGTTTGTGCCATTGGTTAGAGCTTTAAGTAAAAGGTTAGGTTCGATGAACTCTCCTCCGCACCATTCATGTGTGACACCTGGTACGAGTCGTGTTGATGGGAAAGTTGTGAACAAGGGCCAGGTTCGGTCGCCCTCTCCAAGTGCCAGAGAAGCCACCAGTGTGTCATGAGCACACAGATAACAATTGATTAAGAAGCACACCATCCTGTCAGCTAAAAAGTGAAAGGACTTTTTAAGAAGACCATACTAAAACAAGTCGTACCAAGATAAGTCAGGCAAGGAAGGTTAAGGGTACTCTTCATTTTGCCTGGGCTGAGGTCATCACCCCCACTTGCACCCTCAAGAATGCCTCCAGACTGCATTTGCTTACCATCGGTAGAACTGTGCCACCTGCTGTCCAAGGCAGGGCTTGTTGCCTGCTGCTGCTCGGTTGTGTGCCATGTGGGCCAAAGCATTTTTGTGGGCCATGGAGGCCAAAGTGCTTTTGCGGGCTGTTGCAGCCGAAGATTCATGCCGTCTTGTGGGCTCAGTGGGCCGAAGGACTCTTTGTGAGATTAGGCCACTGGGCCGACTGAACTCACCTGGTGAGAGGCCAATAAGGCCACGAAGTAAGGAAACCCCTCTGGGGTGAAGACACAACACTGCCGGGAGGAGGCGTGAAGGAGCGAACACGTCAAGAAGCTTTGAAACTCTGAATGTCTTGCTCCGATGTGAATATTGGTGTTGAAAGTAACATTGAATGCCCTCCTGCGCAAATGCATAATTAGAATGTTAAGTATTGTGCATAGAGTGTGGATGTGTTTGTTAGATTAGTGATCCGACACACCAGGATAGGGACATGCCAATCTTAATGATACTTTGCTTCTTGGAGTTAAGTGCTTGCAATGTTGTGGGTTAGAGTAAATGGGAGATTTGTGCTGTACGTTAGACAGGGCCATTCCCGCGGGCTGCCCCTAGTGGAGGCTCGGGAGAGCCTCGGGAGAAAGGTGGGGGTAGTGTTGCGGAAATGGCCCTTAGTGGTTTATTAAATATAGAATTAGTTCAGGTCCCCTCTTAGATGTATGTTTACCATAGATCGTCTGTACTGGGATGGTAGTTTTGTGTCGGAAGGTGTAGCAGGCTGTTTTGTGTGGTGCATTGGTGGTGTACAAGAGACGGTTCCCTTTTAATTACATCTTGACAATCAAACAAGGTGCAAGTTCCATTAAGACCGGCCTCGGTTGCAATGCCATGATCGAGGCAATGGATTGAGGTGAGAAAGCGCGATTGAGTGGGCAAAAACGACAAGCGCCGTCAAAAACCGGAAGCGGCGCTTGGGGTAGTCGCTGAGCACGGGCGAGGGAGGAGGTGGAAAAAGACGCATGCGCGGATGGCGTGTGGACAGGCCTTCGCGGCGGGTTCCTGCCGGAGAGCTCTCTCCGCGCGTGGTTGAGCGGGAGAAACGGAAAAGCGCCGGGCATCGATGGCGCTACTGTACACGGTGTTGAACATCGAGCGGAGAGAGGGAACCAGACGCGCCATTAGCGCGTGTTGAACGAACGGTTGGGTTGAAAGCGAGTGCAACCGGAAGAACGAGAACCACCAAGGCGAGTGAGAATAACGGAGTTCTCTCTCTCTCGGAAGAAGGGAGTTCGACAATCGTGCTGATCGCGTGGCCGATAAGGAGAGCGGGTGGCCGCCATTTCGTGACGCTTGATGCGTGGCCGATAAGAGGGCGGGCCGCCATTTGGCAGACTGCAGGCCCAAGCGGGGCCTTCGAATCCGGCGACATCGGCTTGTTACGAGCTGCATTCGCCCTTTTCACATCTTCACCTCTCGTCCATCAACATCACCAAGTACCCCCTGTCTTGTATGAATGTTGTCCAGGCCTAAGGTTTATCTCGTTAGGGTCACCCCGCGAAACCCTTAATTGCAGCTCCCTAGATAAGAGCGGGTTATTACTCATAGTTGAATTATAATGTTATCGTGAACGCCTTGCTTGTTTTGTGTACCCTAATGTTCCCCCATTAAATCTGGTTGATTCGTATGGAAGTTGCCGCACTGCATTCATCTGTGTCGCATTGAAGAGCAATCCGCTCGATTTGTAATTAAAACCAAGCTGGCTACAGGTTGCGGCAGACTTCGCTCGGTCTCTGACAAACCCAACCTGTAGCGACGGGTGTCTCCCCAACTGGCAAGGCACAGGTGTAATTTGGTATCGCGATAGAGGCGCGTAACCCGAGATCTGTGTCGAACCAGCCGGCGTTGCACCCGTGGGACAGCCGTGCCGGGAGGCGCGACCCGTCACCTACAACAATATATATATATATATATATATATATATATATATATATATATATATATATATATATATATATATGTATATATATATATATATATATATATATATATATATATGTATATATATATATATATATATATATATATGTATATATATGTATATATATATATATATATAATATATATATATATATATATATATATATATATATATATATATATATATATATAGCTTCATTTACCCATGCACTGATACGCTGACTCTCTCACTCAACAAAATGTTTCGTACCTTCTAGGTGGGGTAGAAAGCCGAAATTTAGCATACCGATGCACCACAAGAGCCAATGTTCCAGGAAAAAAATAATCACAAAACCCTTGGAAAATTCCCGTAAACAAAACTATTGATAAATAAAAATCAGCCAGTGCAGCCTTTGCCTGCTCAGTGCAGGTCAGATGACCCAAGATAATGTATCTCACAATGGAACTGGTTGCTCGGCAACGGTGCCACATGCCTCTTCTGCATCTCATTGTATAACTTTTGCTATAATTACATTAAGGGTGTAGTACTGGTGAAAAATTGAGAAAACTACATAGGTACCTTTGAGAGGCCTTTACACAAAAACAAAGTCAAGTTAATATCTAATTTTCAGTTTTTCTTGAAAGATATAATCTTGGCTTTAACTCAGACCAGTTTCAACGCTTCTTTGTCATATTACATCTATCTATAATTCCAGCAATCTCTGTGTGTCTGTCTGTGTGTCTGTGTGTCTGTGACCGCTGTTTCTCGACAACCACGGGTCCGATATACTTGAAACTTGCCAGGTATATTGCTGGGGACCCGAGGATGTGCCTTTTCAAGGTTTGTAATTAATCGGACAAGTACCTACCGAGCTATGTCCAAAAAACGCTTCAACCAATCAGAGAGCAGCGAGCTATCACGTGTGCCGAACCGTTAATGCAATGCAAGCGTTAATGCGTTAATGCAAGGCTTTTCTTTTTTTCCCTCTTCTCTTTCTACTTTTCCTTGCGATTAAATTGCAAACAGCCAAAATACGTTGGCGCTAATTGAATAATTGGCCATTAACACTAAAATAATCGTAACTGCGATATGCCAACTTCCGGACAGTGCAGCCTTCCATGTTGTTGTTGTTTGCAGCAGCTGTTTGCAGCAAGGCAAGGCTTTTCTTTTTTTCCCTCTTCTCTTTCTACTTTTCCTTGCGATTAAATTGCAAAAAGCCAAAATACGTTGGCGATAATTGAATAAATGGGCATTAATAGATAGATAGATAGATATGCGATATGCGAACTTCCGGACAGTGTGCGCGTTACGAGCTGACCGCCATTACGGTACGTAATTCGATTTCTTATGCGCATTATTTCTCCCAATTCAGTCAGAGCGAAGGGCGGAAGCGAAGAGCGTTGTTATTTTTTGTTTACGGGCGTACGGGCGGGGTAGAGCGTACGGGTAGCGTTTTTTTTTTTTTTGGGCAAGGAACGGGCACCCACGTACGGGCAATGCCCTAGTGCATATAATTTGCATAAATTAGACCGTCAATAAAAAACAAGGAAAAACAAAGAACACATTTCTACTTCTATCTTCGATGTCACCTATCATTCTTTTCACACAAAACTTGGTACATGTATTATACATGTGTTACTCTACTACCTGATGAGAGGATTTTGTAAATTATGTCAAATGTTCATTAATTAGCTAATTATGCCAATTACCAGATAAAACTTGGTTGTCCTTCAATAAATCCACAATGGCTACTCCTATAAACAAAAGCCTTCATCATTTTAAAGGAAGTGATATTCTGAATATCCTGTCCAAATTTCAGCCCAAAAGAATGATGCAAATTTAAAGTTATAACAAATTTCATGCAAAATATTATATTTCTTGTAAATTGCGTGTAAAGATAACAATAATTAGGGGTACTTCTATGACCTCTAATAGCATGGTTCTTGTTTATAAGACTATAAGGAAACTGTTCAGCTAAAAAAAAAAAAAAAAAATCACCTGTTCACCAGTACTACACCCTTAAACATTACCATAGCTGCAAAGTTTTGAATAAAGAGCTCAATCTAATCACTAATTCTTCATTTAGTTGATTAATTTACGTATCTGCTTGCAGAATTAAGCACAATGCACTTCATCAAATATATAACGCTGTCTTATAAATCACATCATCAAATGTATAAAGCATATATTTATTACTCCCGCCAGGGAGTAATGCATTCACTTGTGTCCGTGTGTGTTGAATATGGGATGTTGTAAAATTAACATCATTTACAACAATCCTTTAAATTATTTAAGTTTAGGAACAACCGATACTGTACAATTAATTAAGTGTGTGTGTGTGTGTGTGTGTGTGTGTGTGTGTGTGTGTGTGTGTGTGTGTGTGTGTGTGTGTGTGTGTGTGTGTGTGTGTGTGAAAGAGGGATAGAATTGTAAGGAACAGAAATGAAAAAACGAGATGTGTGTTTGTGTGTTTGTGAACAAGATATCTGGAAAAGTTCTGAACGGATTTGGATGAAAGTTGGTGGGATGATTGCCCTTGGGATAAGGAAGAATTTATTAGTTTTTTGTGAAGCTCAGGATATTATTCCCGATCCAGGAATTTTTTTTGGAAAATTTTTTGGGAAATATTTTTTCTGTTTTATTGCATTAAAGCTTTTATTCTTATTCTTAAATGATGTTTTTCTCCTCTAATTCCGAGATATAACAAAATTAATTCTCTGACAGTTAGGGCTTACTTTCTTTTCATTTATTGTTTTGGGGAGAGGGGATGTTAAACAAAACGTATTATTCCAACTAAACCCACGGCGGGAGTATGCGCTCTACCGAGTGGCGTTCTAGTTATGTATGTATGTAGGATGCCCCCAAGTAGTTGGTTGCAGTGTGAAAACATGTATCACGAATATATATATATATATATATATATATATATATATATATATATATATATATATATATATATATATATATATATATATATACATACATACAGAGTGATCCAGAAACCATGGGCACATTTTGAAGAACGACACCTGCAACAAGCAACTAAGTTTATTATTGTTCATTGGTGCAAAACATGATTACTCGTTAAACAGTCTAATCAGTCTAATATACGTGAATCAAATCAGTTAAAATGTTCAAACTGCTTTCCTTCATTGTCTATGCACAGCTGTAGCCGTGACGAAACACTCTGGCACACAGTTCTGCATGTTTCAGTCGTTAAGGCAGCAGTCTCATTACGGATGAATTGTTTCAAGTCTCGAACGGTCGTAGGATTCCTCGCATACACTTTGTGTTTGAGGAAATCCCAAGGGAAAAATCACAGGGTGTTAAATCACAAGACCACGGCGGCCATTCATCCGGACCACAACGGCCAATCCATTTGTCTGTAAAGTTCAAATCAAGGGCCTGGCGTACACTGACGGCATAATGAGCAGGTGCACCATCATGCATGAATCACATTTGGCCATCATTGAGTGGAAATACATGCTGCTCCAACATTAGAAGGTAATTTGCAGCATCGACTTTTTTTCCGCAAAATATTTGTCCAACAATGCCTCCAGAAGAAATGCCTGCCCAGACGGACACAATGGCTTGATACTGGATGTTATGCTCAACAGTAAATTGTGGATTGTCCACTGCCCATATCACGCTGTTACTACGATTCACAGAACCATATAAAGTAAACTTGGATTCATCTGACCACAAGATCCTGTTCTGCAAATAATTGTCCATATCCATTTTCCCGAGAAATGTCTCACATGCCTCAACGCGCCTGTCAAAATCATCCTCCGATAGTTGGTGAATTAATCTGGGTTTGTATTGTTTTGCATTAAGGTCTTTTATTATTCTTCGAATCGATGATCGGCTTATGTTAGTGACGTTTGATAAACGACAAGTTGATAATGGTATGTTACTGTCGAGCTGTTGTTGAATGACTGCTCTGCTTTCCTCAGTTGGAACAGTACGAGGCCTACCTGGTGACTGTTTTGGAAGAATGCTGCCGTTTCATCAAACTGCTTGTTTATTCTGCCGATGGTGCTTCTGTCAATTGCGTCGGCGTCACATTCTTTGAAAAGTTGTCTGAACTTCAGCCGAATTTCCAGACACAGAATACAAGCGTACAGCACGAATTTTCTGTCTCACGATATCCTCCGACATATTAGGGTCTCTAATTCACAATGAACTGAACTAATGCAAAGACAAACATGTGCAGCACAGTGAGCCAAGATCACCCTGATCCATATCACGTGATGCACCTCACCCTGTTGCGTATCATGTGAGGCCTGTGCGTGTTGAAGCGGTCACATCCATTAACAAGTAATAATGCTTTGTTTTGCACCAAAGAACAATAATAAACTATAAGGTAGCAGGAAGTTGTTCTCAAGGTAGCAGGTATCGTTCTTCCAAATGCGCCCAGGGTTTCTGGCTCACCCTGTATATCTTATTATAATAGAGCAAACGTATATGGTTATGTCGCTATGTTTGTCGCTATGTTTGTCGCTATGTTTATATATGATGAAAACGTCTTCTTCTTCTTCTTCAAACAAAGTTAACACCCTCTTAATTAACCCTCTTAAATACATTTAGACTGCTGAAACCCCTCAGACCTTTGACGACCCTTTAATTTCCCCAAGACCCTGAAGACCACCAAGACCCCTGAAGACCCAAATCACCCTTGAAGACCCCGAAGACCCAAAGCACCCTGAATACCCCACAGACCCCAAAGACCCGGTAGACCCAAAATACACTGAAGACCCAAAACACCCCAAAGACCCAAAACACCCTGAAGACCCAAAACACCCAGAGTGGTCATCACCCGGAGTTGTGCACCATGTGTCAGGTGTTTAAGTACCTTCCTAATGTGGAGGCGATGGGTCATCTCAGCATCTGCAAATTGCAGCCACGTCAAGCCTCTTGGAGGATAGTTGTAACACCCGGAATTTGTCATTTGTTCATGATGCCGGCGATAATTCGCCTGCTCTTAGTCAAAGGCATGGTATTTTTCAGCATCAGACTGCTTTACGTCTTGCTGCAGGCCAGCACAAAACGAGGGGTTGATGTTGAGAGAAGAGAAAGTGAGAGGAGAAGCAGTGATCGAGAAACTAGGGGAATCTAGGAAATATAAATAAAACACCTTCGTTTTGTCGATAAATTACGTATGCTATTTTTGAGTACGTATTAAGTTTATGCCATTCAAGATCACATCTTATTATCATAGAGCAAACGTATATGGTTATGTCGCTATGTTTGTCGCGACGAAAACTTCTTCAACTTCAAATAAAATTAACACCCTCTTAATTAACCCTCTTAATTGCGTTAAGACTGCTGATACCCCTCAGACCTTTGACGACCCTTTAATTCCCCCAAGACCCTTCAGACCACCAAGACTCCTGAAGACCCAAAATACCCTGAAGACCCGCAAAGACCCAAAACACCCCAAAGACCCAAAATACCCTTCAAGGCCCTGAGGCTCAAAAAGACCCTGAATACCCAAAAACCCCAAAGACCCCGAAGACCCAAAACACCCCGAAGACCCAAAACACCTCGAAGACCCAAAACACCCTGAAGACCCAAAACACCCAAAGACCCAAAACACCCAAAGACCCAAAACACCCAAAGACCCCGAAGACCCAAAACACCCCGAAGATCCAAAACACCCCGAAGATCCAAAACACCCCGAAGACCCAAAACACCCCGAAGACCCAATACACCCCGAACACCAAAAACACCCAAAACACCCAGAAAACCAAAAAGACCCCGAAGACTAAAAAGACCCCAAAGTCCCAAAAGACCTCGAAGACCAAAACTACCCTGAAGACCCAAAAGACCCCAAAGACCCAAAGACCCTTAAAGACCAAGAAGAACCAAAAAACCCAAAAGACCCTGAAGACCCAAAACACATCAAAGACCAAAAATACCCTTAAAGACCCAGAGGATCCAAAAGACCAAAAGACACCGAAATGGTCAAAGATGCCTACCCCTCTGAAACGACGTGTGGTGAGGCGTGCGGAGTGCGCCGAGTCACGCTCGTATATATTATGATCCGTTTTGGATGCGGTTTGCGACACAGTCCTATGTAACAGAGTGGCAGAAGTTGTAAGTGGGGATCGCGATGGGATGTACCATCTCCCCTGTTTTGTTTGTGCTGGTTATGGAGTTGTTGATACGTGCGGTGAGTGGACATGGGAAAGAAGTGGAGCTAGCCCCTGGTCAGAGTTTGCCAGCAATGTTTGCTTTCATGGATGACCTGACAGTTGTCCAACAGTTCGCTGATGCTGCAGTGGAGGTGCTGGGACGACTGGGAAGGTTGATGCGGTGGGCAAGAATGGGATTTAAAGCAAGAAAGTCGAGGAGTGTGGTCGTGAGACGAGGAGTGGTGGATAACATGCACAGGTTTGAGCTGGGAGGGGAGGTGGTTCCATCATTGGTGGAGGGCCCTGTGAAGAGTTTGGTAGGATGGTATACAGTGGAGTTGAATGATGTGGGAAGAATGGAGGAGGTCAGAAACAAGCTTTTGAGAGGGTTGAAGAGTATTGATGGATGTGGTTTGCCAGGTAAGTTGAAGGTATGGTGTTTGAAGTTTGGGTTGATGCCACGAGTATTGTGGCCATTGATGATGTATGATATTGCGATTGGGCATGTGGAGAGGATGGATGTTGTGGTGAGCGGGTTTGTGAGGAGGTAGTTGGGAGTTCCACGCTGTTTGACGAACATTGCCTTTTATGGTCAGGGTGGAAAACTCCAGTTTCCCTTGACATCATTAACCGAGGAGTTTAAGGTGATGAGGGTGCGGGAGTTCATGATGTTGCGGGATTCAAGTGATTCAGTGGTAAAGAATGCTCTCCCAGAAAATAAGGGAAGTCGGAAGTGGAATGCAAGAGCAGAGGTGGACGAGATGGAGGAGCGGTTGCAACAGGAGGAGGTCATGGGGATGGTACAGCACGGGAAGCATGGCTTGGGGTGGACGAAGCATGAGCGATGGGGAACGGTATGTGTGAAATAGAGGCGGAAGATGGTTGAGAGGAAGGTGAGAAGAAAGGAAGAGGAGGGGAGATATGTGAAAGCAGTCGGTCAGGCACAGCAAGGTGCTTGGACTAGGTGGGAAGGTGTGCGGGTGAGGATGTTGAAGTGGCAAGAGATTTGGAGGATGTTTGAGTGGTGCATGTTGTAAGGGGAGGTGCTCGGTTGGTTGGGTGTGGTTTTTTTTTGGTGAGTGAGTGAGTGCGTGGGTGAGGGGCTGTGGATTCTGGGAGTGGAGGCGATTTTGTTGTTGTAGTCTGTGTTCTCACTGCCTGGGGGTGGGGGTATGTATCGCATCCAGGTGTAGCTGCTGCATGTGGAGACGTATGTGCCCCTGCTGACCCACCTTAGCTGACCGTATTGAGGTTGAAGGGCCGAAACAGGACGATGCTGAGGACCTCGACTAAGGAGTCGTTCAGTGAGGTACACCTGTGACCAGGTGTGTTTTGAAATTATATATATATAAATATATATATTCGACGTGCCTCCGTAAACTTCCTCCATATAGCACCAATGATCTGTGGAGAGTATGGTAGAGCTCATCTGATATCATATATATATATATATATATATATATATATATATATATATATATATATATATATATATATATATATACAGTGGAACCTTGACTTACGAGTTTAATTCGTTCTGTGACCGAGCTCGTAACTCAAATTGCTCGTTTCTCAAATCAAATTTCCCCATTAAAATGCATTGAAATGCTATTAATCCGTTCCAGCCCCCAAAAAACCACACCAATTTTTTTTGTTACGTGTTTTTAAATAAGAAAAATGTACTTTATAAATAACAAATAATGTATAAACAAGCACGACCTCGTATATACTGTACATAATAAAAGACAATGTAAAGAAATAAACTGGTTTTATTAAGTGTATTTACCTTGAAGATCAGACGAAGATGCTGGCGGAGGTGGAGGGGATAACTTTTGCCTTTTTCGCCACACTTTCCTCGCTTTCACTTGCAGGGCGTTTCAAGAAAAACCTGTCCAACGAGGTTTGTTTCTTCCTCCCTTTCAAAATGTTTCGAAAATGAGTGAGGCAAGTGTCGTTACACAGCGCCAACGCACGACCTGTTGCAACTTTTTCAGGGTGTTTCTTTTCAATAAACTCTGAAATTTTCTCCCACATTCCCAACATTTCCTTAATCTCACTTGTAGCGATAACCACCTCCGCCTCTGGCTCCTCCGCGTTAATTTCCTGCAAAACCTCCGTCTTCTGCTGCTGCTGTAGCTTCTTTAATTCCTCCGTTGTCAGTTCCTCGTTGTGCTTCTCGACGAGGTCGTTAACGTCTTCTTCATCCACTTGCAGGCCCATGGACTTTCCGAGGGACACAATCTCCTCCACCACTGACACTGCAGGTTCGAATCCTTCAAAGTCCCTTTCGGACACAACCTCAGGCCACAGCTTCTTCCATGCAGAGTTTAAGGTGCTCCTTGTAACACCCTGCCAGGCCATGTCGATAATTCTGAGGCAGGTCACGAT